>NC_092531.1:10628666-10943000 GCF_037038585.1 Patagioenas fasciata | reverse complement strand
CCTTTCTCTGTGAACTAAGGATACTGGAATCTTTCCAAAGGCTTGATAGATTTTAAAGTATTCACTTTTTTTTTCCCCCTGATCAACAAGTCTACATGTGGTAACTGTTTCTTATTTTACTTTTTTATATGCTATGGAAGATGTGCGTAATCTGTTACCACTTCTGATTTTCTGTCAGGGATGTTTGTCCTTCCTTTATGCTTGCCCTGTGTCTCCTGATGGAAAGATGGGAGCATATCTGTCCTGCGCTCTGGGTACCATACGAGAAGACCAAAAAAAAACCAAATGGTCTTTGCAGACCTCATAATGCATTGCAGTAGTTTTCAGAATTATGGTCCAGTGTACAAAAAAAAAAAAACGTTACCCGTGGATCATGCATTTTGATCTGTAGGCACAGACTGTTGCCACCATTGCCATTGGGAGAAATGTACGCTTTCATCAGGTCACTATGAAGATTGTAAAACTCGTCAGATGGGGAGAGAGCATTGTAAGCTTTCGGTGTTCGTTATCCTCTGCAGTGTTGTCACAAATGCTGAAAAACACAAGAAATACAACTACTGAATTTTTGCTGCAGAACTGCTAATAGTTGAGAGAGGGAGGTAGTTCCATACTTCTGTGTGCCACTTCTGTCTGCCATGATACCTCCATTCTTTGCCTGCTCAGTTCTGGTTTTGTTTTTATTGTGACTTAGAGTGTAGCTTCAGGGCTTGTACTTATAGGAAGGTGATATCTCACTGCCACAGGGGAATAAAATAATAGTTTTGAAGGCTGATAGTTTCATGTGTCAGGGGACAAAAATAGATTGTTCTCTTTTTTTTTTTTCTTTATGAAAGAATGTAACCCTTAACAGGAAGGGACAGACATGGGAAAGAAGGTTTAACCAGGGTAGTCCAGTGCAAATAGACAAAGACTAAAATATTTATGGAAGTGAAAAGAGAGAAACAAGAACGCTACTCAGTTGGACAGTTCTGCCTCTAGAAGCATCCTGCAATGTCCTTGCCTGAAAACACAAACCAGTTGCCATTACTAAAGCTGCTTTGTATGAGTAATGCTATATCTGCATGTTACAGCTGGCAGTAACTAGAATAAAGGTTAGTTTCTTTTGATGGGCGAAAATAGTAGAACTTGTAATTGGACATGTTTCGGTAGATCTAGTTGGAGCAATTTATGAAGCTAAGTACTGGTTTTGTAACAAAAGGTAGTGGGAAACAACTTATAAAACACCTCATCAGTAATTAGAGGAACTTGATTTGTACATTCACAACTTAAAAGCAAGGATTTTGTTATTGACTGGTCTCATTGTGCACAGGCTCTGATCAATGTGGTCGAGATTACGGCTGGCACCTGGTCAGGAGCTTGTGACAGAAGAATGTGCTTCGTATTAAGTGCAACTTTGCTGTCTGTGTTGGTGTTGTCACAGCTCTTCTGCTTCCTCCGTCAAAATGTACTATCTTTCCCCATTTTTTAGTTCCTCAAAAAGGTGTCAAGCAGTTCTGATTAGGTGTGGAGTGTGGTTTGGGGTGTTTTCTCGTTGGGCTTTTGCAGTGCTGTCCTCCCCTGGTTAATGTTCTCCTCTGGGAAGCAGCGATTTCAGGTGGGTGGTTTTCTGAGAAAGCAGCTACTACACACCTGGAGCAAAGACAGTGAATGTGTAGTAATAACATCCATTGTTGAGTGAAAGGCTTAATATAAAATCAGTGGGAACAGAAGCTTATACAGCAGATCAAAAATGATCTCTTGTTTTGCAACGTTGGTGTTAGAGTTATATTCATGAGGAGATCCTGGTTAGCTCACTGAATATCACACTCATGTGGTCATCAAGCAGACTTTGGAAAGTCAGTCAGCCCTTTTCTTAGTTTCCTAACATACTCCTCTGAAGCAGTAAGACTTTGTCTGGAATTGTTGCCTGTTGTTTGTTCATGAGCATAGAGAAACTGAAGGGGATGAGGGAAAGCTGTCCTAATGTAAAATATATTTTCTTGCAACATATAAACAAGATAAGTGTTAAAAATCAAGGGGAACTCATTGGTATACTTATGGTTTTCTGCCAGTCCTAGGATTCATAATTGATTATTCTAAGACATCCTTTTAGGAAATCTTGAACACAATCAAAAGCATTTTATGGTGTGGGCTCTGCAACTGGCTGAGCTGATAGTGCTGTAGAAACATTTGCTATGAATGTATCCTCAGTACGTGATCTGCAATACTAAACCATCATCCTTCCATTATGTTAAGACTGAAGAAATTAATGTTAGAATATGGGATTTGTATGTTGTATGTTCTTCACTTTTTCCACATCTTGAACAATTTTGTTTATAAAGATTGTAACAAATGACTTAGTTTAATCTTACTCTTTCTTTCAATATCTGTCAATTTGAGATCTTGACCACGTCCTAATTCACTGAAAAAATCTTAAATGTAGTAGGTGATTGTTGTACCTGTACGTATGGTAACGGTTTTATCAGAAACACCATCATTAAAAGTAGTGATCTTTGTTTCAACAACCTTGTCATGTGAGAACTGCTAGGACTAACATTAAAAGTGTGAAGAAATAATATGCTCAAGATAGAATGACTGTTTTCTTTCATTCTTCTATTGCTGTTTGCTTTGCCATCACCTAGATTTCTTGGCTCTTACACTAGCTATGACTACTTGAAAAGGAACATCAAGTGGTAAGACTGTTGTTGATGTGAGGATGTTTTCAGGTGTCCTCTCGCTGTTACATTTCATCACAGGCATTATGTGCACTTTAAAATTTTAAACACAAATTCTGCACATAAGTGCAATAATATATTGTAGTCCAAAATTAAAGGTATTTGTGAAATCAATCACTTCCTGAATTAAACTTATTGAGAAATATTTCTAATTTTAAGAAAAATGTTTTAAAAATAAGATTTTAAAATTACTTCCACTATGCACATAAAGCTAGTGAAGCTTAAGCTGATTACATTTCTTTCTAATGAAGATGGCATTGTTCAAATACTAGGTGTATTCAGAAGAGTTGTACTAGAATCCATTGTCCTGTTGGCTAATTACGCTTTTCAAAAACAACCCACTAAACCTCCCAAAAAAGTGGATTCGTATTCTTATTTTGATGACTTGCTAAGTAGAGAACAAATTTTCATTGAAATTACCCCCAGTGAAATTGAAAACCAAAGATCTCATAGGCAATTATGCAAATACACCTGAAATGTCATCTGCCTTTTGTTTGCCATGGTTTGTGTTACTAATCTTCTTCTAAAGAGTCAATGTTGTCTTAATCTCTTGTGCTTATCAATAAATGTTTTTATACTTGAGACAGGATATTAAAGAAGATCGTGTTTTAGTGTTTATAGGAAGAGATGGAAATCAGGTGATCATAGAAGAAAAAATAGCAGTGAATCAGGAGCTTTGAGCCCTGAGGAAGCAGAACAGTCAAGTGTTTGGGTTTCTTTTTTATTTCAACAGGGGGAAAACAACCAATACTGAATCAATGGATAGGCCTGTGGGTGAGAAACGCTATGAGCCAATCTCTCAAGTGACAACTCCTCCTCCTGCTCCCTCGGTCCAGTACACACAACCTCAGTCCATTAATAGTCCTGTCCTGTCTCTCCCAGCACATCACAAGCCTGCACTTTCTGAAGGTGAGCAGCTGGAAAGCCACCCTGTCTCATGTGTTTATCACTGTCACTTGTCAGGTGCTCGTGTGGTTGCTTCAGCAAGTCTGTGCTGGGAACTACGTTGTTCTCAACTGAGTGAGATTGAGTTTTGTGAAGAGATTTGGTGATCCTCTCTGAAACTGTAGCACCCAGGTGTTAATAGTCGCTATAAACTGTCTTGTCCATATGTAGTGGTCTCAGCAAAGATGACGTAGAACTTCCAGTACTTAAAAATGTGCCTCTCTGTTCTTTGGACCAGAATTCTTTAGACATGAGTGTTATAGTTGTAGGCTTCTTAAACCAGAATAAGAAGTTGGTTTTACTTTCGCATGGAGAGAATTTCTGGTCCAACTGAATTTTCCAGTTCATGCGAGTGCATGATAGTATTTCAATACTGGTTTTCTTCTTTTTTTTAATTGGTCATGGTATAAATCAGTCTAACCTGTTTGTTGAAAGGTCATACCATTGTATCTCATGTATCTGTTTAATGAAACATCAGATAACCTGCCTGAACATACAAAATATAATAGGACCGATGATCTGAGAGAGCTAAGCCTGAACCTATATATAGTTTATATAGCAGATTAAGAGTTGACGAAGATGTGTTCTTATATCATAGTGTGTGTGACTAGGAATTTCTGACAATTGCTGACAAGTTCTGGTATTCTTATCTGTGTTGCAGTTAACTCTGCGTCTGACCCTCCTCCACCTCAGAATAAGCCAGCACTTTTCAGATCCTCTAGAGAGGACACTGTGCAGTCTACTTTTTATCCTCAGAAGAGCTTCCCTGACAAAGGCCCTGTTAACGGAACTGAACAGATTCAGAAAACAGTCACTCCTTCTTACAACCGCTTTACAACAAAACCTTACACTAGTGCTGCCAGGCCCTTTGAGCGCAAGTTTGAAAGTCCTAAATTCAACCATAATCTCTTGCCAAATGAAACTCAACATAAACCAGAGTTGCCATCAAAATCTCCAAATTCTCCTCAACCGATTTTGAAATCCCACAGCTCATCACAGCCTCCTGAGTTTGACAGTGGGATGGAGACCTTTGCTGTACAGGTCGACAAGCCTAAATATCAACCAAATAATGTTAATGCTGTGCCTAAAGCCATTCCTGTAAGGTAAGCTACTGCTTTCTTTTTCCTCTTAGTACATCTGTGAGTTCAGCTCTGAAACCTGTGGAAAAAAGTGCTGTGTTTTGGTTTTGGGGGGTTATTTTTGTTGGTTGGTTTGTGTTTGGGGGGGGGAGGGTTGTTTAGTTGTGGATTTTTTTCTGTGCTTGCAATTCCTGTTCATGTTATAGTTGAAAGGTTGATACTATGACTCCAAAATTCTGCCAAGGGGTACTGAAGAGCATTTGGATGGACACTTAATGTGTGGCCTGCGTTCCTGTATCATCCTGCATCCTGTTATTAGAAAGTGGCATGGCTTTTATTTCCCATTTCTCATTAATTATAAGTCTTGTGGTAGGTAGTAGTTATTTGTCCTCAATTTGTTTCTAGAAGATGGAATTAATTACTAAGGATAGCTTTTGCACCAAACTGTATTCACTCTGTGTCCTTAGGGAGACACCTCATGGTACGTGTGCGTAAGGGAAATTTTAAAAATACTTGTAAAAAGAGAAAATCATTTTAGGGCTTCTGTATGGGTTCTCTTTACTATGAGACAAAATAACTGCTTAAAAACAGCTTATGCTTGCCTAATATGCTTTAAGAACTATGTCAAGAGCAACAGATAGTGTAACAATATTAAGTTATTTGCTGACTTATGTTTTTTCAATATTTGCAGAACACAGTTTTATTACTGTTTGATTTAAAAATAATAATGCATGAACCAGGCTTGAAATCTTGCTTGAAATTTCAGTAACTCAGAAATGTAATTGAAGAATGAACCCTGTTTGTTCTTAAGCAACTGAGAAATGTTTTGATGCTGTATAGTTCTGTAGACTACTAGAAATTTTGAAATTATTGACTCTTTGAGCGAAATTCTTCAGAAATTATCTTAAATCAGCCATGCAATAACATTATGTGTTTCTTTTTAGTTATACCCTTGCAAACTGGAAAACAAATGTGTTCTGTTTTGTGAGTTTTTGTTGTTGTCGTGGCTTTTTTTTCTTTTTTACAGGCTTTGTTTTCAATGTGTATCTGAATAGAAGGGTTCAGTGTGGCATGAATAAGAAATATTGCTCGTTATGGTATTAAAGTCATAATAGAGTTTTGGAAGGAAAAACAAACTTTCAGATGCTAACTACATTTAGTTTAACTAAGCTGAAGTGGGTGGCTGGGGCAAGTTCTTTCTGTATAATGCCAGACGCAGGCATTTGAAAACACAAGATTCAAGCTGTCTGAATGCTTGCTTTAACTGTTTTCTGAACACTTACAGAGTTTGTGGGCTTTGGGGATTTTTTGGTGTGAAAATGTTCTTTCGTGGCAGAACTAGAACTACTTTCTTTGTAGTTGTTCTGCACAATCAAGTGTGGGACACATGTAATGTTTTTCTAAAATCAGTGCTAGCCTGCTGTAGGCTGTGTCCTGCTGAAGTGGTAGTGGAAGGTGTCCCACTGACTTTCAGGAAGAAAACATTGATAAAACTGCTGGGCTTTGTCTGTCTTTCAGCCCTTCAGCGCTCGAGGATGAGGAGGAAGAAGACGGACACACTGTTGTAGCCACAGCGAGAGGTGTCTTTAACAGCAATGGTGGTGTATTGAGCTCCATAGAGACTGGAGTCAGTATTATTATACCACAAGGAGCCATTCCAGAGGGAATAGAGCAAGAAATATATTTCAAAGTCTGCAGAGACAACAGTATACTTCCACCTTTGGACAAAGAGAAAGGTAAGAGCTGGCACTGTATCCTGTTCTGTTATTTAATACAATTATTTTCAGCAAAGCAGAATATGAAATTACCTTAAAGTGCTTCAATACATATTTCTGTATGAAAATACAGAGTATACATCTCACAAGTAGTAAAAGTAGAGCAATATTCTACTTAATATTGAAAGTTGCAAGTAAGCGGGAAGCCTTGAATTATATCTTGAGAATATTTAGTTTGCAGACCGAAGTGCTCATTTAAAACTTACCTAGTACACCAGAGGAGGATTCTAAATTCTTCTTTTTAAGAATTTTTGGAATTGCAGATTTCTTACAAAGTGCAGAGATTTATTCTACGTGTTGTTATTAAAAATATTTCTTAATCTCACAGTTAGGACCAAAAGAATTATAAAGCATGTGATCTAAACTAATTTAGCTTGAGTTAAATATCTGAAATGTACACTTTAACATTTTAAAATACTCAGGGTTTTAACTTTTTTCAATTTCTCTACAGAAAACAGCTTCACAGTTTAAAAAAAAACTTTTACATGAACATACATTTATTCCTGATTTGTAAGGGTTGAGTAGTTGTTAGTTAAACAATTTTTTCATAAAAATTCTCTTTCATACCACTAATCCAGTGTACGTGCATTTTCTGACCTGTCAGGTTCTTGGTTTCCTCAAGTCAAAAAACTAGAGGAGTTAATTTCATAAATTCGCAGGTAAAGCCTTACCTGTAATCTGCAGTTACTTTGAATCTTCATAAACCAAACATAGTGTGTTCCTCAGTTAAATAATCTTACTTTGATATTTGGAGGTTTAAGGTAAAAATTGACCTATATGTTTGTGTACTTTATCTTTCTGACTGTTAGGATGAGGGTCATGGGCAGAATAAATCCTTCAGCAGCTCAGGAGCCCGGTGTGCCACAAATCCATACAAGCAGAACATTGCAGGTGTAGCACAAAGAGAAGCGTGAGGAAAGCTGCTTACAGATTTGGGGATTTGTTTCTTTTTTGTTTATCCTCTTTCATTTTGAGATTGCAGTATGTTCTATTGAGAAGTTACTTGAGTGCTTTGAGACTATGAGAAACAATCTTGCTAAGTTCTGTTCTTTACTGACAGGTCAAAATACTTGTATGTTTCTCCAAAACTAAGTTACTGGCTAGCTCTGCAATGTAATTATGTAATACTTTGAACCTATTTCAAGAAAACTCATTAGCAGGTTTTTCTTTGTCTCAACTATAGGTGAAACACTTCTTAGCCCCTTGGTAATGTGTGGGCCTCATGGACTAAAATTCCTGAAGCCAGTGGAGCTGCGCCTGCCACACTGTGCGTCTATGACCCCTGATGGTTGGTCTTTTGCTCTAAAATCCTCCGACTCCTCGTCGGGTATGCTGTCCTCCCTCTGTCCTTTTGGGGCTTTTGGGTGCTATCGTATAATTTAAGTTAATTTGGCTAAAGGTGATGCTGTGTAATATAAAGAACTCAATCATTGTATTTGTGTCAAACTCTCCCATTTCACTTTCATTACAAATGTCTTTCTTACATTTACTCATGGTGCAAATTCATAGCTAAAACCATGATAGCAGAAAAAGAGTAATATCTCTAGTCTATTAAATATTATCGTATTTTTCTATTCTGTCTTCTTTCTTGAGGACTGCTACAGCTGAATACACTTGAAATGATAGTCGCACTAAAATGGAGAGGAAATGATTATGTACCTCTGATTGGCCTTTGTAACATAACTGGTGTTTGTCTGTTGCTTAATTAACCATATAGGACTCTGGCAAATCTTAACAATCTGCATGCTCATAACTCATGATTTAACGCTTGTTAACTGTTTCCATGTGTGCAAGTTGATGCTAACAATTGGGTCATTTAAGAAAATTATAGTGTTCAGTAAAAGCATTTACGATTCATTCTAATGTAGCTGAATTTTCACAAGACTTTTCTTGCTTGCTTCTGCCTATTTCTCCTCTGTCGCCTTTTACCCAGAAGTTTATGGTTGATAGTAAAAGTTGCAACTAGGTTGCAATTTTATTTACCTGTTTATTTTTACCTCACTGTGGCTTTCTGGGATGAGGGGGAGAATGTATTGGCTGAAATTGTCAGTGAGGAGCCTAATTGAGAATTCTGGGCAAGTTTCAAGCAATTTCATGAAATGGCTGTGAGGTTACAGAGCTTTAAAAAGGAATGTTTGCACATCTGGGGAAAAAGTCTTAAGGTTTTATTCAGCTACTTTCAAAATTGATGGTGGAAGGTTCAAACCATTAATGTGTATGTACGCTCTAAGTAATGACTGAACGATGTTCTTCTGTATACAGCATTTAAGCCACCATGTATGCATATCTTCTGGCACTAATGTATCTATCACCATCAACACCAAAGCACTGATGCTTTGAAAGATGAAAGCATCAATCCCCTTGATGGGAATTCAATAACCTAGAAGTATTAATGGCAATAATTTTTAGTTTTTTATAAGCTATTATATGCATGTGTTGCATGCATTTATTTAACAATGTGTGTATACATGGCAGTGTTAAAAAATGGACTCGTAAGTTATAGGGTCCCAAAAGATATGACAACTATGTACAAAAATGACACACTTCCTTTGTAACTAATAGCACCTGTTCATGAACTTACTTGAAGTCAAGGGAGAGGACTCAAATGATCTAAATAATAACTGAGGTTACTGAGACATTTCTCTCCCTTTCTGAAGTGGGATATGTGAGTGTGTGCATGTGTGGGTGACAGCAAGAGTGTGTGTATTTAAACCCTAACACTTTCTGTACTGTAAATATAACACCACATTCTGTTAATCTGAAATGGGATGTATATCATAACATTGCTCTTTTGAGACAAACCTTAAAATTAGGCAATTCTGTCTTATGATATGTAAGTAGACCATACTGTGTCTTAAATAAATAATTGTTTTCTCTCTTTCTAAATTAGTTGGTTATGGGACTCTGATTTTTGAGGTGGCTTTACAATAACAGTTCATACAATTCTGGGTTTCTTCTCTCTTCAGTCGTCTGCTCTACCTCATCTTTTCTTAATGTCTCCATGTTCTGTCCTGCAAGTGACATTCATTTGCACTTACTAACATCCTTTCTGCTACATTTAAGCCTTCATATATGGTATTTTACTGTTAAATCACTTCAAAAACTTGAATGATTCTGGTATTAAAACTGACCAGGGAGAAAAGTTGCCTTTTATGGCCACACCTGTTAGAAAGTATTAGTAAAAAATACTGAAGGTTGTTTTTTTTCCAAAGCAATTTTATGTAAGTATGAGAAACATCCTTAATAGCTAGAGGTTGCACTGGCCACAGTCTAATAATCCTATTTAGCTGGAAAGGTTGGGAAAGAGTCTGCCATTATCTCATGTGCAAGAAGGGCCCTGTCTTGTCCTTCTCCTAACGTATTTGATTTTGTGAGTTTTGAATGGAATTCCTTGCATCTATAAAATACAAAATCCTCCAGCGTTATTTGGCTTATTAACCAAAATAAGTAGTCCTGGTTGGTTGCAGTAAACTTGTTTGCATTCGCTATCTATACACAGGCCACTTCTATTTGTCCTTACATCAGATGTTGCCATCACTCAGTGCATTGTGTACTTCATTTTGTTTTCATGAGTTCTTCGAGAAAATTATGTGGAATTTACATCAGTGTCATTTAGTAGAGAGGTCTCGGGTGTTTGCAGTCTGACTGGGTTCTCTGACTTGGCCACAACAGATCTGCCTAGAGAAATGTGCGACAAGTTATTTAATGTCATTTATCTGGAAAGCTTAAGAGAACTTCAGTGCATTATTCACTCTTCTGCCGTAGTGGGGTGACACTTTGTGTATAGTGGCAGCATTTAGTGGTGGTTTTAGATGGGTAAATGAAGAATACTTTCTCCATTTGAAAAAGATGATAGACTGTGCAGATGGAATGTAACCTTTGTCTGATGACTTTCACTCTTAACAGAATGTTATGTAGAACCTTTGACCATAAGCAGATAAGTCTTTTGTAAAGATCTTTAAGTACGTACCAGTTAACTAGAATCCCTTTTAGATTGTCTGTATTTCAGGCTTTTAAACAGGTATACTGGTTGTGGCTGCTAAATGACTGCAATCCTGTTTACAGTAATTTTCATGACAGAAAATAAAACCACTAGTGCATCATAGTGTTTAGTTTCAACTGCTGATGTGGCTCATCTGTGTTGAGAACTATTCCAAGAAACTTCAAATGCATCCTACCTAGATTTGCTGTTGAAATATCTTATTTTTTTCTGGCAATTTTGGAAAGACTCAGTGAATACCTGGTTCACTGTTAATGCTTCTGAAGTGGAAAGCACTATGTTGGTGCTGTAGAGTAGAATGACTTACGTTTAACAGTTCTTGAGTGCCACAGCATCTCTTTTGAATAACTGATCTATCCTACATTATATGAAAATAAAGGGTTAATATTTTTTTGATAACATATAAACTGCAGGGATAAAGAGGAGGAAAAAAAACCCCAAAGCACCAATGAACAAACAGATGTTGATTCAGAACTTAAAACCTCCTGTCCAAAAGCTTGGTTGTTTCAAGATGTGCACTGTTTGACAGCGGATACTAAACACCAGCATTGTGTTTTCCTCCCACAGGTGACCCCAAAACCTGGCAGAACAAGTCTCTTCCTGGGGATCCAAACTATCTTGTTGGAGCAAACTGTGTCTCAGTCCTAATTGACCACTTCTAAATATTAAGTTAGCTGAGTAAATAATGTGAAACTGAGATGGACCTTACATATAAACTGAACCACTCTATCAAGTATTAACTGTTCTATAAGTGATAATGGATCTTAGTGTTTAAGCATCTTGCTTTAACTAACAAAAGTTTAGCAAGTACACTCTTTGAACCATGGTCACAATACATACCACGAGCAGGGAGTGTACAGTGGGAACAAGGTAGGGGTTTTGCAGGTTCTGTATGCTTTGGTTTGTTGGTTGTTCTTTTGTGGGGGTTTTTGTTTTGTTTCTTTTTTTTTTTTTTTTCTTTTTTAAGGACACTACTACTATTTCATTAATTAAAATCTGAAAAGTACCAATGGAATTATATTCAGAGGAACTGAATTCGATTCATAGTCCACTGATGAAAACACAGAATTTGACCTGCATTTTTACTATTGTGTGTTTGTAATTCACAAGACTACATTTTGGTCTCTAGTTTTTAAATGACTTTTGGTGTACATGTCCAGTAACATGACAATCAACTTGGGGTAGCACAGTTTAGATGTTTTCCTCTGCCGGGAGGCTAATGCAAACACATCTACTTACTGTATATGGAAACATTGTCATGAGAATGGGGGGTGGGGGAGAAGCATGTGGGATGACTATGGTTCAGTTGCCTCTGTGGATTTGTAAATTAACCACATTATTACAGACCTATTAACCAGCAGGGATGCCTTACCCTCATGTTTTTAATAGTCTTAGCTCTCATAGTTCTCTGTATTAAGTTTGTATGGCTTTTGTGCTTACCTAGATAATATATCATGGGAGACTGGGGAAGGAGGGGGGGAACCCACACACAAAAAAAAACTTGTGAGCTTGGTTTAGAGAATGAATATTGTTTGTGTTCATCAGCCAGAAGAGAACCAGAAGAAAATGATGGTATGTTTTCTGCTATGCATTTGAAAATTTATAGATGTTATAGACTGCTTGTATATAATGCGTGCATACCACTTTTGTTCTTGGTTTGTAAATTAACTTTTATAAGCTTTACCTTTTTATATATATAAATATATATAATAACAAACAAAGTTTCTTAAGGATATCTTTGTATTCTCATACCTTTTGAGCCTTGAACTTTGACATCTGCAGCAATAAAGCAGCATTTCTACAATATATGAACAAGGACATTTTTTAAAAATGCACAAAGTTGTTACCTTTTTAAGTGCTGCATTTAAAGAATATAACTCGGAATTCTCTACTTTGATTAAATTCTTGAAAAGTATCCCTACTGTAATTTGTCATAAGGATGCTGTACTATGTGCCCTGAAATGTATTTTTTTACTAATAGACGATTTATTACGGCACAATGGCACTACTACTGTTTAGATAATATACCACTGCATTCTGTTAATGAGTTATTAGCTATTCAGGTGTGGCTGATTTTTTTTTCTCTGCAGTTATTAAAATTACACGTTTCTAAATATACAGAATAAAACTGTTTTTAAAATAATAAAGGAGATTGTAGTACCTTATTGTTTCTGAAATGCATTTATATGAATGTGAGAAAATCCATTTTAATGTTTTTCCTATGTAAGTAGACAGCTGGATTCTGCTTGTGTTCATACCTGAAGCAGAGCTCTTCTGTGGAATCAGTGGAATGGTCTGCAGCCGGGCTTCTGAAATGAACTCCAGCATGGATCCGTTGGAAATACTTGGGACAAGTTGAAATGGTAGATTTGTCCCCTGGACCATTATGCTGGTGCTAGTTTTCTTATTTTATGTACTCTTCCAAATGCTTTGGTAGCTTTCTATCATGTAGATTTACACATAGTCCAGTTAAACACTTTTAAAGAAGGTCCTACTGAATCCCATGATCAAGCCTGTTTGGAGTACTTGGTGGCTAATTAGCATACTAATACTATTCTAGAAGATAAAATAAATTCCAGAAGTTATTTTTAAATGATGCTGGGAAAGATTGCATAACATTGCACTTAGTTTGTTTCTCAGGCATGACTTGCCCTAGAAGACACATTCTGTACTGTTACTGCTACTCCTTATGGCTTAACTCTAAGAACAGACAGAAAACTTGACTGACAAGAAACCTGTTCATGCTGTGATGGCATTTTTCATTTGTCTTAGTCATAATATACTGGTTGTATTTTTTTTTTTTTAATTAGCAGAAAGGAAGGTTTCAAAATGGCATGCAGAGCATCTTGGATGAAAATTCTAATACTAAAATTTTCTAAGTGTTCTGTTCTGCTTCAGATCTTACAAGTATGTGAAACGCTACAAAAGGAGTCAGTCAGTTGAGCTTGAGGAACCCTGGAGTTACATTGCGTGGACTTTTTGCAGTCGTCTTATTTGTGCCTTGGACATCCTGAGTCCAGCATGCTGGAAGGCGTAACTGTCCTCAGGTGCTTTTCCTGTAGTGACCACACAATATATTTCTGCACCTCCTTTAAAGAAAGTAGGGCCATGTCTTTATATCAAAATGAAAACTAAAAAGTGACAACTTTTGCTCTGCTGTCGCTTGAAAAATGACATGAGAAAGTTGATGCTGTTCAAAAATGTGGCAATTCTCTACTGCTACTGGAATTGTCTTTTGCTGTCTACTTGTAGGAATGTTTATCAAAGTGGCTAATTTAAACCACATGCATGTTTTTTCTCATTAAATCCCAATGCTTTTGGGTTAAAACACAGACATTGAGAATAACTGTGCTGAAATAACACATTTTCGTATTTTAAAATACCATTGTTTTTGAAATCTTTATCCTTGAAAGAGATCATGTTCCTTACATATTTTATACAGGCAAGGCTCACAAGGAGGTAAGTTCACATGTAAGACTTCAGTTTACTATAGTTCTCTCTTATTTAATGTAAACTTAAAAAACTGCATCTCCCAATTCTTCCTGTGTATTTCAGCAATATACTGGCCAACTTCAGCCATGCAAATTGTACGGAAGTTTTAATAGCGTAAATATCAAGTCTTGTTTCTAAATAAACGGCTTCAAGGGTGGAAGCAGATTCTCAATGGATACGGAATTACTGTTCTCTCAGACTTAGGTTCTTGGTAATTTTTAAAAAATTATTATTTTTCAAGAAAAGCAGTAATGAATATTCAGCTACACAAACAAGTTATGGTTGTAAAAGTACTTTTGTGTTGCTGTCAACCTGGGTTAAGTGAAGCAAATCAGCATTGTTTGAGGTCTGGTTGAAGATTCTCTGCTGTAATGTAACGTGGACCAGATGATGGAAATCAAAGCCATGCAGGTTTGGAGAATAAAAGATGTTAAGCTCTTCTGAAGAATGTTTTCTTCATATCTGAGACACTTGTGAGGAAAGTATTTGTAGAAGCCTTGCTGAGTGCCAGTGGTTCTCTGGCAACTGGCTTCGTCCATCACCAAGATCAGATGAATGGGTGAAATAATTTTTCGTTATATCCAAATGAACTGCGTGTTATGACCCTGTGAGCAAGCATCTGAGAATAAATAACACTTAATATTAGTGAAAGTATATGGAGCTGGCTGTTTATGTACGCACATGTAGATGTTTGTGCTACCTGTTAGTTTTTTCCATTGACTTAAATACTATGGACCACTTGTCTTTGTGCCAAACAGTTGTCATTCTGGTGACACTGAAGTAATTATGCTATCACTGAATTTGGCTTGAAACACAGTTTTGCTGAAGCTTAAAGGATGTTTTGGTGGGAAGCAAGGGTGCTATCCTGCTTACCGTAATTAAACTTTGAAACACCTGGATCACTTCAAATTGCTGTGAAACAGTTTTAGCACATTCAGCTGCCTTTCAGTGACTTTAGGTAGTAACAGTTCTTACTGCATAAGCTGCAAACCAGAACCTCTGTACCTACAAGTGCAATTGTCCTGTTTTGTTACTGCAGGAGTAATAGAAGAGATGAAAAGTGAAGACAGGGAAACACTTGTTTTCACATGCTGCTGAGCAACTAGAATTGCCATTGTGTGAACTTGGGGAAGAGAGCTGAAAGCACAATTTATGCTTAGAAAGACAAGAACAAATTTTAGGCTAACTTGATCAGCTATTAATTCACTAATGCTGATTCTGAAATTGCTCTGATCTGCCCTGCGACAGTGTATATGAAGCTTCCCATTGAAGTTCATTACACAGCACTAAGTGCTCTTTGCTCCTTGTCTCTGGTACTGCTGAAGTGACAGTGGAAGAGTGGAGACCTACGGAAAACATTCAGCTGTTACCTGGCCCGGAGAGGCGGCCAGTGAGATGGGTTTGGTGTCTCTCACTGTTGCTGACAAGGGAAGAACTATGGTTTGTGTTACGTAATGGGACCTCACCAGCTCGTATGTTCTGTGTTTCTCAGGAAAGTGGTAAAAGGTTGTGGAGTCTCCTGTGGGGACGTTCAAACCTGCCTGGACGCATTCCTGTGCGAGCTACTCTAGCTGTACCTGCTTTAGCAGCTGAGTTGGTCTACATGATCTCCAGATGCCCCTTCCAACCCCAACCATTCTGTGATTTTTGTGATTATAACACTTTTATATGAGGAAATTAGATGCTCTGCTTGTGGTTAAGGGTCTATACTGGGGTTTGTGTGTACATCTTGGGGTTTGGGTTTTGTTTTTTACATTTTGGCTTGCTCTCTGTGAAGAACTTTAAGTCAGGAGTACTGCAGAACCTCCAGTAGCTACATCTGCTTTGGGATTATAACTGCCAGTGGCTGGTACCACTACAGACCATTATCAAACTAGGAGTGTCATGGGTTTTCATTATCTGGAACAGCTTGCTCTATTTTGTGCCGTTCCCCTGTATTTCTGACCTGATGCCCTGTATGGGGGAGGGGGGCAGACACAAGCGATGGGACTTCTGCTTACCTGGGGACAACAAAAATAAAAGAACTGCCTGTAGCAGGGAGAGTCTCAGAGGTTAAACAGTTTCTGTGAAATATTAATGCTGATGCAATTCTCTGTGTTCAGGAGTCTGTTACTTTTCTCAGTATGATGAAATCGGCTGAGCATTGTTGCATTGTAGCGTGAGGATGTGATGGCAGGCATGAGATCTTATGATCAGTGAAGGCTGGGGAGAGAGGAGTTGGGCAGATACACCAAACTGTTGGCATTGCTCTATCTTTACTCACGTTACTTGAAGAGACTTGGAAAAACTTGCATAAAACCTGAAAAATAAGTTCTCTTCAGTAGAGTTAAACACCACGTACTTCTCTGTGTGCATAATGTGTCTATTCCAGCAAATCATTCCCGCTAGAGAAACCTGCAATTTTCTACTTTTTACCCTAATGCTAACTGTTGCCATGTTCTAAGGGTCCTTTTTCTTGACTTCAATAGCAATTAATTGGACAACTGAAAAAATAGATTCCTAAAGAAATAAAATGTAGTCTATTGGTGACTACTGAGATTCTTTCTTTTTGGGTGTTGAGTGCTTATTACATTTTCCTTAAAAATAACTGAACAGAATCCCCTATTATTTAAATATTCAGCCAATGTACCTTGTCTTTACAGTATTCTGCAGCACTTGTCCATTTTATATAAAAGTTGCTGGGCATAGTGGACATGATAGGCTGTGAACAATATATATATAAATTACAACTTGTTAAGATGAGTGCAGGTTTAAAACTTGTTGGTTAATGTATCAGTTTCTAAATTATATTAAAAACAAGCAACGTTTTCCTAGAAAAATTACCTACTTCCACCTTTCTTTCTTTTGACTTTAGGGCTTAGAATTTGAGGGAAAAACAGGCTGTGGAATTTAAGAAAACTGAGATGCAGCATTCAGTTTGGTAGGTGCTTTTATATCTAGTCACTGGATTAACAATGGTGGTACTCAATCAAACCTGTAGCATGTACTTGAAGTCTACATACATTTGCCATAAACCTAATGATTTTGAGGTAATCTTGCCAGTGTGGAAACCTGGCATTGAAAATTCTTCTTTGCAGAAAGAAGATGAGAAGAAACTTTTTTGCTAGAAGGAGCATTCATACCGTGGAGTTTAAAAGTGAACTTCCAGTGTGGATGATGTAGTGGTGAAACTGGCCACAGTGATTTCCCTCCTAATTATACTTTTGTTCTTAGTCAATTAATGACCACATATTTCAAATTCATCACATTGCAGAATAGAAAGGTAAGGTAGAATTAATTACATTGGTGATAAAGAAATTTACATACTTGATTACTGAAGTAGCATGTTGGTCAAGTAGTGCATCAAGGCTCACTGGGGAGGTCCCAAATGATTGGAAACTGGCAAATGTTACCCCAATCCACAAAAAGGGCTGCAAAGCTGACCCTGGCAACTACAGGCCTGTCAGCCTGACCTCGGTGCCTGGCAGGGTGATGGAGCAGATCATCCTGAATGCAATCACACAGCACCTCCAGGATGGACCAGGGATCAGACCCAGCCAGCATGGGTTTAGGAGGGGCAGGTCCTGTCTGACCAACCTGATTTCCTTTTATGATCAGGTGACCCACCTAGTGGATGAGGGGAAAGCTGTAGATGTGATCTATCTAGACTTCAGCAAAGCCTTTGACACTGTCTCCCATAATATACTCCTTCAAAAGCTGATAGCCCATGGCTTGGACAAGTGCACTCTCTGCTGGGTTAAGAACTGGCTGGAGGGCCGGGCCCAGAGAGTGCTGGTAAATGGGGCTGCATCTAGCTGGCGGCCAGTCACTAGTGGTGTCCCCCAGGGGTCAGTGTTGGGTCCAGTCCTGTTTAACATCTTTATTGATGATTTAGATGAGGGGATTGAGACCACCATCAGCAAATTTGCTGATGACACCAAGTTGGGGGGCAGTGTTGACCTGCTGGAAGGCAGGAGGGCTCTGCAAAGAGATCTGGATAGACTGGAAAAATGGGCTGATTCCAATGGGATGAAGTTCAACAAGGCCAAGTGCCGGGTCCTGCACTTTGGCCACAACAACCCCCTTCAGCGCTACAGGCTGGGCACAGAGTGGCTGGAGAGCAGCCAGACAGAAAGGGACCTGGGGGTACTGATTGACAGCAAGCTCAACATGAGCCAACAGTGTGCCCAGGTGGCCAAGAAGGCCAATGGTATCCTGGCCTGTATCAAAAATAGTGTGGTCAGCAGGACAAGGGAAGTGATCCTTCCCCTGTACTCTGCATTGGTGAGGCCACACCTGGAGTATTGTGTTCAGTTCTGGGCCCCTCAGTTCAGGAAAGATATTGAGGTGCTGGAGCAGGTCCAGAGAAGAGCAACAAGACTGGTGAAGGGACTTGAGCACATGACCTATGGTGAGAGGCTGAGGGAGCTGGGGTTGTTCAGCCTGGAGAGGAGGAGGCTTAGAGGTGACCTCATTGCTCTCTATAACTACCTGAAGGGAAGTTATAGTCAGGTGGGAACTGGTCTCTTCTCCCAGGCAGTTAGCAATAGGACAAGGGGACATGGGCTTAAACTCTGCCAGGGGAAGTTTAGGCTGGATATTAGGAAGAAGTTCTTTACGGAAAGAGTGATCAGGCATTGGAATGGCCTGCCTAGGGAGGTGGTGGACTCACCGTCCCTGGAGGTTTTTAAACTGAGATTGGGCATGGCTCTTAGTGCCATGATCTAGTAAATGGGCTGAAGTTGGACCAAGGGTTGGACTTGATGATCTCTGAGGTCTTTTCCAACCTAGCCAATTCTGTGATTCTGTGATTCTGTGAAGTCAGCTTAGTGACCAGGAGGTAGTTACCTTAATTTTAAGGTTTTTATTAACTGTTTTCAGTTTGTCTTAGCTAAAAGCTCTGAAAAGGCACAAGTCGTATGCAGATGCAAACTTTAGTATATGGTATATAGTGCTATGAAATTAGCTACATAAGTGATAATCTGCTGCTTGTATAGAAGAGTTGGAGCCTGTGCCAGGAGGAAGAGTTGCAGCGCTTTTCCCTGAACATCACTGGCAGTCCCACTTCTTGTGTTTCTACCAGCAACACACTCAAGTTATTTATAGCACTTCAGATGTCTGCTGAGAATGCAGGAGTGATGAGAGCGTGCTTATGTGTCTTTAAGCTATATTTTATTTACAGGCTTTCATTTTTTTAAATAATTCATGTCTTCATGGTTCTAGGCGGTCTTGAAAAGGTGATTCAGACATAAACTTTACACAATTATGTCTGTCTCACCAAAATAAGAAACCTTACTTATCTGATCAGGTCTTCTAGTCCCACATCTTTATGTGGTACTCTACTGGTAAAGAACCCTATGGGTTTTGTTTGATTTCAAGAGACTAGAAATGCTTGTTTTGGTTTGGTGGCCTATAAATGTGATTCCCATTGTTGAATGGCCATGGATGGCATGGAGTTGCAGCCACTGATAATAACAGCTGTCCAGTTTTAAATCATCCCAGTCAGTGGGGAGAGCAGTTTGTGACAAAATAACCTGAGAATTATCACAAAGCAGAAAAATAGTTTCCTGAGAGCCCATAAGTACAGCTGATTCCGCTGCAGCCTTGTATTTTAACAACTGCCACCCCCAAAACAAACACTGTGCCACCACTATCACAACTCCCTGATTATGTCTTTCTTGACAAATTTCTGTACAGGATGTAGAAATCTGTATTCCCCAGTGAATGTGAGGGAGACTAGCAGCATTGTGTGAGCAAGGAGTTTGGACTTGGCCTCTGCAGCATGAGAATAGGTGATGAGCAAGCAGAGAGGCATGGCTTCACACTTCCTTATTACATTTTATTTAAACTAATAACAAACGCTGCTCTGATATACCCATGACTTTTGACATGTTTTCTGTTTCTCTTTTGGTTTTGTTGTTTGTTTGTTTGTTTGGATAGTTACAAGTTTGACCTTGCTACTCTGTAGGCTCTTTAGCTATTTAAAGTATAGCAGTGGCAGTTAGTTGTGAGGCCAACATACTTGATGCTGCTTTGTGTGTGGATTTCAAAGCATTTAACAATTCTGAAGGGATTAACTGCCACTCTTGTGTTCTAGGCATGATCTGTTTTTTTAATATAAAAAATACAACTAGCTCCGACTTCCTAGTGATGAAGCCACAT
The DNA here is from genome assembly GCF_037038585.1 of Patagioenas fasciata. Lineage (NCBI taxonomy): Eukaryota > Metazoa > Chordata > Aves > Columbiformes > Columbidae > Patagioenas > Patagioenas fasciata. The sequence goes on along the minus strand of NC_092531.1, from coordinate 10,922,854 downwards.
ATAGAGAATGCACCACACTCCCATGTAAGAGTACCTGTTATATTCAGTTTAGGTCAAAATGTGACAGAAATTGAACTAGAGAGGTGTAAGTTCATGCTGTGTGTGTTGGTGCTCCAAACTTCTGCTGATCTGTTGAAGAGGGCAGAACATCCCTGTCAAAGATGGTGCAATGCCTATCTGCAGCAGAAGTTAAGCTTTGGTCTTTTACTGCGTTTTTGTAGGAATTAGGAATGATTTTATCATATGGTCTTGAGGGTGGTTTATCACATCATCATAATCTGGTGTAATTGGGCTACTCTTGGTAAATAAGAAAAATAAAGATAATTCCCTATCTTTGGAACAAAAACATCTCTTAAAATAAGAGGTTTGCTTGTTCTTGCTGTGAAGGGGAGAACACAGAATTTAAAATATTTAAATTAAAAATGAATAATTCAGCAATTTGTGTTAGATTCCCTTTGTCAGGCAAAGACTTCTGTGCAATGACAGCTCTGCAGCAGAACTCCTATGCAGCGTGTGTGTAACGCAGTCAGTGAATACAAAATCATGCTTAACTTCTGACAGCCTCTTATTGATCCTTTTGATTTATCAGATGTGTTAGTGGCAAGTGTTAGCAGTTTTTCTGCAGCCTGAGCGGTTGCGGTGGGGCATGTGTGACAGTAACGCTGGGCCGCTAGAGGGTGAGTCTGCCCTGGAAACCAGCAAGCTGCTGTGGAGTCCTGGAAGGCAGCGTGTGCATAGCCGGTTCCAAAGGATGCTCCTTCAGTGTTGTGTTCCTTCCTTTTTTAGTCTTTTTCCAGGCATTTTCATATCAGAGGGTAGCAGTGTTTAATAAATATTCAAACTTGCTGACAAACAGTGCATTGTGTAACTGATCTCTTCAAATTTACATGGCCATGGTTCGAATGCTGCAGTCCTGGCCAAATGTGCATTCTTCAGGTGTCTGTTAAAGACCTGGTGTCAAACACTGAGCAGCAAGGACAGGTGTTGGTGACGGTGTGCCGGCTGTACCTGTGCTCTGCCCGCGCTGCCGCACAGCCCAGGGCTGCGCACACCTGGGCCTCTGCACAGACGTGGGCACAGATTCATGCTTCAGAGCACTGAGCTCTAGATAAATACAGAACTTCAAATGTCTTAGCTGTGGTTTAAAACTCATGTCATAGTTCCTAAACAAGAAGCATGTTTTTATAGAAGGTAGCTAAGAAGATATTTGTAGTATTAATGTAGTCATCACAAAGTTTGGCTCGGCCTTCAGTTTTGCGGCAATAGGGAGCCCAGAGCTGCCTGTACAGCTAACAGTTGTTCACGTTCAGTTGTAAAGGACAATTGCACTGGCAGAAACAGTTCTTTATCGTGTTCCTTCTGCAAATGGGGTTGGCTTAATTTTTTGAGACTTGCTGCCTGTTTCAGAAAACAGTGTTTGCTCAAAGCTGCTTTTGTGGTTACAAAACAGATGTTCTTATTTACTCAGCTATGAAAGCAAAGGAAGAGACAGTGGAACAGGAATCAAAAATGCACTGTGGTGAGTTGCATTTGTGCCATCTCACTCTGCTTCAGCACAGTGTTTTCTGCCTTTGTCATTTATCCAGGACTGTGGGTTTTCTTTATAGACTAATAAGCTGATGGGGGAAATGCTTGAAGGATGCTCTGGTGTAATTTACACAGCAGGAGATTATGAACTTTTGTAGACTTTTATAGTCTGCACTTGATTCATTTTTCATGTGTCTTTGTATGAACTGTTATCTCTTCTGAACAAAATTGTAAACAAGCCTTAGGAAATAAATCACTGTAGTACAGAGTAATTTCCTAAAGAACAGCTACATAAACTCTACCGCTGGATTTTTTTTACTATATCAAAATGTTTGTTCAGAACGATATGATGTCTGTATGACAACACAATTTCTTTTATAGTCTAAATGGAGTAATCTGGATCAAATCCTAAAATATAAGAATTTTCTGTTTTGCAAAATTGTGTTGTGGTTTTTTTTTTCCTTCAGTAGAAGACTGCTCTTTGTACCATGGGAATACTTTCTGGAAAATGATTGATTTTGTTCTACAGAAATAAAAGATGTGCTTTGCAAGGTCCCCGCTGTAGAGCTGTAATCATATATAAGCATTTTAAAGGGTTACTCTGAATATAATTTCAGCTACCTGGAACATCAGTTACAAAACTCACATTTAGACTGTTGGGCAATTGCTTATGAATATCAAGTTAAAATAAAGTTGTTAAAGGCCTTCTCAGCGTTTGAGCCTTTAGCATTTTAATCTGTGATTCATTATTAAGCCCTCTTCAACTCCTCATTTTTCTAATTGTCTTAAGAAAATAGTGATTTGAAGTATAGATAACAATTTTTCTATTACAAAGTAGAAGTTAAATCTTGAATGTTCTGTAAACACCTTCGTGTAGCCTCATAGATGTTGATAAAGTCTACATATAATTTTAAAAAATATTAGTATCATTTTTTTCCTGAAGAAATAACATTTTAATCCAAGAAGATGAAAGTTTTACTTATCTTTAGTAACTAGTTTTCTGTCAAAATGTACTAATCTTGGGTGATGAGATTGGGCAATATTTTTTACAGCAATCACAGCTGAGTAAGAAATAACTTTCTGTTCAGCTAAAAATCAACATTGTAAAAGTGTTTCTGCTCTTGACTAGAATGAACAGATATTTTAAATGTTTGGTGAGGCAATGAAATTCAGAGATCCATCTGTGCCTCAATTTATTCTTAGCAAATGTTAAGTTCTAAAAATATTTGGAAAAAGATGCTGGGGTTCTGGTGCAGAGTTACATAAGGATAACTATAAAGAATAGTATTTGCTTGTGGTATGTGCAGAATTCCAGAATTTTATTCCTCTATGGGCATGCCATTGGCTTAATAGTTCTGCTGGTATTTTACTTGGCATTAAGAAGAGCCATATTGTGACCAGTGAATAAGTAGAAAGACAGACACGAAAGAAGGTGTTTCATTCTGTATGTCATGATAAATAATGGACATCAAGGTTGGTCTTCCTAGTTTTAAAAAACCCAAAAACCTACTTCTGATTTTTAGACAGATTTTCTTATGCAAATCACTTCACATGTAAAGGTAATTAGGTAGAAGGAAACTATTCCACAATAAATACTTTTTGAGAATGTTTTTTTAACTGTATATATATATTTGGAAAATAAATGGCTGCGGGAGTCTTATACTCATCACCAAGTATCTGTGGATGCTAAACCTGTAAGTAACTAGGAGTAGTTTGGGGGTAGGAAAGTCACACTGTGACTCTCTGTCAGTCAAAAGAACTGGTAAGATTTTTCTGCATCTTTGAACTCCCTCACTTGCCTTCTCTGAGGTGTTGCCACTTGGCCATTTAGCCATTTTGGAAGCATCTATTCTGTAGTCATTCCCTTTTGTCCTTTATGGTTTTTTGCCTGTTTCCCCACTAATGTATGGTCTGCTTAATTATACTGTTGTTCAGACCTGCATTAGCACCAGTGTGTTGCCCTTTAGCAGCTGCATCCAGGTCTGTGGCACTGAAACCTCATGGTTATGAACTGCGTAAGGAGATGCTGTGTTTTCTTCCTAAATACATAAAGAATTCTTGTACATTAAGGAGTGATCAGGACCTAAACAGATTTTTATTGTTTAAGGAAATTTTTGTCTGCAGAATAAGTGTGGTGTCCCAAAACCAGGGTTCTGTCACCTAGTGCACAATTAAGCTAGATTTTAGTACACAGACATGAGAAGTCTGGATGCTGGAATAAAGCCAGCACACTGGAAATAAAAGTAACAGCTGTTATATACAAAACATTGTCACTCCATTCACACCCTATAGACTCGACTGGTTACACGTTTACATGTCAGGTACATAATAATTTTAGCATATAATGAGCAATGTTAAGCTAAAGGACGCTTTATCTAGCAGTCTCGAGATACCTGTTAAAACAAGACTCAACTGATTGTGCAGGCTTCAGAACGCCTAGAGCTGCAAGGTCAGTAGGCTCTCATTTCTAGGTGTCTGAGTTACTCCTGTCTTGGTTAGAGGAGCAGACTGACCTAAACCTGAAAGGATTTACATATCTTCAAGTTAGCAATGGCTGACAGGATTCATTCTTTTTAAGTGGTAATGTCTACAAGTGCAAGCTTCTTGGCCACTTTGAGCAATCTCATTGTTACAGTAACAACTTTTACCAACTGATAAATGACTGCTTTCTCTTCCCTACAAGTTTTATAGGAAGTATTACACCTCACATGATGTTTTTTGCTGAATCTTACCATGCTCGTGCATCTGTCCTTCCACAGGGCATTATGAAGATAGTAAATCATATTAGAACATGCAGGATACGCTTATATTTTCTTAAGCGCCATTTAATATGCATAGAAATGTCATCAACTTGCTCTCAAAAGGATAATCTGCTTCATTACCAAATGTAAAAATTATAAACAAAATACGTTAAACTGCCTATCAAGACACTAATATCCCGTAGTCTCTGGAGAGCCTATTAATGCTGCAAGCCTGCCACCTCAATGCACTCTGCTCTATCTAAAGGGTACAGAGGGAGACAGACCTCAGTAATAAAGACCAGCAAATTTACTGCAGTATGTTTGCACTAGTGATTAATTTGGTTTTAAGTCTCTCATTTCAGTATCTTTGGATACACGTTTTCCTTTGGTGATGATCAAAAGACTACTGTCTTTATTGGAAACGTTCCCATCTGTGAAGAAGCATTAATGAGAGAGGTCCTGTGCACCTGTTGAGGATGCCTAGCATGGCTGTGCTGCACTGAAATGAGGTTCTCTGATGATGTCCAAGAAGATTTGTTAGAATAGATTATGCATTTTGGTAAACTGTGTCTTCTGTATGCATCGTCCTCACCAGGACAGGGTACTACTTGTGTAAGCAAGCTGCTATCTACAGTTTTTTCAGACTAAATATAGTTAGAAATATTTCCAATTAAGGAGGGATAACTTGTTAGGTACCATAATAAGATCAGTTCCTAGGATATTAAAAATTCTGGTTGGTAGTGTGTTTTGCTTAATGGCAGCCAAAAACATTAATACAGGATTAAGTTTGCTCAGTGGAATCTCCCACCGTATCTAATACCAGGGTCTTCTCCAAATTCAGGAAATAGGGAGTTGAGTCATTCCAGTACAATTCCAATATATGACCTTGGTCCACTGCATTAACTCTTTTTATCACATTCAGTCCCATTCCATAGGGGGGAATGGAGTATCAGTTTTGTGAGTGTCTTCCCTTGCAGGGTTTAAGTTTCCAGGCTTATTTTCAACCTCCCCAGCTCCCTTGGATGTCGGCTCCCTTGGATCTCAGGCCCTGGCAGAGGGACGGGTTCTCTCCTGTGTTTGTGCGGCCTGAGGTGAAGGCTGCAGATGTGCTCTGGATCCTCATTAGCTTTGTAATTCTTCCCACTCCTCACAACAGCTCTGATCTTTCTCCTCTGTGCCTTCCTGGCCCCTTGTAGTCGTTCCCTGAATAATTAGGGTAACGATCAATGCATCTCTTTTTATGGAATGGAGATCCACTGTTTCAGGGAACCTGTTCCAATATTTCACTAATCTCGTAGTGAAAATATTAATGACTAATAATACATACACTGAGAATTCACTTTACCCTCTTTTATAGCCTATTTTGGCAAAGCAAAAATATCGTAATTCCTTCAAAGCTGTTACCTTCAGTTACAGAGTTTACTCTTGCGCAGAAGGCTCTGATGCCTGTAGTGCTGCTTGTGCTATGCTAATTGCTATTAGTCCTCAATACTTGTAATGCCTTAAGCCTTGGAAAAAGAATTGCAGCAGGTGAGGGAGTGGAAGCTGTCAGGCCAGGAGCCCAGTACTGTAAAATATGTGCTACCAGTCATAATATTGTGTTGCGAATCAAAGGATCAAGTCCTATTTTTGTTGGATTATGAACTTATTTTTATTCAGATGGAGAGAACAAGAAAAACCAGATTGTACAGTATACTAAACCTGTTCACACTAATGACACTTCTATCCGTATCTTTAATATTGCTATTAAAAGGGACCTAATTAAATAAAATGCTTTGTGATTTATTGAAATAGCCTGTAATAGCTCAATGTGCTTATAGCTTCCTCTTGAAATTCCAAAAACACATCATGCTAATGCAGCTAATGGAAGGTCCATCATTATACCACCTGTCTGGGTGTGATTTGCAAGGCCTGTTAAGCCTATTTATCATTCAGCTGATAAGGAACAGAGAAGAAAGAATGAGATTAGAATAATTTTCATAGAGGAAAATAGTACTGAATTACCTAAGTCAAAGTTAGTAATGTACAGGCTCCTAGCTTTATTCTTCCTTTTGCAATCGAAAAAGCAGCAATTTAATTTTATGCTTAGATCTCCAGAAATACTTGTGGGTGAGAAAAGTGTATTGCCTAAGATTTTTTCTTTAATAAATCAACACAAGACTGCCATTTCATTTTATGAGGGGCAGAATATTTAATGGAAAAAAAAAGACAGGGTTCCCCTTCATCAGCAGAGAAGTTCACAAAATCACCTCTTGGTCAGAAAGAAAATAACTGACATCTCAGAATGTCTCTCTGGTTGGTTTGTGTGAAGGGGGGCATTTTTCTAGATGCATGAAGCTTACAGATCCTTCTGTGGTATGAAAAGTAGCTTTAGAGGAGAAAAACATGAAATGATTAAGAGGCGGCAATTTAAATTCTATAAATGCTTTTTAAATGTCATATAATTCAATGATGAAAAGGCCTTCAACTTCTTAGTTCTGATTTTTATCTAGAGATTACTTTAACGAACTTTAGATCATTTTAGCCTTGCTGCTGTGTTGTTCCCATACTTGGGTGTTGTTAATACATGGAGAGTTAGCAAAACCTGTGCCAAATAACTGGGCTGCTGCCTTGGTGCTATTATGTGACTGTTGGGCAAACTGCAATGTTTGGGCATATTGCAAAGGTGTTTGGTCACCGTATACAAGTCACCAGTCTCTGCCATGATTTCAAGGTCTTTGCTGCAACTCAGCCATGGATGCAGATGGCAGCATGGTTTGCTTGCTCTCGTATGGTGTTCCTGCTGTTCCACAGTGAGTCTTCTGTTGGGGTCTCTGTATGAAATTTCTACAACCTTTCCTAACTTCTATAAAATCTAAAATGAAAACTTAATTGTCAATGCTGGTAACTAAAAGCACCTATGCTCCCTGAGGCCACAGGATAAAAACATGATTTCTTGGTATAAACGTTTGAGCCACAAGAGACAGACAGTTGAACTCTAGCTACGTACCCAAAAAAGTGTTTGACTCATCTTTTGGGAGGAGTTCCTCTAGCTCGATAACAGGAAGGCAGACACAGTTATCCATGTCAGGAAGATAGAACAAAGCTTTTAAAGTACGATTTGCTTCAATTCTACTACTGAGAAAAGCAGCTTTTTCTGATATTCTTTTGTATGTGCAGGAAGGAAATTGTTTTGCAACAGGGATATGAAATGAGAGAAAATGATCAGAAATAAAACCTTGTCAAATTGTCACTGAACTTTGAAAAACGTAAGTTTGGAGTAGTGTTAAAAGAAATACATGGACAGTTCTATTACTTTTAAATGTGAGACGCCATTTAATTTTTTTCCATCTTGTTTTTAGGAAAGTTCTGTGCGTTAATAACAGTATTAGATTAGGCTCTTATTTTAAAATTTAAAAATGAGGCAAGTAATTGTCATCTTTTTGCTACACCTTCCAAAATTATCATACATAAGAGTAAAGAAAGGAATGGGAGTGAAAACATGAGAGTGGGAGGAAGAATAAAACTGTTGAAATATAGGATTTTTCTTGTTATAACTACATATACCCAATTCTATAGTTTCTGGTGGGCGCTGAATGTTGTGGGGTTTTGTTTCTCAAGAGCATATCAGATATAATTCCCCTGTGAAGGTCAGGAGAAAGATGATCATGGACTGTCTAGACTAAAACCCCTTGGAATGGAGCTTTAATATGTGTGCTGGCAGAATCACTGCTATAGTATTGTTAGTTTACTGCAGCTTGAGTACAGCTGTAGCAAAAACCATGCTGTTTCCTACTATTCTCTGCTTGCATATTCTCATTTTATGGCTAGCTGAGCCGAGTTTGAGAGTAGAAAGAATGGAGTTTATGAGGAAGAAAAGTGGTTAACAAGTATAAACTGTAATATTTTTACTTGGATTCTTTTTGTCATTTTTTCAGTGTGCGTTCTGCTAGTCCTGTCCAGGCAGAACCAGCCAAGCATCTGTCAGGAAATGAGACGGGCAAGGTGAAGCACTTGTTAAACTAACATAACACAGAGGAAAACTTGTGCAGTCACACTTCTCTAGATCTTGAAATACTGGCATTTTATGTTCCCCTAGAGTTTGACCCAAAAAACGAATTTTTTTTAATTTTTTTTTTATTTTTTTTTTTTTAAATAAGGCTCCTGAAAAAGAAAAAAACGTGGTAAGTTCTTTGAGGGTACCCTGACAGACATGCTTCCCTTTGCAGTCTGGTAATCAAAGGGAATAGACCATGGGACTTACCCAAGTCCCGGATTCCATAGAGTAGGCATCTATTTTGGATGCATTTTGGCTGTCCAGCACTGCAACTTCAGTGTAGATATTAGTTTAATTTAGAGCTGGTTCTTCTCGAGGATAGCACCTGTGGCTTGTAAGCAACTTCCACAAAGGTCTAGGCTCCATGTTAATTCTATACTTATCAATCAATTGAAAATATAAAAAATAGATTTATATAAAAAATAGATTTATATATATATAAATATACACACATAGAAGAAACCAAAATAACTGGTAATGTAATGGAGATAAGAAACAATTGCAGAATGCTATAAAATCTCATTTGAAATTATGTATTGCTCCAGTAGCTTTATCTGGGAGAGGGAATGGGGGACTAATTCTCCTGTAGTTGCACAGGTCACACTGGAAAGACTTTAATAATTATGTTTCATAGTGTGTTTATTTCAGTCCTGTCTTATCTGAACAACACCTCTACATCAAAAGTAAAAATGTCCTTTATCTCTAATAGCAGCAGGATACTTACAGTAAATGCTTTTCTTAAAAATGAGCAAAAAAACCCTGAAGCGTTAAGCGCAGGCTCAGCTGGCAGGAGGTGTGGGGGCCCTGATGGCGCTGGGACGCTGTGCGTTGACCTAGTGCAGCGGTGTGCCTGCAATGGCCCTCATGGGCAGGGCCTGCGAGGCCTGTGTCACTCTGAGGGATTATTTGCCAAAATGTATGTAATCCTCTTCAATTGTCAATGCAAAACATTACTCAAGAGAGAAAGAAGGGTTGATTAGTACCACTAGCCTTCAGAAACTCTTTATGAATGGCTTACATTGTAAGAATTCATGTAGGGTAAGAAACACAAGCAGAAGAGCATTTTTTTTAATCATTGTTTCCAAATGATTAAAGCTTACAGAGTTACTTTTCCAACCTCAGTAACATTTCCCCCTCATAATGGTTAGAGACTGTGACATCACTACCACAGAATCATTATTGCTGAATAGCATGGGGCTTGGCTTTAGAGCAGGGGTGTCACACTCATTTTCACCAGGGCCCACATCAGCCTCACAGTTGCCTTCAAAGGGCTGAATGTAATTTTAGGACTGTATAAATGTAACTGCTCCTATGTTTATGATATTCAAGTTTTATATAATCTTCTGGGAATGCATATGCAAATAAATGACATATATTAGCAGAGAAGTAAGTTTTCTTTCATCAAGGTAAAAATGTAACTGGGCCAAAAAAGGCTTTGTGAGATTCCAGGATGCTGTTATACAGCTGCTGAAGCCTCAGTCTTGTGAGCGTTTTGTTATCTGGAAAATAAGAAAGAATTTGGTCCTTGATCCATAGATAAGTTTCTCTGATAACTGCAAATACGCCTCATCTTTACTGCTATGTCATTCCACTCTGGGTTCTTCAGGGATTGCAATGAAATAGTTCTGTTCATGTTATATATAATTTTAAAAGCACTATAAGGTGTTGTATTATTGTATAGTAGCTATACATTATTTGAAATTATATTCCAAGTTTGAGTAAAGCCTGCAACATCTGAGAGGTCTGCCTAGTGAACGTGCCTAAAAAGTACTTCTTGTATGAACAGCAAACAGACAATCCTGAAATTGCTCCCTAAATCGTTGTGTGATTTACGGAAGTTTGCATGCAGACTTCTCTCTGGCTTTGGCTACCTTTGCTCCTTCAGTGTAACAGATGTTTTGTCATTGCAAGAAATGTATTTGTAAAAAAAATAAGTCATCCAAAGGCATTACAAAATTACATTGTTATTATTATTGCACCGATGTGCAAAATCTTAGCCCAAGACTGCTCAGAAACAGTTACTGCACCAGAAACTGTTGAGGCAGTAGGCTGATGGGGGACAGGGGGTTTAAGCAGTTGGTAGATTTAAACAAAGTCTTACGAACTACTGAGGAATAAATAGGCTGTAGGGGGTGGGGGAGATTTTAAAGGCCTTTACTAAACTTGTTTTTTCCTTAAGTGCTTATCCAACAACTGTTCCCCTAAGGGATTCCCTTCTGAATTTCTCAGTTCTGTAATTGAACATATACTCCTGCCCAGGGAATCGAAATACTCAGAAAAAAGTTGACATAAGAATCCAACCAAGAATTGCTCTTGGTATCTCAGGCCCCAGTGTCATTTCAGCTACATCAGTATAACGCTGAAGATGTGAATGAAATTGTACCAGTTCTAATGAATCTGGCCCTTCCTGCCCCTGGTGCCAGCAGGAGAAATGCGTATTGCTGCAGGGTGAAATAGAGGACACTGAACAATCTGGCAAACTGTAGAAATGCCCCTTGGGAAGAAATGTTTTAACAAGAGGGAGATGAAAAAAAATCCCAACATATTAAGAATTGTCCTGAAATACTGAAGAGTAATCCTAGCTGAACTCAAGCTGACCTTGTTAATTTTGCTAGTTCTTGGAGAAAGAAGCATGAAGTCTTAATGAATTTTGTCACAAATTTCCTTTGTTTGAAGAGTAGCAAGGCAATCTGCTTAATTATTTTGGGAGTTAAGATAAGCCGGCTTTTTAAAACCTTGTCATAGTAACTAATACTTTCTGTACACCTCTCTTTACTGTTTTTGTATTATTGATTTTATTATAAAGCCTACAGAGAATTTTTTTCTCTGCCAAACCATTTTATATCCTTGGCTTGCATTCCACTTGCATTTGCCAGATTTTCCTGTACTTGTCTCTGACAACCACCACGATTTAAGGAGAATGTGTAAGTTACTTTTTGTATTCTTTTAATTATCACAAAAAATCCATTTTGAGACATCAAAAAATAAAAAACCAGAGTTTGGTGATTGAACAGAATTCTTAAGCATATTAAATAATTCTTATCTTGCTACTGCCAAAACCAGAGGGACTTTAACACCACTTGTCATCTATACAGACCCCAGGACGTGTGGCCAGGGATGCTGCCTGTTCCCCAGGCTGTGATGGCAAATTACACTGCTCACTGCACCGTTATTACACATTTTGGGGGGGTTTGTTTGCTTTTTTTTTGGGGGGGGGGGGTGGGGGGGTGGAAGTGTTTGGGTGTTTTGAGGGTCGGTTGGTTTTCCCCCACAGGCCAACAGTAAGCTGCTACTGAAAAGATATAGGCAGTATTCCTTTAAAAAGAACAAATGCCTCCCACTTGTCACCCTATGGTTCATAAGCAGACAACTGTTGACAATTTCAGTCTTTCAGAGAGAAGAAAAGCTGTATTGAAAGCTGCAGGTAGTATTGTTTTTCTTTTGAGGGGAGACCATCTTCTAGAAATGTTACAAGGTGCAATCATTTGAAGAAACAAGATTTACTGTTTGTCAGAACAGAAGGAGAACCTTCTAAACGCGTCAATAATAGTTTTCAGGTAGAATGGCCAGCACCTGTCCCATCGACTTGGTCACAATGAGGCATGTGTTTTACATGTCCTGCTTGGAGTGATCTGTTCCTTCTAAAGTATTAGTCTACTGAATCATAAGTCCCATGATCTTTTTGTGCACCTTCCAACATAGAGTATTAATTCTGATTAAAATTTAGCTGTTAACTTTCTGACCACACAAAGCCTGTTTTAAGGGGTGCGACACATCTGTGTTGAATGGGTACCCTGTTCTAAAAGCATTTTGAAGAGGACAGAAAGTTTTGTATGCTGTTCGAGAACCAAAACATACCTAACACTCAGAGCGCTGTCAAAAATTCAACATTGGATTTTTACAGTAGACAGCTAAGACTGGCTTTTCACAGAACAAATGTTGTTTCTTGACTTATTCCATGCTTATTTTTTTTATGCTGAATGGGAAATTATCCCTTCGTGCATAAATAAACCGCTTAGACTTACAACAATACAATTACAGATTCTTAGTACGTAAGTCCAACAATTTTACAAAGGCTTTTTCAAATACTAATGGTACCTGAATCATAAAAATATAAAAATTAATTCTGCAGAGGTTATAATCTCTCCCTAGAGACTGTTTTTTAGAAAGCGTAGATTAAGACACTCTCAATGTTGTTTTTTGTAGTAAATATACCTATGTCTGCCAAATTAAAAAGTCCGTATAATGCCTAAGAATCCCACATATCTGAGAAGCATGGAATTTATTCAGATAGGATATTTTATATGGGTGATGCATTTTAGAAGAAAGTTTCTGTTCAGACATACGTGTTTTAAACAAATAATATTCTGTTGTACCTCAGAAAAAAACCACTTTTCTTTCCAGCTGTTAAGTTGATGTCAGAAAGAAAGAGTTTCCTTGCAGTGCCTGGAGAGAGATGAACAGTAATGAAATTTGACTAGTTTGACTTAAAAAGTAAACCTTGATCACAAGTGAAAAAATAAGGCAAATTGGAGTAGGAAGCATAAGAATAAAAAAATCTGACTTCATTAAAGTTCAAAAGAGATTTAAAGGGTCTGATTAATAACTGTGAAATTTAGTTCTTCTCTAAACTTCTCATTCCTTACATAGTTGTCTACTTATTTGGCCGTTTATCATCCTCAGCAGCAGGTTCAGCGATACCATTGTGCAAAGGGAGATGTGATGTTTCTGGTTGACTTCCCTCAGAGCATTGGTTGGGTTTTTTTAACCTTTCTCTATATAGGGCAACTAAAAACTTACTATTAAGTGTGGATCTTAGACACTTTTATGGTGGGTGGAGTGGAGTTGTCCGACTGAATTATGAGAAAGCAATTGTTACTTTTTCTGAAGTGAATCAGATCAATGCAATATTCTGAACAGAAGCAATTAACTAGTGTAACAAAAAAAAATTAATTCTTCTCAAAGTGGAGACAGTTTAAACTTAGTTCTAGAAAGAATGGCTGAAGAACTGTACCCTTATTCCAGAAACTTTTTCTTCTAACCTGTATTGAAACTGTGTGACTGAAAGTGGGAGAAGTATCAGTTTGGGTTCTCATCAGGCAGAGATTCCATCCTTGGATGAAGAATATAGTGCTACAAAGAAAGCTCAAGAAAAGTGGTTTTGTATCTCCAAGGTAGGAAACAATTCTCTCAGCACTAAAGAGAGGTTTCAGTCAAATTTTATAATATTTTATAATCCCTATTGAGACAAGTCAATTCACACCATCTAAAGCAAGAAAGCCTTTTTTTCATATTCTCAGAAATACATGAGGCACTGTGAACATCAGTGGTGTGTCAAATCTTGTCCAATATTTGGCCTTTCACCAGCACTTATTTTTTTATCTAAGTGTTTCTGCGAAGTATGTTTGTTATATAGGCAGCATTGTGTTGCAAATCAGTCTTTCTCAAAGTTCTCCCAAGTATGCTCAGAACATGCAATAGAGATTCTTACAGAGTAAAAGGTATTAAAGAAAAAAGAACAACTAAACCAAAATGCTGCATTAAACTAAAAGCATTTTGTAGTTCTGTGGGTAGTGTAAAAATGTACTCTAAGTAGGTAGATGAGTCTGGGCTAATAAGCACTTAGAATGAGAATTTCCAGCCTCTGCATCAGATGTGTTTTGTATCACCCATTGAACTTGTTGTTAGCCACCCGTGTCCTCTCCAGGAAGGTTAGCACACATGATTAAAAACACAAGCTGTAGCTATCTTCCAGCTGTCCTCATTTTATTTAAATATCTGACAACCTTACCACTAGCACAGATTACTTGGAACAAAGGCATCTAAACACAGAAGGTTGCACAGTGTACATGACAGATAAGGCATCTGCATAAAACATCCCTTGCTCTGCAGTTCAGTGCTCCTCTGCATCTTAATGCCCAAAGCTCTCCAGGACACTTTGGGATCATATAGTCTTCCCTGCCTTGATGGAGCTAGGATTTAGTCTTACCATTGCCTTCCCCCCCCCCCGCCCCCCCCTCTACTCTTAAACTATGGCATACACAAAACCTGAAGCCAAAATTTTGCTTTTAAAATTATGAGAAGGTACTGTTTTCTTTGAGTTCTCTCTCATATTTAAGTTCAGATAGACAAATTCATCTGGTTTTAAACTATGAGAGACCACCTAAGAGTTGCATGGGGTAAACTGAACTGGTGTAAAATGATCATTTAATGTTAGTGCATCTTTTGGGGCAGAATGTGTTTATTTTTAAAACACCAGGCTAATGATTTCCAGTTCATATAATTGTATTTCAGTTTCATCAAGGCTTAAGGCTGTTGACTTTAACGAACATGAAAACAGTGTGGTTATTGCTACGGCAGAGCTGTTGATGTTGTAGGCAATCAGAAGTAGAAATATTAAATAATGTAAAAATAAATACAGCAGGCATGACCAAATGTAAGTTCATAAAATATGCAAATGGGATCCAAGTACTGTTTGTCTCAGTTTCCAGACTACTAGCTCTAACGCATTACTCCCTGGAGCAAAAAAGTTCCTCATATTGCTGGCTTGTAAAGACCTGATAGCTTGGAATAATAAAGATTATTTTATGACTGAAGCTTTTTCATGTATTTGATCTGAAATACATCCTGTATTTCATCAGTGGTTACAATATATTTGTGCCATAGGAGGGCATGATGCTTAAATAAACTGATGGTAGCAAGACAAGTCTTCAGCTTTCAAAATGGACTTGACCAAAAAAAAGGCAAAGTTTATAATACCCTAATAAAACTTTCAGTATGCTCTGCAAGTATAGATTTCCAGGCAATTATGTCATTTTCCTCACTTTACTTGGTGTGTTGTTGCTCTGAAAACCTAATATAGAGCACTTGTTTAGAGTTATTTAGGGAAGGCTACAGGTATTGAGGAAGATTAGAGAAATGCAGAGGATCATAGTGGCTATATGAGCAAAAAGGAAAGGTGAATATGTACTAGATTGGAGAAGGAGGAATTAATTAAAATAAAAAATATACCAGTATCTGCAGGTTTCTGCTCACAATCTAGTCCTGCTCTGTCTGCAGCCAAGGGGATGAAGTGGTAGGGATTTGAGTATCATCAGAAGGTTGATTCTACTCTAAATTATTTAGTCTCCAAAGGAGGATGAGTTTAAGACAGACCCATTTCTTGGAGACTGATTTAATAAATTGCAGTAGCAACTTCATATGAAATAGATGTCCTGTATGGATTCTCATTTCATCTAAGACCCAAAGTTATTTTAATAATCCTTAACTTCAGCCCACCTGAGTTTCTATGTTGAATAGTCTGATTACTTCAACTATCTAAACAAGAAAAAGCTGTTTCCATCTAGTGTGGGCTTTAACTAAATTGGTGTGAGCAGCTCAGTTGCCTTTAACTTACTTAGATTACCTACCCTGTGCCTCTGAATAGAACTGGAATGTCTCAGCCCTCAAACATGAATTTCTGGTTCTCCAAGACAGACCCTTTTGCTCACTGTTTAGAACTTCACTTATCTACAGATGACAACTAGAAAAACTGTGTGCTTTTCTAATAATAAACTGTGTTCTAGAAAATGTATATATCCAGTTAAATAAGTTTTTTTTCATTCAAATTTTTGTCCCATACTTTTTGGTTAATTTGGCAATTAAGCATCACAGTTATGCTGTTTTGGTTTTTGCCAGCTCTTGTTATGAAATAGCTTGTGATAGAATCAGTAAAACTAGGACTTGTATCAACAGAAAGGCCTATGTAAAAGGAAAAATCAATAAAGACTTGGAAAGTTTTGTGAATATCTTGATTATTTTTTAATTTGGTAGCAATTGGGTATCTGTTAGTTTTTTCCTTTGTCTTTTCAGTAATGAAAAGACAGTAAGAGGAATAGGTAGATTCCCCAGAAACAGGTTAATTTCTAGTTCCATGTCCTTTACCAGAAAATCTACAATCTCAGCAAGATATATAGCCTGAACACCTTGATCCTTTTTTATATTGGTGGGCACTTGCATGTATTGTCTCACTGTCTTTGATGTGTTTTAGTATCTCCTAGCAGGTTTTGTTTTCTTCTTTTTGAATTATACAGCTGGTAAAGCAGGATTCTTCCTGCAAGATCCTGATTACAATTGAATGTTGTATATAGATAAAGCAGTTGTTATTATCTGCTGTCTTGCCCTCCTTTCTCTCCTGGCACAGCACAACTTTTTGGAAGATAAACTTAAGGAGGACTGATTGCCAAGTGTGAGGAGATGCACACTGTTTTAATTTCCTGAAATACCAGCTTCTGTTGCATTTGAAATTGCATGCCTTTATATGCTTAAAAGTTGCCTTGTGAAAATATGTTGCTCTTCAGTTCTATCAAAGATACAGACTTTTTATTTAGGTGTTTGTATCCATTAACTAATGTTATTATTTGTGTGAAAATTGGGTATGTTGGGTACAGTTCCCGGTAATCTGAGATAAAGTAAGTGGGAGTGCCTTACCAGTTATTTTCAGAACAGGTCAAAGTTTAGCCATGGAAAAGGATAATTAATTTTTAAGATACATGTCAAGAAAAAAATGGTATACTTCTTTTGAATCCATGCCAGCTGTTGTCTTGAGAGTTGATTCCCTCTGAGGAATGAACAGAGCAGACATGGGAAGTAAAATTACTACTGCTGGTGTTGTAAGGACCTAACATCTGAATGGCTGAGGGATTGCTCGCTAAATATCAGAATAATAAAAATATCTTAAGATGTCAAGATGTATTATGCAGGTTGGATGTGGAAGGAGGTGGTATTTTATGTTTTGTGAGGTTTTCTCATATTGTGTGTATGTGTAGATATATATAAAAGTATATCTTTTTTTTGTCAGATACCACCTCATTTGACTAATTTCCACTTCTTTAGGATGTACACTGTGTGGGACAACCCAGATCACTTGTGCTTAAGTCCTTAGAGCTATATGTACATAGACAAAAGAGCTGCTTAAAATAATTACATCTTGTAAAGTATGCAAATTTGAGACATGCTGTTTATAACTGACAGTGGCAGGACCAGGGGATGTATTTTCAGTATCTATATGCTGTAGGTCACCTTAACAGTTTCCTTATGTACGTTAATTGGTAAGCAAGGCTTACCGTAACTATGAATGTACTCTTTCTTGCTCATTTTCCATTTCTGTTATACTTCAAAATATAATTTACTTAATTTCAAATAATAATTGCAGAGATAAAGATACATTAAATTAACTGAAATTGCAAAAGTGAGGCAGAATAAATAGAAGTTTCAATCCACCAATATAGTTCCTAGTATGAAGCTGCTTTCTGAAGTGGTTGGGAGCCAGTAAAGACTGACAGTAATGAGACAATTACACTGATGTGGGTTCATTATCCTGCTGGCTTCTGAGTTTTGATGTTTTTTAACAGGCTAATAATAAGGTCTGATAGGTAGTGCCCTTCTGGCTGCCTTCAGGAAATGATCAACTTTTTTGTGAGATTAAAAGTTACCATGTTACAGTGCTCAAATATTAAAAAAGGCTACTAGAAAGCTTTTGTTACTACAGTTCTGGAAGAAATTTCAGTACTGCATACCACTTTCAGTTACACTCAATGATATGACATTGAAAAATACCAATGAAAGTATTTTTAAAAAATCTCTTCGGCAAAATAAATTCATTTAAAGTTAGGGACGATACTATGTCCCAAATTGCTCTGAAATCTTTCTCAAACAAATCCAGTGACTGAGAACCTCCAGAGAATGGTAAGTGTATCCAGAGCAAAGTCAGATCTAGAGTAATAACCATCTACACTTGAGTGCTCAGCAATATTGGAGCGAACGAGATGTAATCTAAAGCCCTGCGGATTGCTACTGGAAGTCAAAATGGTTGTTTTCTGGTAGCCTTAGTTGGCCATATTGTAAGTAGTGCACACATTGATTACCTGAGCGCTTACCCACATGGGAAGTTCAGACAGTGGATGAGATGTGGTCTTGCAATCTCACATCCTCCTGTGGACTCCCATGAATGTGGATTTTTTTTTTTTTTTTTTTTTTAATCTGCAGGTTACAAAGTCCTTGGAAATTGAAGTAAATTGCTTTGTACTTAATGCAGACAATCATATCAGTACAGGGAGTTAGTGAGATGTAAATTCACACCCCAGTGTAATGTGTCCTAATTTCCCTAAGCCCTAGGGCCATTTTACTCCTCAAATGAGCGCACCCAGATAGAGGTTTAAATGCATTTATTTTTTATAAGGTTTCTAATTGTCCTGCTGTTGAATATTCTTAAGCACTTCTGGCTGGTCAGAGAATGAGCTGCTTAATCATGAAGACTGCACAGGTCCAGTTTGTTTCTGGGTTTTGTTTTTTTTGCTAGCCCCTTTCACGCTGTTTGGCAGAATAGCACAGACTCTTCCTTGACTTTGAAAGGTATCTGTAAAAGTAATGTTTTCAATGCTGGATAGTAAACACCTGTACTTGATAAAAACAGTGGAAGTTCGTTTTAGTGTGAACTGGTATGAATAAAAATTGTGTGAATCTAATACCATCCATCCCCACACCCCTTTCTCTGTTCCTCCTGGGCTTTCAGATGGGACATAGCACTCAGGAACATCATCTGGGGCTGAGCACTGGGCCAAGGAGGGGTGTGTGGTGGTGTTTTGTTTCTGACTCCCATTCTCTTCATGTTCAGTCTGAGAAACTAAGACACTAAGTTAACTCTTCTTTTGATTACTACTGGTATTTAGTACTGTTTGGGGTTAGAATAAAAACTTGTAGCAAAACAGCTCTCTCTTCAGTGTAGAGTTTTGTCAGGTGTTTTTGAACCTGATTAAAATACTACTTGTACATGTGCTGGAGTGGTATTTTAGCCACCTTGGGGTGACAGCTATCCTAATCTGTTTCGTGGCACAGATCACGGTTTAAGTTAAAAAAAGCAAGATTTTGTTTTCCTGTTACAGTAAAATATCTGAATATTGTATTAAAAAAGAGGGGGCCTAATCTTTTGATGCTTTTCTGTTAGGGTACACTTCCTCAGCACTTCCTTCCCAGGAACCAAACTATTTTGTGCAAAGAAGAGTTCTTGAAAGAAAAGACAAGGGACCTCATGAACAAAGATTTAAGTCTGTTTTACATGTGGTGGTTGAGATTTTTTCTTTTGTATGAATATCGTGGCATTGCAGGCATGTAGACTGCACATACCAATTCCTGTATATATCCAAATATGGTGCTACAGACACATTAACCCAGGAATGGGGTTACTACCTAAACTATACTGCTATATCATGAGGTGATGTTCTTGGTTTTGGGTTCTGTTGGTGTGTTTTCAGCGACAGGCCTAGGTGTTTGCAGGCAATAGGATATCATTGTGATTTCTCTTCTGCTGGAAACCAGCTTTTAAATGTGCTGCAGGTGTTGTAGGTAGCCTTGCCGTGCTGGACAGCGTTGTCACGAGCAGCAGCAGGGCAGGGACGTTTTCATGAACAGAAGCTCCTTCTGGTGGGTTTTATATTTCTGGCAGTAAGGACGCTGCAAGCTGAGGCTCGGTTGTAGTTTGCTGGGGGCCGGGGGAGCCAAACAAGGTTTAAATGTCCCTGAGCCTGGTACCTTTTTCCAGGCACTAAGACCCTGCTTGCAGGGCGCGGGGGCCCCGGCTGCCAGGTGCCGCTGCAGCACAAAGGCCGGGGGAGGGATTTGTCCCCCGGGCTCGGCGGCAGATGGACGCTGCGGCTGCTGCCGCCTCCCGCGGCTCGGCGCTGTGCCGCGCAGCCCGGCCCGGCCCCGCCGCGGGGTCTCGCCTCGCACACGCCGCTCCCCGCGCAGGGCCGCCGGCGGCCGCCGCTGATTCTCCTGCCGATCCTCCTGCCGCTGCCTCCGCCCGCCATTGGCCGTAAACAACCCTTCCCCCTTCCCCTCCCTGCCGCTCCCCGTCCCCTCCTTCCTCCGCGGGAGAGACGGGAGCCGCGGCGGACTGGCGAGCGGGGCTGCGCTTCTCCCCGGGCGTGCGCCCAGCCAGCGGCGCCGAGGCCGCCCCCGCCGGCGGGCTCGCCGCAGCCCCCCCGCGTTTGCGGCGGCTGCCCCCGTCCCGCCCTGCTGGGCCGGGCTGTGCCCGCCGGCTGCCGCGCTTCGGCCAAGGGTGCGTGGGTCGCCCCGGCCGGCTGGGCAGCTTCTCCTCCATGCGCCGCGGCTGCCCGGCTGCCCCGCGGAGCGCGCCCTTCCCGCCGGGCGCGGGGGGCGGGCGGAGGCCGCGCCGTGAGGGGCCCGGCGGAGGATGCCGGTGGGCGGCGGGCCGGCGCGGCCCCCCGGCGGGGCGCGCTCCCTCAGCCCCACCGCGCTGTCCCGCAGCCTGTCCCGCTTGCGCGAGCACCGCGCCCGCTCGCGGGCCATGCTGGCGCTGGGGGTCACGCAGATGGTGCTCGGCTGCCTCATCGTGGCCGTCAGCTTCGCCGCCCTGGCGCTCACCACCTCGGCCCGCGTCCGCCACTCCTGCCCCTTCTGGGCCGGCTTCTCGGTGAGTCGGGGCGCGCGGGAAGGGGGGCGCGCGGAGCCGCAGCCTCGCGCCCCCGCAGCCGTTAGCCGGGCCCAACGGTCGCCGCGAGGCCGCCGGCGTCGCCTCAGGGCTGCGAGCCCGGGCTGCGGGCGGGACGCGGGCGGCGGCACCGGCCCTTTCGGGCCTCGTCCCTCGCCCGCCGGGCGGTCCCGAGGAGCGACGCTGGCAGGTGAGACTCCGGCCCCGCACCTCTGCGTGTGGCCGCGCGGCCGCCGGGCATGGGGGCGGGCAGGTGAGAAATACTCGTTCGGATGCGCTTGTTCACCGCGGTTCTGGTGCTTCCTCCGCCCGGCCGGTCGCTGAGCCCCGGCAGCAGCTCGGCGGCACTCGTTTGCTTCTGTTGGTGGAAGTGTTAGCCAGGGTGGTTTAGTGTTTTGTCAATAGTGTCGGTGAAGTCGTGCTTACAAGCCTTGGCGTTGCCTCAGAGATCGGTGTCCGTTTGACCGACTGCCGCTGTCCCTGGTGTCACCTCAGATTCGGACATTGGTAGAGAGTTCACCTTGAGTTACGGTCTTTTCTCAAGGTCTCGGCATGGGCACGTGCTCAGATGTAAATTCAGGTAGTAAAATGAGATGAGCACATCATCAGCAGGTTTTAAGATGTGCACCAGCATGGAAGACTGCTCTGCTGAGGAGAGCACAGGTGCACCGGGGGAACTGGAAGGGCCTGTGGCTTTGGGGCACCCAAAGCTCCTGCCACGAGAGGATGTTGCTCCAGTGGGACTGGGTATCCGAGGGAAAAGCTCCTTTGTTTTGAATGCAAAATCTGGGTCCTGACTCCTGTGTGAATTTCTTGTTGACTTTCCATTGTGTCCTGCTAGCACAAGTTTAAAAAAAAAAAGTTGACAGCTGGCCTCACTCAGTGCTGATTGTCAGTTTACATGTGTGTATGGATATAATGCACACATGGATGCGTTAGGGTAATGCTGGTTTATGAAGGTTTCTCATAAACACTCAAATGAGACCTGACAGTTATGAAGACCTAGATATCTCTTAAGGCACTAGTAACAGACTCTGCATTTTTGGTGAAGATTTTCTCCGTTTAATTTATGCGTTATTGATTTCAAGTATGTCTTTTCAGTTCTTTTAATGGACCAGGGATTTTTCAGCATTAAAAGTGCTTGTTGGAAACCAGAACTGTTAAATAAATGATTTGGGTTATTCAGTTTTGAATGTATGATGTGGCAGAAATAGTGTAATTTCAAAAATAACTGTTCAATATGCTCTTATTCAGCACATTTTTTGAGTCTCTCAGAGAGGAAGTGTAGTTTTGCATAAGTTAGTTAGATATTTTTGTTGATTTTACCAGGATTTTTTATAGTCTTGAAAAGAAACATGAGTTTATACTAGTAGCTTTGATATTGTAATAATCACATTCTTTTGAGTTTGAACCTCTGTAAGGTAGTATGCAACTATTCATTGTGATGGGATGTGAATTTTAAATTAGGAATCTGGCTGTTTACGTATTAATGTGCTAATAAAACAACACAGCTTAGGCAGATGTGGTTTCTTATCTTGACAGACCAAACAGGAATGTACACAAGTGATTGCGTATTCCAGTAAGCACAACTTTCCCAATATACCTTCTTTTTCCCCTGCTCCTGTAATCTTTGTGAAAAGAGACTTCTGGAGGTTATCAGTATGCTCTAAGATATGCTGTTTTTCGGAGCGTGGATGCCTTCTGCTCCTCTCTCTGTAATGCAACCCACCGAAAAGTGTGTCCTCCAGTTAAATTTCATGGCTGTTACTTGCTCATCATAGAGAAGGAAGCTGTGATTCCAGCCTGTGTTGTGAATTGGTAGAAGGCACGGAGAAAGTATTGCAAGACTGTTGACTAGAAAGCTTTATTCTCTATTATTAGAATGAGGCAGGTATATATTGTTTCTTGAATTAAGAGCTTATTTAAAAAAAAAACCCAACCAAACTGACAAAATCTACCTTATAAATGATCAGTCAGAGCATGAGAAGAACCATATATTCCTCATAATCTCTTTTATCTCTAAGTCTTAAGAAACAAGGGAAAAACAGAGCAGTTTTCAATATGGTGAGCCCTGAAGAACTTTCTGAGGTTTAGCTTCCTTACACAGCCTTTTCTAAAAGCCTTTTGAGGTATTTAGTGGGTTCAACAAAAATTTGGTATATTGTCACTCATAGCTGAAAAACATTTCTGTGGAAGAGTGTTTTCAGCTTGGATCTGGAAAGTACAATTGAAAAAAACAGAAGTGAGTTAAGTGACATCAGAGAAAATCAGTATAAATGTCCTCTCCTTTACTTGGTGCCGAAATCAGGTATAAATATTAACTCCCTTCAAACTGCTTCTTTTTCTTCCTTCCCCTTCCCTCCATGTTGGAAGTAAATAACTGAGTTATTTGATGGCCAAGTAGCAATTCTGAACCTGTTGTGGTTTTTGTTGTTGGTGGTGGGGTTTTTTTGGCAGACGAGGGGGTTGCAATATACTGTATTTTTTTACTTATTAGAAATGCACACCCTAAACCAGAGTAGGCTTGGCACTCTTGACCTTTTTTTTTTTTTTTTTTTTTTTTTACACCAACCACGCTGTCAATGTAAATGAAGGATGCAAAAAATAGCTAAGAGTCTTGTAAATGTTTTCGAAAATAATTTCCCAACTTTTTAGCATTCTAGCTGATTAAAAAAAAAATTGGCTGCATATTACAGTCCTCACAGAAAATTCTCTAATCAAATGCAAGGAAAAGTTCTGATTTCTTGCTTTCTTCTTGGAATCAAATCAAGTGACTGTACCAGTGAGAGCTTATTTAAAGAACAAGGCACTATAATTTTCATGAAACTATGAAGAATTCAGAACTTATTTAAGCTTTATCCTGTACTTTATACCAGTTTGCTTTATCTTGTCTTTTATTGGAATCACATTAAGAAGGTTTTTTTTATTATTTATTTAGACATTTTAAGGTAATTAATGAGAGTCAGCCTCACACTGAGCAAAAGGGAATTTGGGGGCTAGATGTGCAGGCACAGGCAGAAATCATTGGTAAGGTCTTAGAAACTGTGGTGCAATGCTAGGCAGTTTGTTCCCATTGCAGTCTTTCATGTAGGAGAATGGCAATTTCATCTTCACATTCTCTCAGTTGGGTAAAAATATTTGCTTTTCCGTATAGGGTATATGAAGATAAGTGTCTTTGATCCTTTTAAGAACATGAAGAACTGAATATTAGCCTCATTCTGATCATGGAAGAGTAGCTCTCAAAATTAGGCTGTTTTGTATATCACGGAAGCTTTTCCCAAAAGCAGTGACAAGGTCCTTTGTTTCTCCTCTAGGTCCATAGTTGCTTGAATATGAGAAAATATTTCTTCAGTCTTTCCCATCGTGAATCCAAAAGAAGACCGCAGTTTGTAATTTACAGGCTTTGTACATGCCCAGATTGATTGTAATGTTTCAGCTAAGTGCGCTTAACGTTTATGGTTACTATAACAGCGTTAGGACACTAGCAAACTGCAGGCCTGATAGAGCTCTGTTAGCATGACTACAAAGACAAGTCTTGCTCTCTGCAGTCAATTCCTGACATTATTTAGAAGTTGCCAATTAGGATTTTACCCCCCATTGCCGCTCCTTGATCTCAGCATTCAGAGGAAATGACCAGCCTCAGAGACTAGATTTATCTCTAATACAGAAAAGCATTAATGAAATTAAAAGTTAAATCATAAGATCATCCAGGTTTCTAAAATCATACTGTGACACTTGAAATCTTAGAAGAACATATAGCAAAGCGCAAGCTATCTCTTCTTTTATATATAGTTATTTGACAATGGTTGTATTTTTGTGTAGAAGTGTGTTACTGGAAGATCTTGCACTGCCTCTCCTTTTTATTAAGTGTCTTCTCAATTCTGCCTCTTTTCATCTGGAACCCATGTTCAAAACAGATAAAGTACTCTGGTTTAAAAGCAGCTTTCATGTAGTATATGTCTTCAAGGTTTGTGACATACGTGGTCTTTTGTGTTCTTTGTAAAGGGGAACGGATATATAGGGAGATTGTCAAGGTGAACTCAGACCCAATTTTCCTCTCATGGAAAATGTGAAATACATTAGATACTTGTCTGCATTATAAACTGAGAAAGCTGAGTGTAGAGGCTTTTCTGTATTCTTCAATGACATTGTACAAAATAGGTTTAAATCCCTCAGATGATGCATATAGGAGTTAACTTTCGAAAGTTTCTACTGGTCTGTGACCCCAGTTGTTCCTCATATGCAGCAGGCTGTTTTAGCACGCTCCTATGCAGAATCATTGTGGGAGTGAAGGGGAGATTACAACAAAGATGATTTGTTAGCTATAGTGTTTATCTCCTTACCCATTTCAGGTACAGATTTTTTTTCCTTCTTCCATTCCCCTTTTTCTTTCCCTTTCAGGGTTTTCTATTATTGCTGGGGATGGTCAGGTGAAATAAAGGAGGTACTAGGGTGATTGTATTTGTAGCTCAAAGAAATGAGCTTTAGTTTGCGTGAAAAATTTGCTGCCAAGAGAGTCTGTTACTGTGAAAGAAGAGGTAAGCTCTTTGGGAGATAATAAAATTACTGCTATTACCAAGTGATATGTATTTTATATACTGAACTTGTAAAATCTGCTAACTCGTGTCATTTCTTTGTCTCGGAGCTGGTCATTTCAAATCTAGGACTTAAATGGTAGCTTTGTTGTCCACCTTCTGTAGGTGTAAATTAAACTTTGCCATGGCTGTAGAGTAATTTTGATCAAAATGTCCATCACAGCTCCGAGCGTGCCCTATCCTTTTCTATGAGAGTATATAGTAAGGTTGGTTGTTTTGAGCACCCCTGGTACTTGAGTGCTTAACCTACAGCTTTCTTAGATGAAACTTATTTTTCCTTGAATTTGCTTAAATCATCAGAAATGTTCCTGAACATCTTTTGTAACCACAGTGAAGTTATTGGCTGTCTGGATAAGATGATCTGACCAGATCTCTTCTCTGTAAATGATTGTGCTAATGTTAGATTTCAAACCTGTGGACTCCATGATCATGATGATCAGTCTGTTGTGTACAATTTGTTATTCTTCAACGTGTTTTTCTGGCTAAGGCCGTGTCCTGTATCTGTAAATATTTATATTACTTTGGGCTTCTTTTGGAAGTAGTTGGTAATGCCAGTTTGGGAATTGAGTACGTAGATTTCTGCACAGAAATTTTTTCCTCTTCAGTAGACTTACCAGACCTCTCATGCAGATTATCAAAGAGAGTTGGATACAGGGAGCAAATGGAACAGATTTCCCTATGTGACTGTTGAAGATCTTATGCCATTCCTGAAAGACAATGCATCTCACACACTAGAACAGTTATCTCGATGTTCCTTGTTTCAGATTCATGAAATTTAGAAGACCAGGAAATTGATCGCCTCAGAAATCCTGCAAGTGATCTGTTAACCTGTCTTTTGCCTGTTCACAGTATCTTTTCCAATAAATGAGTGACTACTGGATCTGGCTAATGATGCATGGTAGGTTTTAGGCGGTGTGATAGTCACAAAATGGGAGCAGCTAGAGGAAAGCAATGCACTTACACAGTGTTGAACTGATCACTGTTAGCTCCTCATTTAAGAATTGCAATATGCAGTAACAGCTTTAGCTGCCTGTAGCAAAACCTCCGGTTACATATTCTTGTAAAATAATTGCGCTAATGCTGTTTCTTTGAGATTTGTCTATTACTGTCTACTGCTGTTGCTTTAGTTAGGCCGCCATCCCTGTTTTTTCTGACTCTCCTGCATGGTTTGGAGTAACTAACACCTTAACCATACTTTTCCTTTGTTTTGTGAGTTTGTTAGGGCTTTCAAATATGAGCAAGCTGGGGAAAAAAGTCAACTATCTGGAACTTAGTGTCTCAGGAAAGCCTGCTAGGCATGTATGTTGCTGGTACACAGTATTAGTGAAAAATCATCAATGTTACCTGCATGGGCTTGCCTCTTTCCTTCATAAAGGTCACAAAAGTTGCAATGTGTCTTATCTAGGTAACTGATCATTATTAATTTTCGTAGCATTAATGATTTGTACATCATTAAAATATTGTGTGACAGACAAAAAAATGGAATAAGGGTGTTATAACCTGTTACTAAATGTCAGTTAAAACCTAAGGTGTTGGTGTACAAGAGGAGATCATACGTGCATATAATCATAAGAAGTAAGAATCGTGGGGTGCATTCTCTGTACTTTCTGAAGCCCATGATAAGACAGGGCTTTGGAACGGTGGATTCATGGATGAAAATGTTTCCATATCCAGATGGAATGATAACAAATTTGACAGCTGGAAAGAGGAAGAACACTTGGGAAGAAGACAGTGTTCCTTTTTTATTATATTCTTTGAACTATACATAGTAAAATGGCTATTTGTAACTTCTTAAGGATTTTGGGCCAAGTGTAACCTTGAGATTTCTTGTCTACAGTGCACTGGAAAATAACAGACTCATGGAGGCCAGCATTATTTGTTTCATGAGGCAATTAAGCTTTTATTGCTTCTGAGTATATTCTGTTGTTTAAGCCTTATGTGATTGAGAAGCACTCGATCATGCAAATTGATTTAAAAACTTCTTGTGTTACAGGAAGGAATAGTTGAAGAAAGCAAAGATGCGCTATTATGATATGGGTGGGAGGGCAGGGAGGCAAGTGTCCAATCCGCTGAAGAAATAGCTTAAAAAAAAACCCTTATAATCAGTTACCTGTGTTCTGAAGTCTTAGTTTTTCTGTAAGCAGCTAGACTGCAGAATAACATTACATTTTGAGTAAGTCTCTTGTATCAGCATAAGGCTGATATAAGATTTTTGTTTGTTTCAAGTGTTTAGTAGATAGATGTGTGTATGTCTTAGTCTCTTTAGGAATGAAGTATTTTTCCTGAATTCTGGTTGTCCTTTCCATACCTTCTTTTTTATTGGAAATATGTAAGCATTTGCTGTATCGACTGTAAATACTGCCCTGAAACTTATAACAACGAGATGTGTGTTACAGTCTACTGAGAAACTAGGGAATAGATAAGTAGCTCAGTTGAAGTGGGCATTTCCAAGGTTGATTATCCAGTCATTAGCAGCTGCTGAACTTATTACACCTCCATTTTAGTTGTATGTTGCAACTTAGTGAAGGAATGAGTTGTGAATTATCGTTCTTAATTGGCTATTCTTTC
The DNA here is from genome assembly GCF_037038585.1 of Patagioenas fasciata. NCBI lineage: Eukaryota > Metazoa > Chordata > Aves > Columbiformes > Columbidae > Patagioenas > Patagioenas fasciata. The sequence continues at coordinate 10,894,897 of NC_092531.1, read as the reverse complement.
ACAATTCATTTTTGTGCTCACTCCTGTGCCTTCTGGAATCAAAGGGCAGAATCGATAATGGAACTCTGCAAGATGTAAACTGCATGGAAATATTTACCTTACAGGAGCATATCTATTTAAGTGGTGTATTTGAAGAAATATAGTCGTCTATCAACAGAACATGGTGTGGCCATTACCTCTGCTGCGTGGGAGTAACCATACTGCTTTAAGGGAATACTAGACAAATGTGGAAAGGCTAGGAATTTGCAGCTGAGCAGTACTTAAACGTTTAGAGCATCATAAATTATTTGCAGGCAACATTTTAAGCTCAAAAATGCCCCAAAACCAGGCTTTCCCTCTTTGGCAAAGTCGCAGAATTACAGTCTCTGTCCCATAACCAGAGGCTACAATCTGGATTTATAAGAAAAGTGTGTTCATAATCCGTTTAAACTTGCTCATGCTGTTTGAAAGTTCAGTCTATTTTGTCATTGTCATTTTTGGTAGTCTGTGGTTGTGTCTGTATCAGTCTTTCAGTTCTGATCATGTATGTGCTCCCACGCAGTGTTCATTCACATTGTGGAGCTTTCTCAGAGCATGCAAACTTGACTTGTGGGGGATAAAATAAAACTGAAAGATGTCCTTTAAGTGCATAGAAAATGTAATTAGATTGCTGATAGGTATCAAGTCTTGGGACCAGACTAGAGCTTGTCTGAAGCAGTCACCCATCCAATATGTGTGTAGTGTGGATGCTTTCTTCTTAAGAGTTCTTTTGCAAACAGATTTGCTCCTGTTCCATTTAGTCATTGCTAATTCAGGTAGAACCTGCAAGGCCAATCTGAAAACTCCAGAATTGTGCAGCAGATGCAAATGCCTTACAAATTACTAGTAATCTTTTCTACTAGGTAGAATTTTATTCCATACTGGTTACATTTACATTTTGTAATTTGATGCAAGTCTTCAGAGTGAAATAGCCAGTTCTGAGGACCAGATCCCAGTGCTCTGTGTGTGTTGTTTTTTGCTTGCTGTTGAGCTAAGTTGCAGTAAATGAAGAAATACTTATCTGAATTACTGCTGAATCACTTACGAGACATTGTTTTCAGATAATTATGATTAAAAAAAGATTAATTTTATAATATTCTAACAAGTATCAACTCGTCATTGTTGTGGTATCCATATAAAAAAGAGAAAATGTAAGAACTTTGCCAAGCAAAAAAACCCCATATTCTTCAAAGGTACACTGAATGTGACTTTTTGTTTTCTGATCTTTACAACAGCTCGATATAAACATGAATAGTTGAAACAGCATTACAGGTTTAAACTTTTGTGTTTAATTGATGAAGTAAAAGTTGCTAACATTGCAAGATCCTTGTTATTCCTGTCAGCTATACAGAGTTTATCTCAGCAGAATTATTTTCATGTGAGGATTTAATTTACTTACAAGATTGTTTTTGCTACTGTTTTTAGCAGAAAAGAGTATGGCTTAATCTGAAGATTTTAGATAAGCCTTCAGTGCCAGGCAAGATAAAAACAGGTCTTTTTAAGCTGGAAACACTTAATCCAGAGGCACTGTGAGATAATAAACCTGTAGCTTTATAATGTCACTTTTATATTCACCCTTGAGAGAACAAACTTGTTTTCATCTAGGTGGAAATTGTGAATGCAGCTATTTTTAAGATTTGTGGTGGATTTTTGGACTGATACAGAAAGTAAAATTGCTCTTTAGTTAAAAAAAAAAAAGGTCTTATTTCAGCATTCATAGTAAAGAGCCAATGGACAATGTCATTTGTCAATAATAAACACAAGTAATTATCTGTTATCCGTTCTAGTGATTATCATTCTAGCAGAAAAGTTAAACTGAATGATATTTTTTTGTGATAGCAGTGAAAGCATTTGTTCATCAATGGTACTAAACTAGGAGGTTTTCCATTTCTCACTCTGTAAACAATAATCAAGACCTTTTGAAAACATACTCCTTAAAGTAGTGCTATGAATGTGTGGCTAGCATACTGACTGGGATGTTATTCTGAAAATGACACTGGGAGAAAGTGGGTTTGTCAAATAGTAAAAGTAACTATGATTCAAACAAATGTTAACTTTCCAGAGGCTAAATCTAAAAACTTTTGAAAACTTGTGAAAAATCAGGCTAAAAAAATGAAATGCTGCAGTGTGTCTATGTAACTAGAAGCGTGGTGTTCATGGATCACGAAGAGTGAAGGAAGCAAAGGCTCAAGTCCTGTGTTTGCATTGGTGTGAAGGGACCTCAGTCTGTTTCACATGTCCCAGGCAATCCAGCCTACCAAGCTGCTGTCCTAGCTCTTTACATTTTTCCACTTAAATAGAAATTTTCCCCAGGGCAGGGCGGAAGACCAGTTACGCATTGTTGTGTGAAGTTTCAGTTTTGATCATCCTTTTCTTAAAGTAAAAATTATATTTAGAAAATTTGTAATGAAAGTATGGGATCTCAAGCTGAAGAGTAGTCAAGCCTCTTCTTGCTTGCTCATTGGCAGCTGAGAGGTACATGTTTTGATTCTGAAAGGTTATTGTATCTGTCATCAATGGTAATAATGAGGACAGTGTATTGATCAGCCTATGTCTTGAAACAAATGGATGCCCTTGTACTCCTTTCTGCCTTTACAGTTACTTTCTGTAAGAGCAGTGTTGATCCAAGATGTGTTAGATTTGAATTTTTATTTTGCAGTAGTTTTAAACAAAATAGAATTTCACATGAAATACGTTTTTATTACATGTAAAGAACAAAAGGTCAATCAAATAAGAGTATTTCTCAGAGCTTTGCTTGCAAATATTCGGTTATAGAGGATACGTGAAACAAGTTTATTTAGGGAATGGAGGTTTATTTAAATACATCTGAATGGTATAAATAACTTCCATGCTTAAGATAACATATTAAAATCAGAACATAGGAAGCGCCAAAACAATTTGGGGAAAAAGAAAGAGAGGGAGAAGGAAAGTAATAAATGTTAAATACCAAGCTCATGCCCTTGAGTACATATTATCATTGTGTCTGTACATGTGGGAATAACTTGCAGCTGGATCACAGGATGTCTCTTGTCGCATCTCTGACACTTCTATCTGAGAACCTGCTGCATGGTACAGAGAGAGAATAGTGAAGACAAGACTGGAAGAGAGGACAGGTGGGGTGGCAGGTGCACATTTGGTCTCTGATAACATTGTACAGATTGGGCAAAATGTTAAGGACTTTTCCATGTTGCCTTTTATGCATGAAGGTAGGAATTACACCAGCAATGGTTGTCCTTTTAGAAGGACATTAGTGGTGTTCCTACGGTAGGGAGGAGTCAGATTTAATATACAGGCCTAAGTCCTTCGTATACCTGATTCTTTGCGCTTGTTCTCATAAAAGAGGAGGCATTAGCCTTTTGAAAGAGTTCTTGAAAGACTTGCCTCTTGTTGTATTTATACTTGTGTAACAGGGAGGATACTGGGCCTAAAGCACTTAGGAAGTCATTTGGGAATTACTTCCTTTCCTTCCGTTAAAAATTTCCCTTCCTCATGAAATTGGGTCATAGATTTGAAATAAAGCTTCATCATCAGACAGTACTTTGAGATCCTGTGAAATACCATTACAGTATGTAGTAACTAGCAACAATATTAAAGCATTAGTATCTGCTTCTGAAGTTCATGTTTATTCAGTAAACATTTTTGTAGCTAGCTAAGTAGTATAAATAGTCAATGCAACTTTTCCTTTGAGCTTTAAAAAAAACCTTGCCCTGTGATTTGACAGACTAATTTCTGTTATTACATGGTATTTGCCCTTTGAGTAGAAAGGAACCTTTACTGTAAAAGCAATAATGATAATACAAACAATAAAGGGTTATACAGATAATAAGCATAACCAACGTCAGAATGGCATTTTGCTGTCCACCAGAGACCATGTGCTCATCTTCCTTAACATAGACTGTGTGCTTATCTTCCTTAATCTAACTTACTGCCAATCGAATGTCTGAAAGCCTGAATATCAAACCAGCTATTAGAAGTCATTCCCTGTGGCAATACCTGTCAGGTCTAGATGAGGATTGTCTGAAGTGTTCAATCCTATCCTTCATTGGTTTGTGAATCTAAAGTAATTGGAAGGAAGATAGAAGGAAGCAGAGCCATTTTCTATTTCTTACATTGAACCTTCCTCTGAAGCAGTACAGTTTTTGCTTGTGGAACTATAATTTAGCACTACGCAAACTGTAGATGTCCTTCCATGTGACAGTTCTTTCTTGTGTCTTGGCAGTTTAAAATCTTGCCTTACAGTATGAATTGTTTGGAGTTAATTTCAGGTTTTCTCTGGATCAGTTGTTTTGGTTCCAAAACTACACAAGTTATTATCTTGTATTATTTGTTTAGTTGACCTATTTTGAAAATTAGAGAAGATAAGTAATGGGCAAAAGAAGAGTTAGTTTGAGAGCCACAGTTATTTCTCAGTCTTTAATGTTTCTGGAACAAATAATTTTTTTCTTTTTTGGGGGGGATAGTCTGAAAATTTTTTCCCTTCATTCTTGTCTGTTACGATTTATATAACATCAATGAAACAAGCTAGGTCTGTGAAGAATGAGTTTTTCCCATGTAAAATGAGTCTACATGTGCTTAACTCTAGAGTTCCTGGAATATAAGAATTAATTAGATTTTTTGTTTATAGCTGGGTATATTTAGGAACTGTATTAGAGTCCCTAAACAATGTATTTCCTTGTACCTATGGCGATTACTTAATCAGGAGAAAGAATCTTATGGCAAATTGAATGCTCTGGTGAAATGTAGTAAGGTGCTGTAGCCCAAATTCTTGAATACTAGCTCATTTATAAAGTAGAGCAATATTTTAAGCAATATTCCCTATTTCAGAAAGGTCTGGAAATACTTCTGCTATCTTGATTCAGTATGTTAACCATATAGCATCGAAGAAGTAAAACCAAGACATTTTTATCTCCTTTGCCTACAGCATAAGTTCTTCAAGATGAAGTATTTCAGACAGATAATTTAGACTGTTCTTGATGTAATTCTTCTGTAGGGTTTAAGAAGGTAGACAGGCACAATGTTAGGAGTATATTTTTGCAAAAATATTTTGGGTAAAACAGTATAGAATACAACACTGAAACTGTGACCTGTTTCAATCATTTGGCTAGTAAGTTAAATCTTTAAGCAAGGAGTCATCTGATGAAAGCAGGCAAAAATATAAGCAACATCTCATGAGTCACCAGCTGCTGCAAAAGTAAGTCTTGTAGTCTTACCTGTTAGAAACCAGGTGTCTGACTGTGCATCTATTTCCTGTGTTATGATTTAAGAGCACCCAGAGATAGATTCTGTGGTTTAGAGTTGTAGCAGGTCCTGCCAAATAGGCAGTCCTACAGGATGAAGCAGAGCAAATGGGTGTGAAGTATAGACCATAGAAAATGCTAAAGGTGAATATGATGCAAAAAGCTTGTACTTAAAAATTATATGATACTTTATGAAGTGTTCTGTTTTCTGAAAGTAGAACATTCAACAGTCACTGCAATTATATTTGTTAGATGCCCACAAGGAGTCTGCAGATTAACAATAATGCATAATGGTTATATTAATCAATAGGCTCTCATGAAAACGAGAGGTTTGATGATATAAATACATGTAATGATACTTAGGATGAAGTAAAAAATTTTTTTTGAGGAAATCAGCCTGAAGAAGATCAAAAGTGATTTTATAATTTTTACAAACATAGATGTGCAAAAAAGGATTGCATTCTTTTCCAATTACCAAGGAATATGCTGAAAAAAGCAAGGTGGGCCTGTGTATTAGTAAAGGTGGGGTCTCTATAATGGAAAAAGATACCTCATGCAGCTAGTTTAAATTGTAAAGATTACTTGGATGAAGTGTGGTTTAGTGGATTTCTCAGAAACAGCGGGCATTACCTCTTTGAGAAGTTAAATATAAGGCAATATATGTATTTTTTAATATAAAAATCAGCGTATTTGGTGTCTGTTGAAGAATTCTTTTATCACTTAACTTGGAGAAATGTTTACTCCCCCAACTGCCATTTGAAATGCCTGAGGAGTGGGAAGATGAGGATAAGCAAATAGTGTGTTCTCAGACAGGATTCACACCTCCTCAATCCCAAAAGTACTTTCTTAAGAAATGTGCTATCTGTTCCTTCTGTATTTCAACATCTGACAAGTGATGATCTGTTATTTTAGTAAGCTATAAATATGGTGTACCATTGGATAACAAGGTTGTACAAACGTGCTGAGAGAACTGTAATAATTATAATAGTGATGAGTTCTCTCCCTTCTTTGCCTGAGAAATTAAAAATTCTTGTGGCCTAATCTGCCCATATATTTTAAAAATGACTAAAGTGAGTTGCAGAGACACTGAATTTTGTTGTTTCACTGACCCGCTAATCTGTAGCAAGGCTTTAGGGAGTGTATTAACTGATAATGCAAGAAATATTATCATGGAAATCTAGGATTATAATAGTAGCATTAGTAGATGAATAGCTTGACCATTTATAATCCTGTGGAATTACAAACATACGGAAGTAACTCTCTTAAATTTAAAAATAATTTCTGCACAACTATTTTTTTTTTTAGTGGGTTGAGGTTTTTTATTATTATTATTTTATATACATATATAAAATAGAACATGATGTTGGAACAAACTAGTACAGCATAAAGTGAAAGCTGATCTTTTAAGAGTGGACTGGTTAGGTTGTGGTGGTTTTTTTCTGTATTGTGTGTGGTGTGTTGGTTGAGTGTTTTTTTGGTTTTGTGTGTGTGTGTGGTGGTTTTTCAGACCACTGGCCTGCATGAATTAAATACTTGATGGTGTATAACTGTCTGGGCAGCAGCAGTAGCTTAGCAACACCAGCTAGTGCTGATGCCAAAGAACAGTGTTGGCTCTCATAATTTTTAAACACTGGCCAGTCCTCTTATAGTCGTTCTATATTTAGAGATAATTGCTAATTTTGTTTTAACTTTTAGACCTGTGTTGGATTTCACCATCAAATTGTTTGGTAAAGAATTTTGAAAGCTCCGACATCTTTAACTGTAGGAATTGATACAGGATTTCGGAATCCCGAAGTAAATACTGGTGATACTTGGGAGGGTGCAAAGAAACATTGCTTGCTTCCTATTCACTATAAGTGCACAAGCAAAGCTGCTTAAAGGTACTAAAGGAGTGGTAAACTGCATTCTCTGTGAATTATGATGTTTCCTTGATAAATAGGAATGTCTGATAAATACATGCAGATTTTTTGAAATATGATTTTGAAAATAAATGAATATTACAAATATAGACAAACATACTCTGTGTGTGTGTGTATACACACTAAAATAAAATATCAAGTTTTTTTTAGTGATAGAAAATAGAAAATTATAGAAATGTGTGTCTGGAATGTGTCTCAACAGCTCATCTACTGTGAGATCCATCTGTAAACAACAGCATCTCAAATTGGGGGTTTGTTTAGATATTCTTAAATTCATCTAATGAAGAAAACTTTGTAACCTGTTAGGTAACCTCTTTCAGCACTTAGCTATTTCTGTGCTTCATATCTATCTTCTTAGCTATCTCTGATTGCTCTTAAATCATAACACGGGAAATAGATGCACAGTCAGACACCTGGTTTCTAGCAGGTAAGACTATAAGACTTATTTTTGCAGCAGTTGGTGACTCGTGAGATGCTGCTTATATTTTTGCCTGCTTTCATCAGATGACTCCTTGCTTAAAGATTTTCATATATTTACTGTATATATCCTAACATGTAGTGTAAATCTTTGCTGCAAGTTTAGCCTGACTTTTTTTTTTTTTTTTTTACTCATATTCAGTGGACACAAGTGCACATGATTTTTTTAAAAAGTATTATTTGTTGTGGGTTTTTAACCCACAAGAAAACTTCCACTATTTAACCTGGGTAAACAAAACCAGGTCTTTCTAGCTTCACCTAGATATAATTTTGGCAACTTTATTTCTGATCAGTATTCTCTACAGTATCTGGACTTAATGAAGTATGATGGCCAAGCTGGGCAGGGTATTCTTGCTGAGAATCTTCACCATGCCTATCACAGCAGAATCGATACTGTTTATTTTATACATATAACACTCCTGCTGATTTGTTCCCAGGTGTTGTCTGTCTTTTAATGTTCCTCTATCACCTTTTTACTTATATTTTTATTCCTGATTAAACTAGTCCTCAGGTCCTCTTTTGCAGTTTTCCTTTCATTCTGCTGGTTTGAACCCCTTATATACTGAAGTATTACTCTCTTCTTTTCAACAGCATTAGAACTTCCTGATTTGCAAACCAGTTTTAATTTCCTGTTTGAAATACTTGCTTTTTAATTTATCAAAATTCTTAGACCATTCTACTGTTGTGTCTCCCAACTTTAGGTCATGCCTGGATGATTATCTCAGTGTGCCTCCACAGTAATGTTTTGGTTCAGATGTGTACTTTCAAAATTAATGATGGATTTGTTTCCACACTGTGCTTTGGTTCATCTTGTGGAGCTCTCTGAGCACAAGAAACTGGATTCCTTTTGGATAACACTAAGCTGGAAACTACATTCCAGCAGCGTCTCTAATGCTGTCTAGCTGCAAATGGACATTATAATAATTAAAAAACCAACCAAACAAAAAAAACCCACGAAACAACAAACCACCAACCTCAGTATTTTCTGATTTGCGTACCTACTCTGGAATTGTTAACAGTGCTAAATAGCTACTCATAACTATTATTTTTTGAAAGTGTCAAAAAGGTGTTTTTATAGAAAAGGTTAGAGAGTTTTTAATGAAAGTTGTTTTCCTGTCAGCTAATGGAATAGTATTTTCACTTTATGTTGCTAGAACGAACTTTACGTGCTCCTTTTTAGCTTGAGCCTGTTTTGTCTCTGTGGTTTAGTCTGAACATGATCTTCTTGCTACCCTCTAATAATTTGATCGTCTCTAGTTCGTTAGAGCTGCCCTTGGTAGTAAGAATGACAGCTGTTATTGTAATGACTTTTCTAACAAGTATGTGGGATGTTTCATGTTTGTAAATCTGCCAGTTATGAAAACTTTCACGTGTGTTCTGGTTCTATTTTCTCTCTTACTGTTCTTCTGAGGAATTATTGTACAAATAGTTGGAGAAAATTACTTTCCCTTGTGTTTATATAGCACTTCTAAATAGCTTTATAAATTGGAAGCTGAAAACTCAAGTCATGTTTAATTCAACCTCTAGGAGAAAATTACTTTGAATATTTAATGGTTTACCGGTGAAAAGTCTTCTGTTTTGATGTTAAAGGTATTTGTTGTGCAATAGAGAAGAAATTACAGCCTTTTGCAGAAGGGTAAGCAGTATTATAATTTCATACATGTGTATAGTTTTTCATTTTCAGGATACAGAAAAAATGAAGGTTGGTATTTTCAGGGTAGTTTAGGAATATTAATTATGTGATTTCCTTTCAATGTTGAATCTTATTTTCTTCATCTGCTGTGTTCTGGACTATATTCCGACTAATATCAAGGTTTGATAAGTTAGTGATTTTTTTTCCTGTAAAATGTAGAGATGGATTTTATAGCTTATAAATGACAAACCATAACAGCATACATAAAGGCAGCTTACTTGCCTCCCTGAGGAATTACTAAATGCATGGTAAAAAAACTTGATTTTAGTTTCTAAATATTGACAGTGAGTTCTAGGAAAGCACTAAGCGTAGTGTCCTGTACAGATTGATTTCGTTAAAATGCTCAGTATGAAGGCTTAGCCAGAGCTTAGGCTTTCTTTAGTGTTAAAAGTACTTCCTGCAGACTGCGAAGAAGGAAGGAAGGGTGAACGATAAAGAAAAAAAATGTTACTGAGCGATTGTATATTTGAGAAACATAAAATCATGCCAAGTGTCTTTTCTACTCTGTTGGGAGAGCTAGATTTATCAGTGATAGGGATACAGAACATCAAATCTGAGAGTGTTTCTCCTTATTGTTTGTATTACTTTTAATGTTTGCAGTGTAGATCTCAAGGATATCTATATGAAAGCTGATTTTGCCAATTAAATGGAAAAATACAACACAGTGCTGTTAGCTTGGAAACCATCTGTAAGAGATCATTTTTTAACAGATGGAGTTGATTGTTGCCATGCCAGTGAATAGTTTGCAAGTCCAGCCTAGGGGCAGCAGATCACAGAAAAGAAAGGTTCTGGAGTTCCAGTTCCTTTATTCAGATTAGTATTTTGTTACCTTCACTCAGGGATCATTTTAATATACCCTCATTAATGCTATATTCTGAGTTTTATGAAATACTTTACAAACTCCTTATTTTTCATCTTGTGCCATTGTAATGGCTTTTGGACAGAACTTAGCAGCCATCTGTGAGCTCCTTGAAATGCTACATGAAGCAATTGAAAATAGGAGGTAAAATACTATGTTTAAAAAGAAGTCAAGTGAAATTGCAGGGCTTTTCCCATACAGAAGCTTGGTTGTGTGACAAGGCTATCACTCAAACTTATTAAAAGTATAACACAGGGGTTTTACAATTGCATGCCATTTTGTTTTTTAATTTAGATTTAAACTGAAACGAGTGTTCTGAAGAACATATTCCCTATTTCTATTGACCTCCAATAATGTCAGTGATTGTTATCTTAGCTGATAAATATCTTGTGATTGTAGCTATGATTTATCATTTGATTGGAGATTTATCCAGTCTTTTCTTATATTTCAGTACTTCTACCATTTCTGATTTTATTTGTAGTAAGAAAGATTTTACAAAACAAAGGTCATCCTAGTAAAATTGAAATGAAAGGATATAGCAAAAGGTCAGAATTGAGAGTGTTTTCAACTGACTTAAGCAAGAGTTTTGCACACTGAAATTGACATAAAAATGTGTTCTCTGTGATAGTTGCATCAGTATTCTTTTAAATTTCTTTTTTTTTTGCTTATACTTCTCATGTAAGTTTGTAAGCCAGAAGGAAGATGTTTGAGGTCATCAAAGCAGGTATAGCTGTTTGTTTCCCTGACAAAAAAGAGGCTACAGTTTACACATTGTCCCACTTGTAAATTTTAAATGCAATTATTTTATTTTAGTTTGATGAAATGATTTTTTGATCATATCTGAACAGGAAATAATTTTTCAGTCAGTGTTTGGGTGTTGCAAGAGTAGCATGAGCTGCTGTTGGGTATGGGGGAAGTCACTGTACACATACGCATATAATGTACCAGTACTGACCATGTTCGTGTTTGTATAGATGTAGGTATAGCTCGTATTATAATAAATGTTAACGATAGCAATTTTTACCTTTAAATTGCAGAGTTGGCTTCCATATTTTTACGGTTTAAAAAGAACAAGTATGATTAAATCAAAAGTTACAGCGCAAACACGAACTATATGGTGTAAACAGAAAACAAGTATTGTAAGGATTAAAGGCTCTCAGAATCCGAGTGCTAAGCTTCACTAAAGGAGTTAAAAGCAAAAGGGAAGATTGCTGCAGAGGTGGAGGTACTGTAGGAGCTGTGCTAGGTGTTGAAGACTCAAGACTGGAGTTGCTTGTTCCAGGGTACGACAGATCTCTTGAGAATGGGATGATTCAGGTCTTCTGACTTAATATTTGAGATGTTCGCTTTCATTTCTTTCCAGAGTCCTTTTCAACACAGAAACATGTTATGAACTGTACTTAAAAGGAGGACTCAAAATGTATATAGTTGATTTTTTGTAATATTAGTTTTTAAAAATAGTTTTGTTAAGATATACTTGGAGACTAAGATACTTGAGCCTGTAGCATGTTTGAATGAGAAAACTTTTTAACCAATAGCCCTAAGAAGTCTGAACGATAAAGCTGTGTACCAACCCCCTTCTGTCAGCCACATAAAAAACCAGAAAACGTTTTAGGTACAAAGCATGAACATAGAATTTTAAGCTTCCTTCTAAATACATTTTAAAGTTCTTCTAGTAGTTGTTTTTTGTAGAATGTTTTGTAGGTGTGTTGAAGTATGAATTTAAGATCCACCAGTTACTGATCTAGTAATCCAAGCCTATAACCTCTAAAAGCACAAAGGCACATTGTGGAAAGGCCCAGAATAGAATATAGAATCATTTCAGTTGGAGAAAGAGGAAAGGTAGAGAGTCAGTCTTTCAGAATCTTGCTTATGCTGGAGGACAAACAGTGATGATTTCAAACTCCTCATCTGTCCCTGATGCACAGAACCTGTGGAAGGCATGTGTATATTCAGGACTGTCTTGCATTCAAGCCAATTTAACACTAGTCAGCTCTGCAAAATTGATTTAGCAAAGAATAAATGCAAATGCCAAATTATGCATGTGCACTCATGTACTGTATTGAGGTTCATTTAGTGGAGTTGTCTAGTCTCATTTTTATATTCTTCTGAAGATAAGAGCTTGAGGAGTTTTTTAGCAATCTCACATTTCCTGAATCTGTGAATGAAAAAGAAATAGCAGACTATTAGCATAACATTGTAGTTTCTGTTAGTGTGGCTTGCAGTTTTTTTTTAAATGGAGTTACTATTTTTATCAGTATACTGTTTTCTCTCCCCTCCTTGCTCTTTCTGCCAGCTTCCTTGATACTTGCATTGATTTTTTTTTTTTCCTCTTTTAGACAAAATCACACACAACCCCTCCCTAACAAACAAGACCAAAACCCAAACCACTGTCTTTCTGTTAATTTTGTAGTTAATTGCCGCAGTTGGTTGCCATTGTTGATTTTTGCCTTGTGTTTTCGGTGATACAAGATAGGGTATAATTTGTGTTACAGATTATCCTGTAGAGAATCTTTTTCTAGTTAAGATATCAATATCGGATATACCCCCTAACCAAAGACTCCCTGAAACACCACACACAGGTTGCCATGTTCTTACAGATCAATAGCAATAATCTTCCTTGACAGCATTGGAGTACTGAGGCTGATTTTCTGTGTGTTAGCTACCAGCTAGGTCTTTGAGATTAGCTCAACTCAACATTTCACTTACAGGTTAATCAGCAAGCTTCACTGTGGTCCTCAGTATGTTTGATATTCTAGAAAGCAGTTTTCTTGGTTAAGTTCTGTTGATACTTAAAGGCTTTATGACAGGACAGCCATTGCTGTTTTCCTGTCAACTTTATCAATGTGCATAAAGAAAAGCTGCCAACCAGAGCAGCATTTGAAGTTGTTCAGCTTTCTCAGCATTTTACAGCTTAAAAATAAAACTTTTGCTTCTCAGATGGTGACTCTGGACAGTTAACAGGGTGACACAGTGGGAAGATAGTTCTAGAAACAGATATTATGTGCAGAGTTACCAGCACATTATTTTATAAGCTTAACCTTAGTAAAATGAAGCACATTTTTTGAAAATACAGATGACACTATCTCCTGGAATACCATCTCAGTCTGGTTTGGATTTTGAGAGCTAATTTTTAAAAAAATGTACAGTTTATTTAAATTGAGTCTAAAATGTTGAAGTTACTTTGCAGTACAAATTAAAATTCTCAGAGTTGTGTTGAAAATCCAGGAATCATATGTTCCTGCCTTGGTTGATTCTCTTTTTTGGCTGTGTGTCAGTGTGTAGAAAACGTGACAGTCTTGAATCACTTGCAAGTAAGTATTAGTCTTCCTGTCTGGTTTTCTATTCATCCTGTCTTAATGAATAAAATATTTTCTGACAACTAAAGTAGGGACATACATTCTGTTATGAAAGTCGGTATGTTACTCTCTTGTTGAGTCTGTGGTCAGCCAGGCTGCAGTAACACAAACATTGAGAGTGTGGGAATTTTATTGGGATGGGAATTTCAAAGCTGCTTTGTGAGTTTTTTTGTGGGCAATCAGAGACAAGTAGAACAAACCAAAGAGGCCCTGACTGTCTTGAAAATATAATTGAGTTTGATGTACTGTGTACTCAGTTGTCTCTGCCACTGCCACTGTGAAATTTGTTAAAATGAAATGAAGTTAGAAAATGGTCACATTAATCCGTTTAATGTTATATGAAAGTACTGTAATTTCTGGGGAGATACTTATGGTGTTTTAAACTTTCTGCCACTGAGTTCTCAAGAGAGCTAAACAAGTCACACTACTAGAACATGGAACTGGGAAAAAAAAAGTGAAGACATCTTAATCAAGCCCTAACCTAACTTAGTTCTGTTCCTGGTTTCTCTGGAGATGATAGTATGGTGATACAGATGTTCTTTCATTAAGACAGAAACAGCAAAGTGTTTATATAAGGGGTAGGGAAGCAACAGAATTGTTGGAGCTATCTAGATTTTATTGGGATTATGGCCTGTACGCAATAAGTATTTTTTTTTCCCCTGGAATAATACATTTGTAAATAAGATACACGAGACTTTATTTGCACAGCTTAACTAAGCTGAATTAAAGTTGGTTTTATGCCAGTGAGAATTTAATACTGTTCCGCCTAATGCCTATATGTGAATGGCTGTGCTGTGTGAAATTAATTTAAGCTGTAATTTTTGGTCACAGTGGTGGATCCACCACTAAAGGTCATACATAATGCCAGTTAATTTGTAATCCCTGTTAAGCAAGCATGCTTAACACTGCATTGTGAATCACTTTTTCTGGATTTTTGCTTCCTTCATCTGTGACAATACAGATGTATAACGTAGCTTTTATTTGCCCATTAATGATGCAGTAAAGAACTGTGGTTTCTGCAGGTCTGAGTTTCTTCTGATGTACAATAATTCTGTGTGACCCCTGGGAACAGATTTCTAGAATTAAGCATTTGAATTGAGTGGTAACATAAAAATGCATAACTGCTCTTTATAGACTACAGGATATTTTTCCTCTTAATCTTGGCAGAAAGTACCCATTATTCTTAAGAGACGTCCTGCCCTTAGAGTTAGGTTGGAGTAAGCCTTTGGACTCCTGGGACTTAATTATTCAGTGGAGAAAGGGTTTCTGTGGAGTCAGTGAGACTGAGTTGTGGCTGAATGACCATTTGCAGCATTAACCTGAGGAGCTGTGGATATGCCAGGGTGTCAAAACCAACTTGAGGTAGTGTAGACATGCAGATAGCAGTGCAAAGCTATGCAAATCTAATGAAAGATTCAGCAGTCTCAGCATTTATATGTAAATTTGAATTAATTTAGACAGATTTTTTGGCTAACCCAGGAGTACACTTGAGATCCTTCTCATTCAGTCTTCTGGAAGCATAAAATAGCATGAACATCCAGAAAATTAAGTAATACTAGAAGGCAAACTACAGCATGTGGCAAATGGGTCTGTGTTAGGTGAGGTCTTATATGAAGATTGGTGTTTTATTCTTGCCTTATTTCAAAAATCAAGATGGAAAAAGTTTGAATTTGATGTTCAGCTTGGCTTTGTAACCATGGAGTATATTGTGTTTCTGGTTTATATCTGCATATTTGTATATGTGCATGTACAGAGAAAAGAGGAATAAAAAGTAGGAAAGAGAAATGCAAAACTGTTTTCAGTGAGGCTTCCTTTAAGAAGATGATGGAATAAAACTGCAGGAGGGAGTCAGTGTGTAGAGTTCTATAGAGCTGAAGAGGAAACTGCTAAATAGAGGAGGAGCTGGGCAGCTTGCCATTTTCAGAGTATTTTGAAGTAAAACCGGATTGAAAGAAGATTTAGGTTTTGATCTGCTTTTTCCTGCGTTTTGTAGAACTACTCTAGAGAGCAAGGGTTATAATAAGGCCTTTCTCACTGATATGTGACTCATGCCAGCCTTAAAATGGAATAAACCAGTTTGTTGTCATGAGAGTGTGTATTTGTAATAAGATGATGAAACATATGAGTTTTGGTTGTAATCCACACCTGTAGTTACTACATGCCATTGTCCTGTGGGGTTTGCTGTAGACTTTGTAAAATATATGAAGTTCAATTTGAGGCAGGTGTCCACACATTTTACCAAAAAAGGCAACGTAATGATTGACATGAATGAGAAACATCTCAATAGTGAGTCCGATGGATAGATGAGTGCATGGTTTTAATTACTCTCGTCAGGTGGGAAACATTAAGTGGCATAGCAAGGTGAGAGCTAGAGAGGTACTGCCTGCATTGTTTGAAAATAATGAGCAGGCACGTTCTGTGAGCTTTGAGTGCATCCTTTATAAATGTAACCATTTATAACAGAAACCACAATGGCTAAAAGGGAGTGAATTACTTGAGGTCTGGAGGTAGTTACTGCACTGTAACTCCAGAGCAACAAAAATGAAATTGTTATATCAATTTTTTTTACATAGGACAAAGTTCTGAAGGTCAGCGACTATTTGCATTTTGTACAAGCTATTCAACTAGTAGAACACAGAGAGGTTGGTAATATTTGAAAGGAAAAAAATATAAAGTTCTACCTGGCTTCAGGGAAAGTATGTGCATTTGCATCTTTAAATCCTATTAAATTGCAGTTGAGTCTCTGTTATCTTGTCAGGGAAGAAGCTGTGAATATCACATAAACCTGATGATTTTGGAGCAAAGTCTTTGGAATGAGTCTTATTAGTGTCCTTGTTGCCTGCAATTTAAAGTATTTATTGTCTTACTTTGTTTTATTTAACAGCTTAAACTTGAGGTGGATGTTAGTTGAGTTTCTGATATTCAAGAAGACTTCTTATTGTTAATATGTAATTTCATTAAGTATTATACTATAATTTGTTTTTCTAAGAACAGAAATGTTAAGTCCAAGAGAAACACTGTAGGCTTCAGATATACTAAATCTGTTAATTAATAGTAATGAGTTACCATGAGTATGCTTTCTAGAATAGTAGGATCCTTTGAGAAAAATAACTTTAAAAATTACCAGGCAGATACATGGTATCAGACACATTAATCTTCAGAACTCTTGGATTACCAGGGTGTTTGGAAGGCATCTATCTATGCTGGTATTAAAACTGTGCTTATACTAACTCAGTTGTCCTTTCTCTATTAAGTACTGTTTTGGACATGGTGACTAACAGTCTGTCATGCTTATAGATGCCTGGGAAGGGTATTTTAGACAAGGTGATAAACGAGGTGGTGTAGACAGCTTTCACCAAGAGTGTGACAGAAGTCAGTAGGCTAAGGATGGAGAAAGTATATATGTTCTGACTATCTAATATTTACTCTGTCCCTTTCTGTCTCCAGCCTTAGTCTGTACATCCTTAACTTTTTATCTGGTAGTGTGGCCCTGAGGTGAATCACTAATCATGGTCATTAGATTATGAGGTTTATTAGTTTTTGATTAATCTTTCTCTTTGTGGCCCTCTGGCAGCGCAGTTAGGAATATAGCTCCAACCGACCTCTGGAACTGGACGACTGGAGCTTACTGGGTACTAGTGATATACAGAAACACAGCATTTTACCTGGATGTGGAAGCTCTTTGGAGTTTGAGACAAAGAAAATACTGGTTTTCTTGATATTTAGATCACTTTCCAGTGCACCTCAGCTTTCATCCCTTGAGAAATTGTGTCAGTAATTGAAAGAACCATTGTCTCATTTCACTTATCTAAAGCAATCTCAGTCTTCATTCTTGTAATTATTGAAAGAGCCCAGCAGCAAAAGTCTGATTAGTGATTTCCTAATGCTACTGGAAAACAACATTTCTAGAATGTACTGAGTCAATGATACAAATCAAGATTGGTGTGAGAACAGACTAGGAAATGTCTAAAGAAATTTGTCACAAAATTTTTCTTTGTTACAGCAATATGATGGATATCATAATTGTTTTTGGTAACTGAAATGTAAAATAATTCTGGAAGCGAAGTTGTCATAGCTGGGCAATATATCTGCCTTTGTAATGGAAAAATTATAGAATGTTTTGTTACTGGAGTTAAGTTTTCACATTCTCAGCCCTTGAAGAAATATACCAGTATTTTTGAAAAGGAAATTCAGTATGCTTTTAGGCTTGGAGCTTTTTTCCCACTTTATGGAAATAATCTTTGTAAACTATTGTATGGACTGCATGTAAAGACCAAGAAAATAAATATTCAGATGAGAAAGCATGAACAGTTGAGTGTACAAGACCTGTATACAGATCTATTACATTGGGCAAACTGGTTCTCATTTCACTGATTTCTTTGGTTCCTTGCATTTTAATTAACTTTTAATTGCCTCAGTAAAACTTTCCTGCTTCAAAGGATCGATAAGCTGTCCAGAGTGGATCTGAGATGTCGTAGAGATGTTGGATATTTTTAAAAGACTAGTTTTATCTTTCATTTTGGCCATTAGTAAGCATTTAGCAATTGGTTATGCAATAGCGTTGCTGGTGGTGTTGCTCCGAAGTAGTAGTGTTCTTTTGATCCATTCATAGGTCATTCTAGAGGAAGGAGGTTGCTGAAGTTCTGTGGGGAGCCCCATTCTAATTTTAGAGAATTTTCCAGAGTGGAGATTGCCACAAAAGCTTCTTTTATGATCTCTTACAATATCTCAACAGATCTTATTCTGAGTTAAAGCTCTTCACCTGTGAAAACACATGTATTAAGATAGGTCTTCAGTCATCTGTTTATTTCAATTTTATTCATAAATGATCTAATAAATTTGAAAGCATGGATGATGGATTGCAAACTGCTTAGTTTCCTTTCTGTTTAAATACTCCTATGCTAATGGCTGTGTGCCTTATTATTACTCCTGGATTACATTAGGGAACATATAAAATAATGTAATAGTGTGTTTTCTGAATGTACTTAATAAAAATGAGATTAGAATTAAGACTGCATTGTGAGTCACTGACGTATCAGCCCTGTGTAACATCTCCTGTCTAAATCCCCATCCATTGCTTTTACTACAGTCGAGCATAACAGATCTGAACCCCTTGGAAGTGTAACAAAGACAGGGCGTATGATCTTTTCATTAATAATTGGAAAATATACATCAAAATAATATGTATGGTGCATCAGCCCTTGTTTTTATCTGGATGTCAGAGGAAAAAAAAATTTTTTTTATTAATTCCTTTTCTAAAAAAAACCATGTAGAGTGTGTACTGTAATTTTATAATTATTTTTGGTCTCTTCCATAAGCAATCTACAGATGTGAAACAAGATTTCTGATGGGCATGGAGCATATTTCATAAGAAAACAAAGACAAAAGAAAAAAGCTCACCCTGGAGCTTAAAATGAAATGAAAATTACATACCATTAATGCGTTCTGGTAGCTGTGTCAATGTGTAGGTAATTTTACTGTCCTGTTTGTGTGTGGGACCAAGGGATTTTGTGTCTCTGCTCCTGTTTCCATGGCAATTAGATTAGTTTTAAGTTCGCAGTGGGTAAATGAGAGAGACTAAGCTAGGATGCAGTGTTTGTTAGTCTGGAACATACTGAGGCTTTTTAGAAAATAGCTCAAAACTGTACTTAAATTATCACTTATTTTGGTTGCTGTTGATGTGCTTGTATTTATGTTGCAGTGGACAGATCTCTCACTTGTTAGGCAGTCTGATGGTACTTGTGCTCTTGGTGTGCGTAGTGATGTAGTCTTCAAACAAGAGAACAGTGCCTGGATTCTTGTGATAAGTGCATGTTGAAGAGCCAGTTTGCATATCTGCAAATAAATAGCTATATTAACTGTTTTTAAAATTCTTTAATCTATGACTGATTTTTGTAGTATTTTGAATGTGGTATGATTTTTATCAGCATCTGCTATTTAGGATGACTTCCTTGAAAGACTGTTCCAAAAATCATACCATTCTTCTGTATTTGTCCATGCAGTTTTTCTGTTTGTGTGTATGTGCATAGAAAGACGTATTTTTTTTTTCTTCTTTTAATACTTATTAATACATTGCCACCACCCTCACCCCAAGAGATTATTATCCTCACTATTTTTCCAGGAATTGGAATGGAGAGTCATATTTCTGGTAGATGATTCTAGTCCCCTTTTAGCAAATTCCAGTGCTGTCACAGTTCTTCCTATAGTTTGTATTTCACCACCATTTTGTGCGAATGGATTGCAGATGCTGCAGAGAGTATTATTGTCAGATTTCATACTCTGGTACAATGTGCCACACTTTTGTAGTCTCTGAGTATGTGGTATTTGTGACGTTACTCCCAAAACTTGTTATACTTGCATTTTGTTAAATAAATATCTTCCTGTTAGAAGGGCTACTGTAGATTTCCCGGAAGAGTTATCCTTGAAGGTGTTTGAGCTGTTGCTTTAGTCTCTGTGTGTGAGGTACACCTAGACCCAGAAGAAAGCTTGAGATATCAATACATTCTAATTCTTCAGTTACAATTGAACTTCACCGTTCCAGGAATATTTGAGTTGGCAAAGTTAGACCTTCCAGCAGTCTTGTACTTCTGTAGAGGAGAGAGGGCAACCTTGGGAACTGTCAGTGGTTTCAGGCATTTCTGAAGAGGAGCAGTTGCTGTAGCGCTAGATGATAGCAGTGCTGGAAATGCGGGGCTTTACCTTCTCAGGTACATTACAGTACATTAGGCAGCCTGCTCCCTGCTCTGTCCTCTCCTTTCAGCTGCTTTGTGCACCTGCTTGTTTGTGCTATGTCTTGGTTCTACCTGGCCCCCCTTGCTGGATGTTTGCCTAATGTGGTGGTAACAAATTCTGGTGATGGGAATCCTGTAACCTACCCATTCTTACCAATGTTGAAATGTCTTGAGCATTATAAAGTTTTTCATAGTGTCCAACCTGAATCTCTGATGGTGCAAATGTAAATCAATTATTTCTTATTCAGCCCTTAGCGCACTTGAACAATTTATCAATATCTTCTTTGTAGCAATCTTGTTATATTCCATCTTGGTCTTCTCTCCTATAAAAACAACTTGCTTCAGCCTCTCCTCATAGGCGTATTCTTTAAAAAGATGTATTCAAATCAAAAGTGTCTGGAGAATGACAACAAATTGAGAGTTTAAAACATAGATCTTCATTTTGCATAAGAGATCCCTGCCAAAACTTTATTTTAACCTTAAGACCTTTTAAGCAGGGCTTCTCATTTTCCAGAGCAAATAAACAGAAAACAGAAAAATTCTAGCATGCTTTAGAAAAATGTTAGAAAATAATGATACAGAAACTCACACCAACGTATAGTGTTGTTTTTATTCCGATTCAAGTACAGCAGATTAAATACAATATCAAAACGTAAACATAATCTTGGACTTGCTGAAGAGTTACAGTACTGACAATCGATCTCCTTAGAGTCTTGAGAGAAAAGGAGAAAATGAAATTGAGTTCCAGAAAGCTGCAAGTCTTGAAATTGGGAAGAGGAGTGATTTGTTATTTCTCAACTGCATCTCAACTCCAGTTATTAAGAAATAATTAAAGGTGACTGACAACTGTATACATTTTTCCTCATTTGCAAAAGTATTTCTTTGACACCCTTTTTCAGCCTGTTGTCTGTACTGTTCTGCATACCAGCTTAACAAACCTGCTATTACAAAATATCAAAAAAGCCTTTCTTAAGTAAGCATGACAAGTAGTACTTTTGCAGCTCACTTTTTAAATCTAGACTGGAATGAAAATGGAAGATTTTTTTTATTTTTGTAATTTTGCCAATTTAATATTCTTCTTAATACCGGGCTCTTTACAGCAGCACATCAAGGGACAAGAGGCAATGTTCAGAAATTGAAATGTGGGAGAGTTTCAGATGGGGGGAGGTGAGGGAAAATTCCCCATAGGAACAGTGACAGTGTTGGTAGGTCCTGGAGTACATGTGCAGATAGGCACATGTGGAAGGTAATTGTTTCTAAGTTATCTTGATAACATTCACCACGTACATTTTTGAAATCATATACATACACATCTGTAAATACATAAATCTAGCTCCATGAGCTCGTTTATACGGTTGGGATTGGCTTCCCTCTCCACTCCCTGCAGGGATACTCCATGCATTTAGTGGGACAATTAAGCTCTCTAAATGATATTTGCTATTATTTCTCCTTTTTCTCTAAAATTAGTTTAAGGTTGTACACTATTTGCATTACTGAGTATTTTAGAAGTCTAAGAAGGAGTTTCTGCTGTTAATGTGAGCAACTTGTAGGCTTTTTTTAATGGTAACTGAATCCATTGACCGGAGAATTTGTCTCATGCTTACAAGCTGAGGAAGTGAGAAACCCTTAAATTTGCAGAGAAGGAGAGGATGACTTGACATATGGTGTATCAGCCTGAACAAGAAAGTAGCAATAAGAATAAACAATAAAACTTGGAGTTTCCTGCAGCTCATATGCTCTGTATTAGACTATAAAAGCATTTCAAGATCCCAAGTTGTACTGAGAAAAAGATAATTTGTGTTGTTAAATTAATACTTAGACATTGGTAATTTTACATTTCTATAAATGTCTTTACCTTGATAGTGTTTCACTATATTTAATGTGGTTTAAATTAAATTATTATTTATACATTTTGTGTAGTTCAGAAAATAATTTTAAATAAGTGTACTAGAAGAGTATATTATGTACAGTAGCCATTTTGGAGATGAAGACTTGGAAAGCAGATGGTTTAAGATATATTGAGAGATGACATCATCTGCTCTGTCCCATATTCAGAATCGGAGCACTGCAAATGTCTGGAGACTTAACTGAGTGTAGATGGTTGAAAATGCTGGAAAAGACATCATCAAGGGCTTTTTTAAAAAGCCCTGTGTTTGCAGTCCCTGTACTAGAAAGTCGTTTTGCCTTCTGTTTCTGTCCTGCCTCAGTATGTGCCTATTAAAATAAATGCATCTTTTTAATGCATGAGCGCAGCTTGCGATGATAATAATGGAGTTTCTATATGCACATTGAAAACTGTTTATACCTAATGTTACTGCATTTCTAATGCTGCAGAAGTCAACACTGATGTATTCTGGTTTATTTTTTGGTCTGTGTATCAGCACTGTTGTTATAGTCAGCAGGTACATACATCTGTAGGAATACATCTGCTCAAGAAAGCTGGCAAATCTGTGGGTTTTGAGCACAGTTTTAGTAGCTTTGATTTATTTTGATTATTATGTGATGCAGGAGTTCACTGCAATTCAGCAGATAGATGTTAGGTCTAAGATATTAGATAAATGTGCTATGCACTTTCTGAAATCAAACCATATTGCCAAAATGAAGTAGGCAAGTTGTTAAAGTCAGCAAACTCCAATTTACTTTTTATTTAAGAAAGAAAAAACCTGTGCACAGCAGACATATGATATAGTGATTTTTGGAAAAAAAGACGTAGAGATCGCAATATTGAGCTATAGGTATTTAGGAAATAATGGTGTTTTAATTACTGGTGTAAAAATAAGTCTCCTTGAGTCTATGTTTGCTGGCCCTTAACCTTGTGGAACCAAGTATCTGTTTTACATGCTGCTTTCCCTGAAGTAAACACTGGATATTCTGAGGGATCTTTTGGGCATTGTATTTATAGGAAGTAAAAACTTAAGAGAAAACAAGATGTTAAGGGTCTTTGGTGGTGTTTTTTTTTGTTTTGTTTTGTTTTTTTTTTTTTTTTTTTTTTTTTGTTTTGTTTTGAGTTTTTTGTTTTGTTTTTTAAATTCCTGGTCTTCTCCAAGACCAAGAGAAATGTTCTTTAGATTTCTGTTTTCATGGTCATTTGGTGTATTCTAACAAGTGCTGGTATGTAATGCTCTCGGTGTGTTTTTCTCCTAATTTATAGTTGTGTGTACTGTGGTCTAAGTGTTGGAGGCACTTGGTACTGGAAATAGCTACATCTCAAAGCAAAATAAGCTTTTGGGTAACCACAGTGATATTGGGCACTAATGGAGCTTGGAAAATTATAGCATTGTTGAGGTGAGCTCTTGTGACAATATTAAAGGCACAGGTGGAACACAGACTTTTAGTTTCATCAGCGCATATTGGGAGTTTCTCAACTGGTCTAACTGTGCTTTACTGTTTGCATGGTGAGCCAGGACAGTGAGTGCCACAAAGCTCTCCTTTTCTGAACAAAAACACATGTACCTCTTTCATCTTGCAAGGCCTCTGTAAAGGTCAAACACAGTTGTAGTTCAGCTGAACAAAAAGTATCAGTGCTCTTCTTCCATCTTCAGGGATGCACAATGCCACAAATGGGTCAGACAGGACGGGGAGAGGTTTAACTTGCGGAAGGGAGGCAGCACAGTAAATGACAGTAAGGATTAGGTAGCGCACTAGAATATCTTGACTCTGCACGTATGACTTGGTGACTGAGAAATACCAGCTTATATGTGATTATTGTATGTGTCAATACAAGCTCTGTTTTGGAAGGCAATTTCTTATTTTTCCTAAAGGGTTTTCTTTAATAACCTCATAATTGCAGCCATCACATTTATTTAATTGAGAGCGTGTTGCTGTCTAGCCTGCAGATAAACTAGCTAACCCTATCATTTTACCTTCTTGAGTGCAGTTTCACGTTACAGGACTACCAACCCAGAGACAGTTATCATGCAGCAAAAATAACCTAACGTAGCTGTGTGATCAAATTCAATTAACTGCAAAATGAATTCTCAGCTTTTCCATGGCTTGGCCGACATCCAGAAGTATGTAGCTGGTAGGTAGCTTTTATGCTTTAGGGAATGCTGTAGAATACAAAGTATGCACATCTGTACATAGGGACCATCTGCGTAGTCTTTGTTATCCATATCCTGATTTTGGTTCTGTGCGTTTATGCCTTCTCATCTGTTGCATTGATACTTGGCTTAAAAACTGACATTGATGCTCTCCTGTGAAGCCTCATTTTGAGTTTGTGGTTATTTTGGTTGTGGGTTTGTTTTTGTTTTTTAACAGCTAAAGAAAATATAAAAAGATATGTTTTCCAACATGCTGTCTTCCTGAATAATGTTTTCAAGAACTGCAGCAGCTATGGATATTATCAAGTTGTGAAATATGTCTGAAACATGCTCACAGTACGAATGTCCACAAACTAGACATAGTGAAACCTTAAACTGGGCACTCCACATTGCAACTTCTCCATATAACCAACAGCTCTTTCTCCCACATTCACATCAAGCATCAGTAGACAGACTGTTCTCAGCCTGGTTCCCAGTACAGTGCACATTGCTTTTGTAGTGGCTAGATATAGGTGCATTTTTAATTATTATCCTTTACTGCTGTTGTACCTAGAAGATTTGCTAGTAAAGCATGACATAGTGGGAATGGTGACTTTCTGACATTTGAATTTCAACCAACCTTGAATATAATTTCATGGAAAAGGGTATTCATTACATTCTGGGCTTCCTCCTTTCTGAATATGAAAGGTCTGTAGGGAGCAATAATGATATTAGAGCTTATTCTAAGCAGTCACAGGAGGGTTTTATAATGATTATATCAGGCTAGCTAAGTACATGAGTTACAGTTACACAAATCCTTTATGTGAGCTCAGGTGAAAAAATGACGCTGCAGACTCATAAATACATAATGCATTATTTTCTTCACATTTTATTTGCATTCTAGTTTAGTAATTTTTTTTAATAAAGTGTTCTACTGATAATATTATTCCCCACCTTTTTTTTTCACCCCAGGGCCAATGTCCCTCACACCATTGCTCCAGTTTCTCTTTTTATTTTCATTTCTCTGTTTTTAACTGTATGTAAAGCTTATGGTGTCTCAACTGTAACTTGCATGTTATTTTAAAGTAACTAAGATCAGCTTAGGTATGTCAAGATCTGGATCCCGCTTGCTTTTGGCATGTAGTGGAGGGGTTAATGTGTCCGTATGTTAAATATAGGTTTTAAATGAATGTATGTGGGCTTTTTCACACATAAGATCAAGTAGCATGATTGTGTGGTTGGGTGGAACAAAATAAAAAAAAAACGTTTTGCTAATTTAGCTGGATACCCTGGCTAATTTTGCGGTTGTCCTATCTTTACTCCCCTTTTTGTGAGCTAATTTTCAGTGGTGCTAAGAGACCACAAGAAAATTTACCCAAACATTTATTCCTCATTAGTGGTGATAACATTTGGGATTGGGAAAGAAGATGTGGAAGGCTTACTGTGATCTGATCAGAACTCATTTGATCTGGCAGCTGGATAGAAATCGTTTTTAAAAAGAGCTTAGTAGTACATCTGGGTTTTTTGACACAGTGAATAAAATGGAAATGTTATCTTTTTAGTAGCTGGTTTGCAGCACTTTGGAAATACACGTCACAACTGTGTATTAAGCTTCATCTTAATACTTACTATTTTTTAATGGCACTGGTATAAACCTTATGTCTCTTTGGTGACTGTGCTCTCTTTGTTACAGGTGCTGTTATCAGGACTGATTGGTGTTGTTTCATGGAAGAGGCCCCTATCGCTTGTGGTGAGTGGCAATGTGGCTTTAATCATGTTATACATGACTAAAGGATTCTGTGGAAGTAACTCCCGGTGGCTTTGGCTTTATGTAGAAGCCTAGTAGCCTCTAGAGATGATTTTCTAGTGCTGTTATGTAACCTAATGTTTATAAACACTTAGTGCAAAAATTTGGGGACTTTGAGGTTACATTACATAAACTGCGTAGGTGACAATAGTATTTTTCTTCTATCTGTAGTTAAGTATTAGAGAGCCATAAAATTCATTAGGTGTAAACAAATGTAGATACCT
Source organism: Patagioenas fasciata (assembly GCF_037038585.1). NCBI lineage: Eukaryota > Metazoa > Chordata > Aves > Columbiformes > Columbidae > Patagioenas > Patagioenas fasciata. The sequence goes on along the minus strand of NC_092531.1, from coordinate 10,868,554 downwards.
ACTGCCACTTCCTTCCCATTGTTACCCTTTTGTTTTTCTTTTTGAAAGTATATGGTTTAGTAATTTAAATGTAAGAACTAATGAATCTTAAACGTTTTGATAAATGCGTGTGTTTAAAGAAGGGCAGCAATAATACTGTAGCTGTTTGTATGAAATTAAAAATTACTGAAAATAATGAGCAATTGTTGCCTAGTAGATATTTTCAATACTGTAGCATGGCTTCAATTAATAGACAATGAAATACGTTAAAATGTCAATAATTTGTTTATGAATATATTTTAAAAATTAATACTGAACTTAGAAAGGTGCTTTGTCTGTCACTATTGTTCTAGACAGGCTGTTCATCTGCATTTATCTTTACATTTAACTTGACTTGCCTAAAATTGCACTGTAGAGAAGGCTTTTTAACCAATTACATGGATGGCAAAAAAGCATATTCCGAATTAGTAGCTGTTCTTTTTTGTCTGCAAAATTATTTTTAGCTACGTTTTGAGATTCATGTAGTTACTTAATAATGAAAAGTAATTTATGCTTGTGTATGAATGTTAATACAGTTTCAATTATCCTGTTAACACAAAGCAATAGTAGATTCAAATCAGTCATATTAAAAAGATGAGATGACTGTGTCAATAACAATGTGTTAGCAGGTAGCTATTGCCTTTGAAAAAGTGTGCATATGTAACATAGTAATGTATGTTACATATGTAACACAGTTAATATTAAAGGTAGCCCCAAGAAAATACCATGGAAAGTATGAAATGGGAAGACTGGTACTAAATCAGAGTAAATCTAGTTTGAGCTTTGGGTATGTATTTCAGTATTCTGAAATAAAGTGCTACTATTAGAGCTTCTGATTTTTTTCTTTCCCTTTCCATGTTTCACTTTTCATTGTTATTAAAGAAAACACAGATTGAGTTTGTATTGATTTTCTGGTTGGTGTTTTTACCAACAGATGAAATCTGTATGATGAAGAAAGCTGCCTGATGGCAAGATAAATGAGGTCAAAGTGAAACAAAGTCAAGAAACTAATGAGGGAGTGTGAGAAAGGTAGCAGGCTGGTTTCTGGACTAAAGTCCAAAAAAAAAAAAAAAAAGACAAATTTTTACTCACCATTGATGAACAGGGAGAACTTTCATATTGGAACATATCAAAAGCCTGGTATGTCATTGTCACAGAGGCACCCCAATGTTAGTTTCAGGGACAACAGGGTCCAAAACAACTTTTATTAAACCGGTGAGAAACAGGGGTTTAGCACTCCAAAAGTGACTTGAATACAGGTTTGGATATTAGTTGAGGAAAATTATTAAGTGGCAGCAACTAATACAACAGGAGGTCCACAGTGTGCATGCACGTGGCTTCACCAAAAACAATACCAGAGCCATCCCTGAGTCCAGGAAGAGTACACACTTGCCTGAACACGGTGTGGGATTATTTTAAAGGAAAACACGTACTCATATTGAGTATGGAAAGCGTACACACGCAATTCTGGCTCAGCTCGTAACTCTGGTCGCGCGCGAGGGGCACGTCTCAACGAATCCAGTTTTTTATAGTCTGATCAGCTTTGACTGTGTAGGCATTCCAGAAGCTTCTCTGCACCCCCACACTGGCTGTGGGGTGCCTCTGAAGCTTTCAAACATTCCCCACACTGGCCGCGGGTGCCCAGTGGCTCCCTGGCACCTTGGCGCTCCCTTCTCTTAAGAACCCTGGCCAGCGGCCTCTGGAGTCAAACAAAAGCAACTGCTAGCCTCAAGCAGCAGAGAGAGGGGGATGGGTCTACGCCTTCCATATCGAAGGATTGGAGGGGGAGAGAAGGGGGTTTGCATTCTGCCACAGTCATGAATGGGCAGTCATCAAGTAAAAATATTCTGAGTTTCTCAGACCTAAAAAAGAAACTGTCAGACTTTAAAAACAAACAATGAACGTGTATATGAGAATACACGGACAGGGCGGGCATGATCCTTTGGTTGCCCCAGTATTTCTTTGGTTATCTCTTGCTGAACAGGAACAGAAAGGGGAGGATCAAACTTCTTTTTTCCTGATTGGGTGTTTTTCAGGTTTGCGGTGTTGTTCAGAGTACGAATGTGTATCTCTGGGTAAAGATTGGACGAATTTCTGCTCAGTGTTAAGACAAATAGCTGGTATACCTTTTTTTCTATCCAGTATATTTTATTCTACCTTATGGGCTTTGTTAATAATAATTCTTTAACTTGTACCTGGGAACAGTGCCTTTTTGATTGAATAAAACTAAATAGTACTGTAATAGTATTACCTATCAGAAATACTTCAAAAGAAAAAGTTCTCCTGGCAGTGAAAGGATCATGAAAGTGTAGGTTCGGTACCCAAATCTCATTTCTTTGCAAAGGTATTATTTTCTGCATCCAAAAAGAAGAAGTCAAAGAAGCAATAAAGACAAGTAGTAGTTCATCAGCCATTCACTTCTGACTGTATCTTACCAGGAATGTGATATGCAGTATTGGTATAGAAATGAGTGGGTGGTTTCATGGTTTAAAACTTTGGAACCAAAGTCAAAACTGAGAGTAGTTGTGCTTTTACAAGATGTTGACATGAGTGGTGGTTTGTGTTATACATTCAGTAAAAGATCCACAAATATCTATGTGCTAAGGAAATTTTTCCTGTGCCTTCACTTGCTTACATTGCCAGAATGCTTTAAATATACTAGGAACCATAGGAACCACTGTCTCTTATCAAACTAGTATTTACATTTACCAGAGGAGACACTTGGGCAAAGGAGATCTTTAAATTTCTTATGCTTTAATTTTGAGCAGTATTTTCCATACATTTCAGATGTTTCTTCATTAAGCTTTCTCTGTTTTTAATTATGAAATCTCAGAGAATTTTTAGTGCTTTGGGAAAATCTTTCAGGGGTCCCTTATTTGGAAAATAAGTGCTGGCTGTGTCAATACAATTGCTTATGGTTAAAATGCTGTGTTAAAACAGGAATTTGTTTTCTTGTCATTTATGGAAGTGTCTGAAAATTGCTGGAGAACTTGTGTAGCTCCTGAGTTTGAACTACTTTGTACAAAACTTTAAACGGTGTAGTGAGATTATTTTTATGTTACAGTCTATGGTACTTGTAAATGTATTTGTGCTATTCAGCCTTGAATTGAGTAGGAAACTTCTCTGTTGCCATCTGGCATTTAGGTGATCCCAGAAAAATATTTTTACATTTCTGACTGAAAGCTTTTAAAATAGACTGATAGATTTAATATATATGTATATATATATATATATATTTTTTTTTTTTTTAAAGGAACAGAAGCATGTTTTTTTAATGTCTGTGAATGTCGGTGAACACAACACAATACTTCTCATTAATAAGTGATCTTGATTACTCAGAATAGCTACTAAAAGTGTTTCTTATGAAAGCTGCATTCCAGATACAGTGCCATGCATCAGTGAACATGCAAATCTGTGTGTATGCCTTTAGTAACTAGCTTGGATATAAAAACTCAAAAAACCTGGTCTGTACATTTGTTTTTCAGGGTATTTTCTGATTTCTCTCTCTTGGCTTAAATGGAAGGGGACACTGTTTCAACACATTATCCCTTCAAATGAACCATTGCTCCTTTTTCTTTTTTTTTTTGATAAGCAGATAGGATTTTCATCATTAAGAAAAGTAAAAGAGGAGTAATCCTAAATAGCAGCCATTCAACCTGCATATCAGGCACAATGGTGAACTGCTATGTAAGGTCTAAGAGTGCACCTCTGGTAAGAGGCAGTGAAATACTGAACTGAGTTTGTTAGAAAATACTCGTCCTGAGTTGGCTTGGTAGTTCATTGCAAAATCAGAGGTTTTCTTTCTAGAAGTCCTGTGAGAAACTTGATCTCTTTGAATATCAGACCTAAATCAGTTTATTTTTTCAGTAAAAATCAGCAGGAAAAGATCTATACCTGTTGTAAAAAAGAAGTTACTAATTATTTTAAAGAAGTGCATCCACATACACGCTTGGCCCATAAGATCCATGGATATGTAAAACTGGCCTGAATGTTTCCTCATTGATTATCTCCTACCACTAGATAGCATTGCTGAGTGTAGCAGAAACAACCGAACTCCAGGAAACATGGTACATAAAATGTATAGAAATTACATATAGTTTTCCTGTATTTTTCTCAATGATGTGGGGTTTTGACCTGTACCTGGCCATACTACTTAACCTGTGGTCATAGAGTAGCTTAAGTGATAAACTCTGGTAAAAGAATTTACAGCTTCCTTTCAGATTTAAATATTTGAATTTAATCAAACAAACAAACAAAATAATACCAAGCAAACTAACAAAACAACAACAACAAAAGTATTTCTCCACCCCTCCCACCCCCCCAAGCATAGATTTGGTTTTGGTAGCTGGAATAAATAGATAATCTATGTAGCACAGAGGCAATGTTAGCATAAATAGGTCAAAACTGCAAGAGAAAAACAAGTAAAAAATGTGTACAGCCTGGGAGAATGGCAGTTGAAAGGCATCCGTCACCTTGTGTGTCATTGTTGGCTTTGATACTTGTGTGATGTTGAGATGAAATGCAGAACATCACTCTGATTTAACATATCCCTTGATCACTCCGCACTATCATTTCAGTATGCATATTCTTAGAATTCATTGATAGGGATGTTCATTAGGAACCCTGCTATTAGACAGTCTTCTTTGAGGATGAAGCATTAGTTTAGAGGTTAACAAAACACTGAGTAAAAACAACTACATCTTACATACCAGAGTTTTGCAAAGTTTCTGATAAACTGGGTTGTGGTTGAATGCCAACTATTGCTTGCTTTCAAAAAGAAACTTGGAAGGCTCTAATTGCTTTTACTTGCAAAGCAAATCCAATGCTGGTTCATGAAAGTAGCTCTTCTAATACAAAGCTGTAAATTTTGCTCGGAGTTGGTGTGGACTAGAATGTGATCCCAGGCTTTGAAATCTTCCTGCCATTCTCTTCGGTTCTGTCATTGGTCGCTAAAGAGAAGAGTTCGACGCCTGCCCATCCTCCTCCCATTGTGAGGAAACTGTAACCGCATGAGGTCTCCCCTCAGTCTCCTCTTCTCCAGACTGAACAAAACAAGTGATTTCAACCACTCCTCTTACAGCTTCCTCTCCAAACCTTTCACTAGCTTTGTAGCCCTCTTCTGGACTCTCTCTAGTAGCTTAATATCTTTTTTTATACTGTGGCACCCAGAACTGCATGCAGCTTTCAAAAGCTGTTTGGGATCCTCCTTTTCCTGAAGCTATGTAATTAATGAAAAGTGTTTGGAGCAGAGTTGATATAGTAAATAGGTGTTCCTTCAGTATATGGGACTCTGTTTCCTTAGAGATTTTGGAACTTCAATAGACTTCATGAGCTGAGGCAGGATCTTTGAGCAGCAAGTGCTGCATTGATTCTGCCAGGATTAATGAGGGGACAACTGTATAAATAAGGGAAGTGTTTTAACCATGAAAAATTAACCACTCTGGTGTTCTGTCAGCAGAACTATAAAAGGGATTTGGTGTTGAGATTATACATAGTTCTGATGGCGTTTCATGGAAGTTATATGTCAACAAAGGACTGGATTTCATCAGCCTTAGCATCACACCATGCGTTTTTCATTTCCTGTGAGCCTACGCAAGTCAGTCAACATCCAGTTAGAGGATGTTTGCCTTTTGTTACTTGAGTGGTTTCTGAAATGGCTGAAGCTTCATATGAACTGTCCTTGTCTGAAAAAAGCTGTCTGATGTTTACATTTTTTTTTTAATCAAACAAATTTTTATGTCTATTTGCACACCTGACTACTCCTTCCTGTAGAGCAATCAGGACTTCTTTAAAGATGTGATTTTTCAGGAATGTGTCTATGGTCGTAAAAGGAATATGATATAACCAATAATCTGGATTTACTCCAGGAAAAGTCACAGTACAAGGTTAGCAATTGAAATACTGGCAACATAAAAATTAAACAAAAAAGCAAATAAATACACAAAAATCAATTTCCTGTTTTTGGTAAAAATTTCGTTAACTGTTCAAATGAATTTGCGGTTAAAGAGCTAAAAGAAATATGTTTTAAGTAATGTTTAGGATGTTAGAAAGCTTAATGCTTTACAGCTGTCACTCTATCAAGTATATTAAGTTTTGCCTGTATTAGCAAAAATAAGTGCACAAAGCTCTTGGGTTACAATGATTAAAAAATACAAAAATTAAGAAGTAATAGAATGAGGTGATGTATAAATATTGAGTCTGCAAGGCATCCATTAGTGCAGATTTTATACTACTTAGAGTATCAGTGCTTTTCTGCATATGTGACAATATATAGTGACACAGACACTATTTGCCCATTATTATTTGGTAGCAGTATGTGTTTTATTCTAGAAGTTTTTTGACTGACACAGATTTGTCACAGATTATTTTTCATACACAATACAGGAGTGTGAAATTGTAAAAATAGTTGAAATCTCGTTTTCTTTCAGAACATGCAATGGAGTTATAATTTGACCCTTAGATGTATCAATTGGGAATTTTTCTGTCATGTAAGGCTTAGGTTGGTGAATTCAAATTCTTGTTTTTCATTTGATCACTCATTTTGGATTTAAAAATACTGTTACCATATGCATTGACAAAAGATAGCATCTTGTGAGAACAGTGAAAGATTGTAAAGTATGGGCATGCATACAGAAAAAAGATGGAACAGAATTGTTTACTTATTTCAGGTAACTCAATAGGAGTGTGAGTGTTATGGCAACGTGGCAAGGTGGCCACATATTAAACACATTTTTATTCTTGCCCTCTTAACTGCTTGTGCCTTTCTATTTCCCTGCTTATTGAGTTTCTTACATGTTCAGATTTCTGTCTGCCCACACAGGGACAGGTTTTTTATGTTCAAAGGGATAAAATGTGATAGTTAAGCTGATGCAATAATGTTAATGATTGTTTTGACATATTTTGAGAAGAGGCGAAAGGAGTATTTAGCACAATGGGTAGTTGATATGGAGGATGCTCCTTAAATTGTAATTGTTATTTTAAAACCAAGTAGTTTTATAAATCCAGGATTTTATTTTCCTTTTTTTTCCCCCTAACTAGTGCAAACTCATGATTCATGATGTTCACAAATAATTTTCCTGTTTAAGATACCCTCATCAAAAGGGACTTAAATTGTTTCATGACTACTTCTGATTATAAAATACTTTTTTTCCAAATCTTCCTTTTTAATAATGCTCATTGATAAAAGTCTTTATATGTATGATAGAAGTGGGAGACAAATGGATGATTTTGAAATGACTGGAGGAAAATAGATTGCAGTCAAGTATAGGTGTGATTTAGCTTTCTCTTAGAGTGTGAGACTCCGGATATTGTCAGATTAAAGAATACTTTCTTCTTTAAAATACATAAAATGTTAGCATCCATGTAGTTGTATGACAGACTGGAATTTCTTCAACGTTTAAATGATATATTTTTTTCTTGTTTGCCTCTTGCAGTGAACAGTAATAGGCCATTTGGTTTTTTTTTCCAGATAACCTTTTTCATGCTGCTGTCTGCAGTGTGTGTTATGCTGAATTTGGCTGGTTCCATTCTCTCTTGTCAGAACGCTCAGCTGGTAGACTCCCTGGAAGGATGTCAGTTGGTAAGTAATGAAAAACAAATATCTTATAAAGGATAATGGATTCTATTTTCAGTATATTTGTGTATTATACACATATTTCTTTACTTTTTAAAACAGTATTTGTTTAGTAGAGCCATCCATAGACATTACAACATGAAAAATCATGTTGAGAAAAGTTCCAGAGTTAAAGGGTTAATGTAGTTTTTTGTCACCTCAGAAAGTTGTAATATTAAAAAGACTTGCTTCTTAATGTTATGGTACAAATGATGCTTAAACAGAATGGGTGGAATACAGGGCTCATCAAAGCAGTGCAGTGATTACGATTTGATGTAAGCAATATCAGGATTTCATCTAATAGCTTCTTATAAAACTAGTGTATTTCACAGATGTACTTGTAGTAATGTTTTAGTATGGGTATTTTAATATGTTATTTGCCAACCTAAATTTTTTTAAAAATTTAATTTCCAGAGCAAATGTATGTTACTTATGCTAAATAAAACACAGAATAATAAAAATTATCATGATGTGGTGTGCTCTAAATTACTAGAATGTACAGTATACCAGAAGTCTTTGCTTTTTTATCTCAGAAAAAAGTACATATATATTGAACTCTAACATATTTTCTGTATTAAACTTACAAAGATGTCTACAGAACTAAACTCATGTCTGAAATCTCTGATTTAAAGTAAATAATAAAACAATTATTTCCCCCGATATAAATTCAGGAAAAAAATGACATTAAATTGTAAGATTGACAAATGAACTGGAGAATGTTTATGGGTATGCATCAGTGCTCTTTTTAGTATAATGTGGTTGTCAATAGACTAGTCTCACTGTTTAAATGGTATGATCATGCACTTATAGGATTCATTACGTATTTGGAATATATGCACATAGGCACCCCAAGACATTGATTTGAATGATAAAGAGAAAACACATTTTTCTCTCTAATGCCAACAGATGACTCCACAAAACGCTTGTGCATGTCTTCTATTCAGCCATCACTTTTCCTCCTTCATTCTGAGCTTTTTTGTCTAATAAAACCCTTCAGGCTTCTGTTAGCACACAATATATTTAATAAAACGAAGTTAAAATAATATAAAATGTCTTGGCAAATATTTCGAAAGGCACATGAAAAATACAGGAGATGAAATGGTGTGGGTGTGATCTGGCACATGCCTTCACCTTGTTTAGTCAGCTGTTAGGCCTGTGTGGTGTTTTCCTCTTGCCCACCCTGTTTCAGAGGGGCTGTCTGCAGCTCCATCAGTTAGGCTGGAAAGGCTTAGGCGTCCTGCTCAGCTCTTTATAGTGTTTGCCACTTCCAGGTGCGATTGAGGTGGAAGCTTTACAAAACCAGATGGATGGAGCCAGATAGCTGACTTGGTGGAAAACCAGCAGAGGAAGGGAAGATTTTCCCTGTAAAGTGTTTGATCTGGAAAACTCTTGATAAAGTTTCTGGCTCTCATTATGATGGGGAGTTGGCGTTGTGCTGTAGAGCTGGAAAAATCAGCTGGTGGAACCTGGAGCGTACTGTACTTTGGAGTGCTATGGTAAAATAGGGTTTTTTTTGTTGTGGGGTTTGTTGGTTTTTTTAAATGAAAAAAAGAACTATCATGGGTATTTTTTGCGAAATATCTTTGAAGTGAGTCTTAGTAATTTGTTTTGAGATCCTTGCTTTGGTATTAGGACTATTTAGAAGTTACTTTGAGGGACTGCCTTTATATCAGAATTTCACATGAAGACTTAAAAAAGTGGCTTTACATCTGCGTGGAAGAAAGAATAAATAGTCTCTCAAAATGCCTTCCTAACTGTATCACGCAACTATGTAACTAAATTATGTGACCTATCTGCTCTAATTTTCAAACACAGTATTTTTACCTGGAATGTTTTGGAAACAGGAATTTATCTCTTCCTTGCTCAGCAGCTCATTGATTCATTGGCAAAATCCCCCAGCATTTCTGTACTGTATGATATATAAATTATTTCAGAGTTAACATGTTCTTAACCACTTACTGGTTTTGACAATTGATTACAGTAATAAAGGGAATAAACTTGTATGTGTGTATATGTGGCTGAGCCATTTGCACTTGTATGTGCGGTCTTTTACCTCTGACTTGGTAGTAACCCGTGTCAGTGCTGACACAGTTTTGGCGATGTCCGGTGAGCTGTATGAATAGAATTTAAATGGCAAATCATGTCCCAGATGGAGAAGAATGCATGTGGCAAGAATGCTGGCATTGGTGCTGTCGCAGCTCAGTGCATACATGGGTCTTGTGTGTGTCTGCCTGCTTTTGTCATTCCTTTTAGGCAGCCGTGATCAAATAGGGCTACTCAACAAAGCCTACTGAAAAATCCCTAAGCCTCCCGTTCAGTTGTTTAGTGAGACTACTGATAACTGTGATTATGTGTGTGCTTGTTGGAGTCTGCATTCAAATATCTTGACAATATTTGTCATTTAATAACAACACCTAGCCATATGTGATCTCTGTTCTGGGATGTATTGTGATAATATATCTGTGTTGGGATTCCTCATAGGTTCAGGAAGAATTGCTTTTGCCTTTTTATTTTTCTTCCTTCCCCCTTCAGCTTTGTGAAAAAATTGTTTCAGTTGTATGGGTGGTTTTCCACTTGGAAATTTAATGTTGTTCCAAAGTATCCTAGATGCAGTGATTTTCATGGGACCACATTTCATCTGAACTTTAAGATAGCCTTGGCTTCTTTACCTGTATATTTGTCCCCCTTCTTCCCTTCTTTAGCTTGCCTTGTCTGATCTTGCTCTAATCAACAGTGCAGGAAAGGGTGTCATGTCAAACACATGCTTTCAGTAGCAGGCAGAGGGTGTGCAGGTCAAAGAAGGCTTTGGCCTTGGGTGTAGACATTTGAGGATTAAGGAGTTTGGTGGGTGGGCATGTAGAACTTCCTGAGTAGGTACTTTCCCATTTGTTCTCATATGGCAGAATTCTTAGGAAACCTTTGCTTGATCTCCAGGTTTATGGAAGATTGTCACTTAAGCAAGAATATGGCAATGTTTTGCATTTTTTCTAAAGCCAGTGTACTTGGCTAGTAAATGAAAAGGCAACGCTTATATTTCATTTATACTTCCTGAGCTTTTTGTTCCTGCTGCAGATGGAATCTTCAAATTTTCCTCTGGACGAGTGAAATGCTGAGCTGGCAAGAGAAGATAAAACAAATGTTCAAACTGCTAGTTTCAGTTTTCGGAACTTGATGAAATATTAAGTAGCTTTGCACCAGTGTGCTGTACTAGATGGGAGTGATTTAATTTCATTGTGACTGTTCATCATATCGTAATTGTTTCAAAAAAATGTAGTTTCTTGTGCCCAGACTTTCCTTTTTAGATTTTCCCTAGTCAAAATCACATTTCAGTCGGGTTGGGGGTTTGCAACCATTCCCACACAGAAAAGATAAGTTAGTTTTAACAATGTATGGGTCCCAGGATAGCTGTGTGAATTCTTGATCCTGTCTGCACAGGTCTGAGACAGCAATAGGGCAGGGATGTGCTTTCTGGAGTTCGAGGGTTCAAAGCTGCTTTCAGCTGCTGTTTTGTTGAAAGCACAAATGCAATGACACATGCTCAGCCTTTTGTACCACTCCCCATTGCAAAAGCGCAAGTTAGCGAAGATGTCGCTTGGCAAACATTTGAAGGAAAAGGTGCGCAATAGAGCAAATTGTTAAAAACTCTTTAAAAATGTATGCCTAAGATTAAAAATAGGGTTTTGTTTTGCAGTCTAGTTGCAACTTTCAGGTGTTTTTGAATGTGCTAAGATTTTTAAGATGTCCTTATGTTTTGCAGGAACTTTCACATAAACAATTCTCTTTTAACTATTTTTAAGAACCACAGAATCAGAGGGTGTTAGGGATTGGAAGTGACCTCAAAAGATGGAATTAAAGGGAGACTTACTGTCCAGTTCAAAGTCATAGAACATCTTTCAGAATAAATTGAGAATCTCTTGTAGACAGGGAATCTTGACCAAGAAAGTATTTCTCATTTCAACCTTATGTCTGTGACACCTATTCATTACATGAGATAAAAGTGGACTTGGAATCTGAATTTGATGTTAGAAATGTCAAATACATCCCATCATGAGTCACTGACTGTCTTTCATTGAACAGGGCCAGCATGAATCAGAGGAAAAATGGTCTTGCAGTAGATAGCTTTGTCTGAAGTCCTTTTTCCTTGTTATAAAAACTTTTTAACAACTGAAGACAGTATTGATTTGCTGTATGCCTGGTGCTGGTGTAGCAGGTGTGCTGTAGCATTCTGACCACTGAATCTGACACGGCTCTACATTCAAAGTGTAAGTTTTGGACTTGCTCTGTAGCATTTATCTAACAGTTGACACCATTTCCAGAGAGGTTCAGGAGCAAGACCTCCCCAGTGGCACTTAGTGCTTTGTATTTTCTGTTCATTTGAAAAGCTGAGGTTATCTGATCATAAGCCGTGTAGGTGGGTTTTGCTTAGATCTTTTGCTTTTTAAAAGAGAGTATTAGAAGATCATAGGAATTGAAAAATTTCACTGCCTGAAATTGTTACAGCAGCTTTATGAATTAAATCATATGCTAATTGGAAGTAAACAACACAACTATTATGAAGGTGCTCTATTTTTTTTTCTGTATTTCTTTTATAGTGTCTATGGCTTAGGGTATGACCAGTCTCTGTGAGTTGCTATAGGCAATTATTTCCCGTGCTGCCTTTAAGTATATGGCAAATGGTGTAACTTATATACGCAGATTTCTTTAAAGCCTTTTTACAGTTTATACTGGCTAGAGGGCAATCTGGAGTCTTCGGAATTGAAGCCCACTGAGATAGCATCCTGTCCTGAGCATGCCTTCATCACTGCATATGGCAAGCATTCATTCATCTGCAGCTCCTCTGGTGAAGTTTATTATGTTTTTTGAATGGACACTTTTTGCTCGTCCAACTGCTGTCCTGGTCACCAACTTGTAAGCAGATAGTACTAGATAAGCCTGGTAGGGGTGACACTAAAAAACCGCATATCTTTAAATATTAAACATTCTTCAAGGTCTTAAGCTGTAAGAAAACCTGTATTGAATTGCAACTAGTGGCCTGGAGAAGTAAGATATTGTACCCCAGTGTAAGCCCTTTAAATAACCTGCAAACATGGGAATGGAGAGAGCATAGAAATACCCAACTGGTAAAATTTAAAGCAATGACAGTTCATTTTAACAGACTAGGTAAAAATATGTACATAGTTAAATTTTAGCTCAAGTCTTTGTAGGAAGGATGCTGAAAAATAAACATTGCTATGGTTTTTCATTTCAGAGGTGGGGTTTTTTTTGCCTCTGTGGTGTTGGTTTTGTTTGGTTTTGGTTTTTAGTGAGGCAGGCAGAATCAGTATAATGAATATTTTCATTGAGCTAAATGGGATTAATTTAGAATCACTCAAGGACATAGACTTTAATTTACTTCTTGAGAATCATCAGGGTTCAGTATTCTTAGCAAGGCATGCTTTAATGCAAGTCTGTGAAGAACAGAACACAAAATGCTTTTTAAAATGGAAAAACATCGAATGTTTCTTGTATTTAAGACAAACTGGACATAGGAAAATAGAGAGCAAACTTTTTCCAAAGAAAAATATATATGAGATGACATATACTTCTTACTTCCTCCACTTGTTTCTTCATGCCGCGTTCTCTTTTTTCAAGTGTACGTCATGTTTCTTCTGTAATTATTTTCCCATGTACATGTAAGTATATGTTATACTTGTGATCATGGCTGCTTCCGTGTATTTCCTGACTTTTTCCTTTATTTTGTCTTTCCCATTCGGGTATGATTTGATGTTTATTCAGTTGAGTTACTCTGGTTTCATCTGCACCTGGAAAATGATTTTTTTCCAAAAAGGGTCATAAAAGCTGACACTCTTAATTGGTATTGTATCCTCTTTCTGTATTTTACCTGGCTTTATAGTTTATATTAGCCAACAGAAGACATTCTAATTCAAGGGATTCTACACAGAGATTTTAATTTTGCATTTAGTAGTCATTATTGTCACAAGTGTAAATATAATTTTGGGAAGTTTCTTTTTATTGATTTATACTTTCTCTGACCTTTTTTTTTTCCTCCACAGATTAAATTCGACAGTGATGGTGTCTGTGTTTGCTGTGAAATGCAGCATCAAACTTCAGGCTGCAGTAACCTGGGAGAAACTCTGAAATTGAACCCGCTGCAGGAGTGTAATGTTGTGAGGCTGACCCTAAAGGTGCGTTATGGGAAGAATTAACAGTTTATTTCAGTTTTAAGTAGTGAGTACTTAGGAACATGGAAGTGTGTGATGAAAGGAGGGGTAGCAGGTGTTCTCTGTGTTCGCATACGCTTACATGTAAAAAAAAAAAATGTTAATCCAACAGAATTTAGTGCTTCTATGCATGGAAGTGGTTTTATGTTACACATTCAATATTTGTATTTGTATAGTTAACTATTTTGCTAGAGATTATTTAAGAAACAGAAGTTAAAGTCGGTTATGACTGATGCTGGAAGATATAAGAACAGGTGCCTTTCATATTGTTGAAGAAAGCTGGAATCAAAGGTGGTGGTTGGTGGTGTTTCATAGTGTTATAGTAGACTGCAAAGGAACACGAAGTATTAGCAAAATTATGAAGTACTTAATGATGTACTGCTAACTGAAAGTACCGACAGTGTTCTTTCGGGACAGTGCTGGAAACATGCTTCCTGACTTCTCTGCAATATTATAAGAGGTTTAAATCCTGCAGAGCTTTTGTTTTACAACTACCCAGATGAAAATTTGAGAGCAAATATTAAGAATATTTTATAAACAAGTTATATGCCAGCGTAATTTCCCACATCGTTGCTTCACTTCACTTGTCACCAAACTAGCAAGACATGTTGTTGCGTTGGTTTGGATAACATTAGGGAATCCATTGAAAGAACTGATCAGAGAAAAGAACCCTAGTCTGAAAGACAGATATTGATTTATTTTGGGTTTAATTGAATGATCAACAGAACTAACCCTGCATCCGTAGCTCTGAATTTTGAAGTGTATGTATTAATACAGTTAATAGGTTATGATGGAGTAGTGAAATGCAATGTCATCAGGATCTTGGGGATTTAAAATACAGTGCAAGGCTTGAAAATGCTAAGCTATATTTATATTTCAAGACATATTTTAAAGTTCAGAACAGGTAGAAATCCTGCAAAAGTCTTTCAGCATTGTATTAAAAAACAAACGAACCAACCAACCACCACCCCCCACACCAAAAAAAACCAAAACAAACAAACCCACAACACACCCACAAAGAAAACCAAAAACAACCCTGGACAAAGCAAAAAAAGATAACTACAGTTTCTGCAGTTAGAAGGTAAAGGTATGTGATATGCCCCCAAAATGAATTCAGAGCTCTGCCTCAAGTTTTCATGAGCTTGATCAAGGAGACTATTGGAGCAAAAACCTACTGGGTAGCAGGAATTTACTAAGTAGAAAAGAAGCATAATTTGACATTTCTGGTAAAAAAATAACAACTAACTGCTACTCGGAATGCTGAATTCACGTCTGTATTTAGTGGTGCAGTTTCAGTGAAATGCGTTAGGAGAAGGTAATGCAGGAAAATAACTTCTCAAAGCAACTTTCTTCAGGGTATGACAGATGCAAAACCGTGAACCTGTCATACAGAAAAAGCTGACTTGCTGATCCTATAAAAATAAAGATTGAGGGAGCATATGGTTGCTTGCTGTAAATATGTCAGTAAACTTTAAAGAGAGAGAAAAGAACTGTTCATCTTTGAGGACACTGTCAACATATAAAGTAAGCAGAAGTGACATATGCTGGAAATCAGTGTAAGGTTTCTGAACAATGCAGCAATAAGAATAGAATCCCAAAGTATAATTTGTTTTAAAATATACCTCAGTCATTTATAAAAGGAATTGATGACGTATCTGCTTGCACTAGCAGAGGACTGTTTTAAACACAGGAGTTCCTTTGAGTATAGTCTGAGTGCAGCTTCGATTATGTTCAGAATTTTTGAATAAAGAGAAGGTAGTTGGGAAAATAATTTTTTCAGAAAGTTTCTTAAATATTTTTCATTTTTCATTCTACATTTACCTTCTATTTGGCTTTGAGAGCTCTGTATTCCTGGCTGTAAATTTAAGAACAGCATCCTACTGAGCCCATAAGAAAAAAACATTATAGCTTGTTAGGTAAACAGCTGACAGCAATAAGGCTCATCTTCTTTAATTGCAATTAACAACTACATTGTGATTTTAAGAGAACAGATGTTTTAGTACCAAAAGCTAAATTGTGCTCATTGTCTGGGGAGCCAGAGGGACAAAAAGTGTAGGTTACCAGAATTAAGAATATATACCTCTATGTATAACATTAAGTAGGTTTCATGCTCCTTCTCTTTATTGTGGATGGGGTAAAAATCTCATGTTTCCATTAAGTAATCTGTGCTTTTTTGGTGGTAGAAACTATAGGAGCTGCATTGTGAACAGAACAATTGCACACGTGTTGCCTGTCTGATTTTGTTCCTAGTCAGTCAAACAGAACAAGGGAAAAAGGGGTGGGTGGCTACCAGTCATGTGTACACTAAATTGTGCTGGGATCACGCCTTGCATGATATTGAGTAGGATTTTTTGTAGTTGCTGTGAAAAATTTCTAAAAAATCTCTTTGTCATCTCTGCTCTGAATTATCTCTTCATGCTCCTTTGAAAATCAATGTCTGTTTCTTCTTTTAAAATCCTGAATGAACTACCCGAACATTTCAATGAGGACACAAGAATTAGTACTGCAATGTATCTATGATTGCATGTATGTACATATATAGATATGAGTATTGATTGCAAAAGCTGACTGAATATGTGATCTGTGAGATGAGTGCTAATTCCTGTGATTATTTGAATAGTGACATTTCAGCACAAAATTATGTGTTACAATAAACCAGACCAGAATACACTGCCATTTCGCTGTTGTAAAGATTGGGGACTCAACCCATTTCAAGGACAGTGACTTGGTGGCTTTGGAGTTCTATTTATAAGATATTAGACTTGTGTTGTCTGCAGATGTCCAGTAAGAACAGCACAGTTGCATGATGTGGGAAACTACCATTAAGATATGCAGGTACCCAAGTCTGATCCATCTGCCCTGGTTTACAATGAAGAGATTTTTTTGTGGTTACTGTTTTTCACCAGAAGATGCATTTTCTACACAGTTTTCTGCGTTAGTAGCTCCTAAACTGCCCCTGAAAATAAGGTTCCTTACTTTCCTCTGGATACTCAGGATCAATATTTTGTGCTGCTGAAGAATGTCGATGTTTTGGTATCTTGATTTTAACAATGTGGCAGAATGCAAACCCCCCTTTCTCCCCCTCCCTCTTTCGATATGGAAGGAGTAGACACATCTCCCTCTCTCTCTCTCTCTGCTGCTTGAGGCTAACATCATCACAGAATGAACGTGTTCCATGAACGATCCAGTCCAAACCCCACAGCATCTGCACTGGGCTTTTAGTGAACACAATCTGGCATTGAGATCTATGCTTTTTTCTGTCACACCAGTGCACATTTGGGATTACCCAAAACTCCCAGTCTTCAATGGGGAAACTCCTAATCTTCACCAGCTAGGTAGAGTGCAGTGACGTGCTCTAACCAAGATGCCAAAAGAAGCACCGGCGTGCCTCTTCCTTCTGAGTCAGCTCTTTCCACAGCCAAGTTCACTCTTAGATTGAATTCAGCTGATGTGAAACGAGGCTTGGTGTTAGCCACTTTAAATGCTGACCTTCATAGCCCATACAAACATTATCAGTAAATCATGTAAATCAAGATGAATACTTCCAAGAAACATGTTTGCAAGGCTAATGTCTACATGTCACTACTAATGGACTGTTAAGTCCAGTTTCATGAATGTGAATGATAATGGATTCAGGTGTACTCTGGTTTAAGGAGATTTTGTATACGTAATCAAAGATATGTGATGGGTTTACAAATTTAGGGGGACATACTGTTATACAAGGGAATTTGCTTCAGGAAATTTGTTCTAATAATTAATGATTTTTGAAAAAATATTTTTTACGGGATGAAATACTAGAAATCATTTGTCCTATGCTACTTAAATCTTATACAGACTGACTTTTATCTTGTGGACTCCTTTGTAGAGGAAAAGATAACATAATTCTCGCAGTAAAAATATAACTTCTTTTACTAACAGTAAAATTCCTGAAAGAAAAATAGGTGCTGAAGCATGAAGCTGTGGCAAAATGATTTATTTTATTGATATACAGACTGCCTGACCTTACAATTAATGGTATCTTACAGAACTTGATATTTTAAAATCTTAAAGGGTCAAACATATGAAATCTCTTGGGTAAAACATAAAAGGCTCATTATTTAAATATCTGAAAAACAGTCACTTGAGATAAATTGTTTGCCAGAACCCGTAATCTTGTGCAAATAACACTTTGTAATGTTACCTTATCTTGTATTATACTTGGAAGCAGTTGAATATTTTTTCACTTTCTGAGAAGGACTTCAGTTGAGCTCATTTTGCTCTTACTTTCTGTCCAAACAATAGGGGAGTAATTCTAATGCATAAGGTAGCATTTGTGGCCAAAGATGCCAGAGTTTATAGATTACTGAGGGAACTGGGGAAGAGGACAGGAGGACAAACCTGTTATGAGTAGGCTTGAATTAACTAAAAAGGTGAAGCTCCGCAGAAAAGTTCTTAGAGGGTCACAAATTGAGGAAGATATGAAAACAGTGTCTTAACATTTAGCTGAGATGTTATCAGACTCACAGTCTTCTGATATTGCCATGCAAGCTGGCTTTTATTCAGGTAAAACTGGAAAACATGCTGCAGGATAAATCTTTTTGTGTATACACACATATGAGTGTAAAAAACCACACACAGATCTAGTTATAAAGTCATATCACCTCTGGATTACATTGCTGAATATATTTCAGGCAACGGCCTAAGTATTCTCCAAGATGAGACTAGTAAGAATGAGATAACTTTTTTTTTTTTTAAACAATGTTACCTCTGAATGAGCATAAAATACTGACATAGTAGTCTGCACTGAATGTGTTCATTTGTAGCTGAAATTTTAAGGAACTGAGTTGTTCTTGTGGTGTTAATTAAAGTAAAAAGACTGAGTTTTTCTGACAGCTTTCATCTGTGAAAGTTATTCCTTCTTTCTAAACTCGCAATTGCCTGAACTTATTGAAGTAATACATGCAACAAAGCTTATCTTCTTGAGGTTGTGTTTTGACAATGCTATTCATATGTTGTTTGGTTGGTTGTTTTCATTCAGAAGTACATGCTTTCACTTGCAAAACAGAGGAGGGTGACTCCTAACATGTTTTTTAGAGTTATGAGAGCAGACTTTCATCAGATTCTCCGTAGGACCAAATGCAAAATATTTAAGTTTGCTGAATCATTTAACTAAAAGACTTCATAATCTACTTAAAATGGGATGAATCTCAATGTAGAATAAGTAGCTTCCTATCAGATTTTTAAATGCTGGAGTTGTTTCATGTTCCTTAATAGGTAACTGAAAATATTCTCTGTGTTCAGAGTGTATTTACCATACTGGGTACCATCAAAAACAGAGTGGTTCACTGTGGCCTTTGTAGCCTGAATAGTTGAGCTACAAGTACTTGAAAGTACTAAGTAACAGTTGTATAACAGACTTAGTTTGGTCGCACTTTTCCTTCCTCGTTAATGTTTTTATTCTTAGCTTAGGCAATGAGTGAATATGGTTGTGAACTTCTCTCAAGACTGAAAAGCTGCTTCTCTAAATGACTGGAATGTGTTTATTACAGACTTGTCCAGTTATTTTATGGAACCGTAGTCTTTCAAGAGTCTCTAATGTATCTCCAGTGCTGAATTCAGTGGAGACACCTGGGGTGATGCGAGATACGCAAACTCGCGTACGAGTAGAGAAGACCTTTTTGAGTTTATTTTTCTGAAGTAACAGCTGTAAACTGCTTCCTTAAGGTTATGGTAACTATAACATTTTAGAGCCATGTAAAACACTGTGTTATATTGTATTTTTATACCTTAAATATATTTTCTGAAGCATCGTCCTTTTCTCCACTTACAATTCAATGTACATTTGAGACCCATATGGTTCAGAATTGATTCTTGGTAAGCAAAGACAGTCTTCCTAGTATTAGAGCAGCTCTTTTTTTTCCAGTGTTTTTCAGACATATCCAGTTAGAACAACTGAAGTTATAATTTGAGTTAAAAGGATTGTTCTTGAATTCATGAGTAAAAGAGGTACACAGACACTAATTTCATGGGTGAAAATGCTTTATTGCTCATTATGTCTTTTCAAGTTAAAGTAGTGTAAGAAATGAAGCACCATAATTTAAGTCAATCAAGGAGAAAAGAAATCATCTTCACAGAACTGCAGAAGCAAGGGTGGTTTTAGCCCTTGATCAGTGTGGAGGTTTAGATCTGTGTGTTCAGGGCTACTGATTACAGAGTGTTCTTTTTTATACATCAGCAAGCTTATTTTACTCCTTTTACTATATTTGACTAAGTACTCAAAAGTGCAAAGGACTTAAAGCCTTAAAGGCTATGAACCTTTTCTTTCCACAGGAAAACAATCTATTGAGCCAGCAAAATGTGAGTGTGTTGTAAAGAGAGTTGCCAGTTAATTATTGTTGCACAGGTTAGAACTCTTAGGAAGTACTGGGTTTGTGCTAGGTGTTTTGTTGTGGGTTGTTGTTGTTGTTTTGTAATATAAACATAAGTAACACATTTCACAAAATATTATGAATATTTTATGTGTTGTAAATGTATGTGGAGACAGAGAAATAAGTGGGGATGAGAAGCAGTAATCTGTACGTAATTTCCTTCTAGAGTAAAATAGGTCTAAATACAGTGTCGCAATTCTGTGTAAGCTGCACAGCTGGATAATTTTCTATATAATATTTGACAGTGCTTCATCTGTGTAGTATGTGTCTATTGAATGTTAAATTCCCTGGTTTGATGTTCATGCATGGAATTTAATTGACAGTACAGTTAATTGCTATGATATGAAGAGGTAAGGGAGTGATAAAATCTTTACCAAAGTCTGCATTTGAGTTGAGTTGTGAAGGTGTCCACAGATTCTTGTTTAATTTTGTCTTTATTTTTAAATCTCTATTTAGTGAGCATGTAAAAGGAATTAGGGAGCTCCAGCAGTAGTTTGGTGAAAGGAGATGGATTAAGCAAGGCCATTGGTGTTTTTTCCCAAATAACAGTTATCCTGAAGTATATAGTTTTATTTGGCTTATGGTAAAGTCCTTTGATTTGATTGTTGTAACTTGGCTTTGTTTCAAGCCCTTACAAAACAGTAGCTTCTGATAAGTAGTTACATATCAAAAGGAAATTTCAGAGAAACTTTCTGTTTCTTGACTTGGTGCTTTATGCATTTGATGAATAAAGGGTGTACAAACAAGATGAAACACTCTCGTTCCAAAGGTTAATGTGTCTTACTGCTGTGTCATAGCTGTGAGTTTGGAGATATTGTATATACGGAAACAAAGTGCTTTGGAAATTCGCCTTATTGCCAGGTTTCGTGTGCAGGCTGCTGTCTTCCATGTAATACTTCCATTACAGACCTAAAGTTACACTGAGTTTTTGCTGTTCACGTTGCATGCATGTATTACAGTTGGATTCTAGCTATGGGTGACCAGTATGGCTTTTCTACAGCTGATTCCGGAAGGCAACCAGTAATAGAGAGAATTTCAGTTATAACTTTGTTTCCTAAGACAGAGGAACTCTATGGATATAGCTCATCCTTAGAGCAAACGGATAGTGTTCTAGTTTTGCTTTAAGTTTGCTGCGATAGGAGGTATAAATTACATTTTGAAAGGCAACATTTCAGAAGGGTGAATACGCTCGCAGTAAGTATTCTTCGGTTATGGAGGACCCAGTTCTGCCACCTCTCCCATCACTAATGGGGGACTCAAGCTATTGTCATTTTTCATTTTAGATTCTGTCTCATTCCAGAGATTCAGTTTGCTTCTGGCAGGTAATTGCATGTGGTAACAGCTGTTATAAATTGCTTTGCTAAATGATTGTTTCTGCAGTTGAGTTATCGAAGGAATAAATCAATCACCAATTTTTTCCTTATTCCAGTTCAATCCCATCAGATTACCTTATCACCCAGCAGTCTGATGGAAAACAAAGAAAATTAGTTTTGTGGACAAATTACTTTTTCAGTATATTACTGTATGGGTTTTTAATATTATGTTCTCACTGAATTATACCCTAAAATTATATATTTTGAATACGGAACAAATTTTAAAAATTCAGTTAAACATTCAGATTTTAAAAGTACTAAGGTTTTGTAATATAGCTCCCATTTTAATGTGTTCCACAGGCTTTTGGGCATAGTCTCAGATTTGGAGAACGTGCACTTTTATGCAGTCACTTTTCAGAAAAGTGGTGCACTTGAAAATGTAGGTCGTGTCTGTCTAAGACTCTGCAACAAAAAAGGATGGTGTAGCAGTGCTGAATGTGATTTGCTTTTATTTCATAACATTCTGTGATTACCTGTTGGTAATCTTCATTTTGGCAAAAATTGAGAGACAGTCACTCTAGCCAGTATCTCTTCCATTGCTTTCAGCCGCTCACCAATTACAAAAAATCCCTGCCGTTTACTTATCTTGGCAGTCACTTGCAAACTGGTGATGGAAAGCGATATGGGAAGGATCATAAAGGTGGTTCTGACTATCATGGAGCAGAAAGCATAGGAAGTATGGGAGGGTTTCTGTGGGAAGACAAGCCCTATTGAAGATGGGGTAAACTATCAGTAAATAAAAAGGAAAGATGTAGTTTTGGTAGCTTTTGCTTTGTTTATTTTGGAAAATTTGTGTTTTTAAAACTTTTGTTGCAAAGTGTTATTGTAATACTGCTAATAAAGGCAGAACTCTGAGGTGCAATAATGTAGAAACAATATCAAAAGAGTAATACTGGAAACAGCTAAATTCTGTCCTTAGGTTAGACATATGGATGATAGTGTGAAGAAGATTTGAGAATTCACAAGTGTCATTTGTGGAATCACAATATAAGTCAAAGATGTCTGTTATTAGGGAGAGAAAATGAAATCAACAGTTTTATAGATAATGACACAATTAATTTGGTAATTATTAAGCTGTAATAAAAATTGAATACTGCAATGATGAAATCTTGCCTTTCTAAATAAATCAGTATTAAATTTAAATTCAGTTGGTGACATTTACTGAGGGACCTACTAGAGAAAAACAGCTGGCCATAGAGAAACAGCTCACAATACTGTCTGACTCCTGTGAGTATGTGTCTGAATTGATCTCGCCTTGCTTCCAGGCAATTCCGACAGCTGCTTCCACTGTTAAAGGGATTTGTGTCCTCTGCGATTAGTGAGTTAAGGTGTAGCAAGAAAATTGAATACAAAACCTGCAGAAGAATAATTCTACATTGTACATTATACTTATCAGAGCCATTAATATAACATAGTATAATATAACATAGTATAATATACTATATTGTATTACATAAAATATATTATATATAATATCCTATAAACATGCTGAAGAATCAGATTTTTTTTGTCTTGAAAGGATGAAAATACCCAGAAAAATACCATGTAAAAAGAAATTGATTCAGCCATTTGTGAAGAGCAAATAATCATATTTCACCCCACTATAGATTAATGTGTTGTGTTTTCTGGTTAGTGTAGTTCATCCAAAAAACTGTCATTAAAGTTCCTTGCTTTTGCACTTAATATAGATTTCCTACTCCTTTAGACCTCTGTAAATGTAGCTGTCTGTGGCCAGGTGCTGTGGAGCATTAAGATTGTCCCTGTTCTGGTTACTGCTTTTTCACAAACATTTCCTAAAGGAGAATTTAATTGTCATTGTGTTCCAGCTGGAATCTGCATAAGCACCCAACGCCATCTTTCTGGTAGTATGTTTGCCCATGGAGGGTTTTAGACCTTGAAAGCCTATTCCTGCTCAGTTACTGTGTATAGTTGAATAAATGAGTGTTGTATGAATACCATAATTACTTTTCTTACAGGGCACAGGGAGAAAACTCCCTGAAATTGGTGAATTGCCTGAGGCTGATTAATGTTGTTGAGAGGGGAGGTAGGGCAGAAAAGAAGGAACAATACTTGGAGTGTGGTATGCTTAGCCTGGAAAAGGCATCTCTGGAAAGAGGGCCATTGTAGAGACTGTAGTCTCTGCCCTACATAACAAATGTAATGCTGAATAGTAAACTGAGTTCAGCTGCCTGTGCACAGCAAGGGAAAAATCATAAACCACCACATTGAGAGTATTCAGTCTGGGACACCACTGCAGCTCAGGGTGCTTGCAGAGTCAGCTTACTTTGTTGTTTCACAGTAGTTAGCAATGAATGAAAAATAAAGCAATTGTTTTGACACTGTCTGGAGAGGTTTTCTAGAACTACTGGTAGAGAAGGAAAACTAACTAAAAATGAAAAGCATTACTTGGTTTTACTCTGTGCTTTGGAGTGTGGGAGGAAGGAATTGGGGGAAAAAAATTAATCCTTTTTCTCTCCCTGTCCATGTAGTATGAAATAGGTTTGGTTAATTTTTATTTTTTTTTATAAATTTAGTTGAGATAAGTGTTATTTAGTATGAGAATTGTGGTGTTGCTTCTGTCCTTACCTAGTAGCAGGATGAAGAGGGTAGTAGTTCTGCAGGAAAGGATCTGGGGTTATGTTGGACAGAAGATAAATCGGTGAACTGTGGGCTGTGTAAGGACAAGTACAGCTTGTAAAGCACAAGAAATAATCCTTATGCTATAATCAACATTTGCATAGCCTCAATTGTGCCTGGTTTAGGATTCTGCATTTGAGGAAGACTGTGGACTGACTTGAGATGAACTGAATGAAATAAATGAAAATGATCAGAGGCCTAGGAAATTGGTCACAGTGGAGGACTGGAGGAAATGGGGTTAATATGTGATGCAGTAAAGGAGGAAAAACTTCAAGCATGATAATAGAGTTTACAGGTATAAAAATCTGCTGTGTAATAGCTTGTTCTCAAAAGCTTTGGAATAAAAGGAGCTCTGGATTTCAGCTGTGGGATGGACATACGAGAAACACTGATAAACATTTGAATGGTGAGAAGAAGCTGTGGGGTCTTCAGGAACAGATCAGAGAAACATCTGTCATGAGTGACAGAGGCACAGTTGAGTCTATCCTGGGGCAGGTAAGCTATAGGAAGGTCTTAAAGACACTTTGGATTTTATTTTACGAATTTGATGTAGATTTTATTATTCAGCATAAATGGTATTAAGTTATACATTTGGATTAGCCAAGTCTTGTTTCTAAACGGCTGCAGTAAGCAATGAATGAAGTTTCTTATTGCTAGGAAATAGTCCTGTTTTTTCCCTGCATTTTGTTTCTGCCTTGGTTTTCTTTACCTAGGTTTACATCTGGAAAGCAGAGCACGCAGGATCTCAATCTCTTTTTGTGCCACTCTTAACTAATTACATCTCTAGGGATTTACTTTTCTGTTTGCCTCTGTTTTAATGCTCTAAGTGGTTCTGAATGACTTTGTATTTGAATGAGTTCTCTGTATCACCTTCTGTATGTGAGTTTTAGAGGTTGGCCCCCCAGTATTTTGCTGTTGATGCTGTTGATTCATTATTCCTGGCTGCAGGACCGACCAAAAGACAGGAAACTACTGAGCAGATCAGCAAGAGCAGATCTGGCTCAGTGTAAGCTATTATATGTCTAGAACTTGGTGACCCATTTAACATCTGCCTGGTTCCCATGGCTGGCATTTCCATCTTCAAATGAGGGTCGCTTGAGGTGCATGCAATTACAGTGGCAGGAGTAAATCTGCACATTTTTTCATTACTATTGGAAAAAACAAAGCAAGCAATGATTGATTTTGAAGCGAGTTATTTTATACACTGGCGGTGACTGAAATACTCTTTTAAACTTAGCTCCTGCAGAACATTCTTTACACAGTGAGTGTTTTTACTCATGGTATAGTAATAGTTTTGATTTTGTTTTTAATCTGTTCAGTGCTGCTTTTTCTCAAATACTTTAACCGACTGTTCAGAATAGGAACTGAGCCACATAATTGTTAGAAGCACAACAGCTATGCAATTCCTGTAGAAGGTTTGCAGTAGTTTTGAAATGTCACCACCGTGCTAATCAGTGTTCCTTTGCACTGGCTGTTGAGAAAGTTAAAAAAAATCCGGTGATTGGAAGAGATGGATTTTTTTAGAAATTATACCTTTGCTATTAAAATCTTTCCGTTTTAATTTAAATATTTATTTTGTTTTATTCTACTTAGTAAACAAATGCTTTATGTTCTATTTTAAATGTTTTGAGGTTTTTTATAAAACAATGTGGCCATATGCATTTATTTCATGAGCACAAGGTGAAATGACTGCATGTAGTCATGCTTTTCTCTCATATCTAAAAATATTTCATATGCAGAGTATCTGATACAGGATGAAGTTCTGTATTTCATATTAGAGTTTCCATCTTTTTTTTTTTTTTTCTTTTAAACACAACCCAAAGTTGTAGATTTCTACTACTGAAAGCAGTGAAATGCCCAGATGTGGTTGGTTGGTTTGTTTCATTGGTTTTGTCTATTTTTTAAAAATCAGAAGTCTGTTTCATAGTCTCTTTCTTGTGATAGCTGTAGCTTTGAGTCCACTGTGGAAGCAGTAATTTGTCTTTTCTTCTAGGAAACTGGGAAACTTGAAATATCAATATTTCTGGGAAAATCTCTAATACCAAATGTACTATGAGGAGTGGGGAAAGGAAGATGTTTGTTTCTGTAATTGTTCACTGTACAGACTGGTTTAAAAAAATGTTACAAGCTAAAAGACTTCTTAACAGTTATTTGAGACCATAGCAATCAATAGCAATTGACAGTACTTATCAGATTGCTAAAAATATTTCTTGTCCTTTATGTCCCTGAGATAACATGATATTCTGATGCATGTCCTTTTGCAGGACCTGTTGTTCAGTGTGTGCGCTCTCAATGTCATCTCCACCATTGTCTGTGCTCTGGCAACAGCAATGTGTTGCATGCAGATGGTTTCTTCTGATCTTCTGCAAATGGTGAGTACGTTTCAGTGACAACACAGGATATTGTCCGACATGACATATTGTCCTTGTGTGTGTGCTCATTTGTACCTACTCTTTGCTTATAAACTTAAGCCTATTTGTGTGTCTTTCTGTAGTGTTAGAACGTCTGTGTACATGGGTGTATTTTTTATCAGCATGCATTTATATCAATATAGCAGACAGATGTGTGCAGTGTGAACAGCTGCTGTGTTTAAAGTGTTTACATATGATATTAGAGGGTTGTAATCATGATTTTGCAACTGGGAGTGTGTAATTTTTGTTAATGAGGTTATTAATAAGGTTCAGTTACATATTCACGTTAAATTTTCTGTCTTTACATGTTTATTATCTTCAGTTTTCACACTATTCAGAGCAACTACTTAGTTTTGAGATACTATTTTTCACTATTTTTCTGTTATGAGAACTATGAGTACAAAACCGGAACCTTTCACAGCCCTGTGCCATTAACAGTGTTTCCATAAGGAAAAATGTTCAGCTTCACAGCAGCACTTGTGTTTAAAACAAGAGGGAAAAGGATCGTTAGTCTTCTGCATAGCCAGCAGCATTATAGGATACTGTCTTGTTTTGATTGGACAAAGACGGATTTCCTATCCCAAACTGGTGCTGTGATTCTCAAAGTTTCCATGTAATGTTGAAACAAAAAAGAAAAATGTAAAATCCTTTGTATTTTGCAGGCCAGGTATGCACTTTCTAACCCAGCTCTACTACCGAGTAGTCTAGGAAATTATCCTCTGTTTAATAAAAGAGGGCAAGCACACAAACCTAATACCAGTCATTTGTAAATCTCTTGTATTTTAAAAGTTTGTACAGGTAGAATACTGCCCCAGGAAGTTAACTGCAAACCATTTGTGCAACAGAGAAATGTTGTATAACCTACCATGTAGGCACGTCCTTAATTGAGAAATAAAGAAATGAACAAAAGTACACTAGCTGCCACGGATACTGGTTTAAGTGCATGAATTGCAGAGATCAGGCTGTCCTTTCTAGACAAGTGTTCCAGTCGCTGGGTTACAAACTTAGTAAAAAAAATCTTCTATCTGTGATCTGCTGCTTACCTCACATAGTAGCAGATACGTTAGGCACGTATGTCAACATAATGCCTACAAATGGTACATAAATGCATTTTTTAATATAGCACTCTGTGTACTCATATTGTATGTGCTTGTAGAGGCTTCTAAACAGTTATCATTTAATAACTGTTTTGGATGTCAAACAGAATTGACAAAAATAGTAATTTCAGCTGCTGACACATTGTATTTTAAACATTACAGGATTTTATCATATTCTAGGTATTCTTTCTTTTCATACGTTCCCTTCCTGCCTCCTCCAATATTTTCTGCAAGATTGCTCATTGGCTAAAGATATTTTTCGCCTTGCAGTGATGGCAGGGAGCTGAAGTGATCATCACACCTGGAAAGA
Source organism: Patagioenas fasciata (assembly GCF_037038585.1). Classification (NCBI taxonomy): domain Eukaryota; kingdom Metazoa; phylum Chordata; class Aves; order Columbiformes; family Columbidae; genus Patagioenas; species Patagioenas fasciata. The sequence continues at coordinate 10,840,468 of NC_092531.1, read as the reverse complement.
TCTGTGTGTCTAGTGTAACAGTTGTAGCAGTCATCCAGAAGTGCAACCATATATATTCCAGGAATCTTAACCTATGCTTAATTTTATGGTATTTAGCAGTGTAAGAAGCAGTAATCTCAATAGGAAGTCAAATACCTTAAAAGCACATATTTTTTTCTTTCTGCCACTTCATTCTTGATTTCTTCCTTAAAGTTTTTGCACCTGGTGATGCTGACATTATTTCACTTTGGTTTTGCTTCCTATACTTTGTGCTTCCAGCTTTCTGTCTTCCTGCTTAGTTGTCCGTTCTCCCATCCTTTCAGCTCTAGTGACAAGAATTTTCTTTCCTCTCCACAGAAAAAGGAAAATGATATCTTCCTTTCTGCTCAATCCCAGTCTTTTCTTGTTTATCCTTAAGTTTTCCCCTTTCTTTTTTCAGGTTGCCGAGCCAGATTTCTACCAGGCCTAAGTGAGCCTAACTTCCCTAGGGCTATGCTGACTTAGACCAGCTGAACTCTGACCTGAAGATTTATTTTTCTTTCGCTATTTTCAGTCTATTGTCCCATGATTTGCAGTTCCCTTTTGCTCTGCTGCACCCAGGAATCTGATTTGCTTCATTTTGCTTCCTTGTTAATGCTTGATTTGTGCTTTTTCCTTTTATTTTCACTGAGGTATGCATCTTCTTTTAGCAGGGTTGTACCATGCTGGATGTTTAAGATAAGAGCAGCAAAAGCTACCTCCTCTCTTAGATGAAAAGATTTTCATGATTGTTCTGATTCTTTTACTCTGTTCTTACAGTATTCAAGAGTTACGTAGGCTCTCCTGTAGGAAGAGAAGGCATAAAATTACAATTCCTAGCCAGCAAAAGCATTACGCAAAAGGGAATATCCTCCTTGGACTGTGTTAGGTTATTGTTAAGGTCATCAGTTTCGTGATTCGTGTACTGTGTTGGTGGTTTTGTCTCAGAAATTAATTGGTTAGAATGGTGAATATTTGCAAATTTCAAATAATGTCAGGTTTTCTTCTGGCATGAAGCTACTCTATGTGCTTCAGGTATTTATTGCCTAACAGCATAGACCTGGTATATAATACAGTCCCAAGAAAATCTGCAATAATGTTTCATGACTATCTGCTTTCTTGCTGACTTTTGCATACAGTGAGTATCTGATTTGTACAAGCAAACTGACAGTGTTTTATTGGAAACTGATGTCTTCTGAGGTACTGATCCTTCAGTAAAAATGCTCTGAAAAATATAAACACAAGCGGTCTAGTAGTAAGCACAGATTAAATTTTCCAGTGAATTTGGAAGGGGATTTTTGCTTCAAAATAATCCCACCAAGCAAACATTTGGTTTCAAGCATTAAGGAGGAAAGTACTGCAAAATACTGCAAACTATTTTTGTTGTACTATATTTCAGATTCCTTTCGTTTTTAATTCTGCACTGTTGTGTGGGACACAAAATCATATGTTCCTAGGTTGCTCCTTCTTTGAGTTGACTGTTTCAGAAAGCACCCCAAATTTTTCACCTCATTTAAACTTTTCTCACCATGTTAAGTATATACAGTTGCGCAGGAAAAAAAAAATCTACTGATTGTACAAAGCTGCAAAAGTCTGAACTAGCATTTGTTATGTGTTTCACTACTTTAGACAGTTGAAGGCTGTGCTTCTGCTTCACAGAATTGTTCTTTTCATGTACACACCCCTCCAGCAGATAAATGGGAATCAGTTTATATCAAGATTCTGTAATCTCTTAATAACCAAACTGTCACTTCTGTGCTATTTCATTTGTTGCCTCAGGCAGTTTCAGTTTGCATCTTGTGTGATGAATGGCTACTGCAGAAATTCACCCTGTTTTCTTCCAAAGGTAGCTGTCTGAATTAAGCAAAGAAATTCAAGAAATCATGCCCACTGTGGCCAAGCTAAAGCATGGAGTATGTCTATTCCAGTTCTTCCACTGTAAATATGTTTATATAGTACTTATCCTAGAAGTACTGGAACTGATACCGTTCAGAGTATTCTGATATTCTCACCATCACTGTTAGTAACTGTTCTTCATCTTATGTGATATCTAAAACAATCTGTTATTTTGTAAATGAAGTAAGGCAATGATGACTCATGCAAGCTATAACATTTAATTACTGTTTTCATCAGCCATAATGATAATTCAGCATGTTACTAACTTAATAGGCTGCAGCTAATATTTCTACACCTCAAATGAAACACCCCTGTATGAGGATAATATTTTGCTGGCACTGTTTAACCCCTTTCCCTGGTGAAATAGTAATTAGAAAACCCCTTCAGGATGAAGTTTCACATTCAGTGAGAATTGAATTAAGTGATTACATAATTATTATTATTTAAACTAATTATATCAAAACCTAGATATTATATTATTTGGCATAAAGCTCACTTAAAGGTACTGTAAAGACCAGATGACAGTCCTTTTAAGAAATATGCATTGCGAATTATGTACATCCATAGAAACATCCAAAGTATGGGTGTATAAATATTCCCCTCTACCCCCACCACAAATAAAAAGATAAAATAGAAACCCTTGTTGTAGGAAAGCTTTTGACAGTTTTAGAAAATGTACCATTTTGTATTTCACATTTTCTTTGTAGAGTAAGAATATTTCATATTTAAGATAATTTACAGTGTATGGCCAGTACTTCAAGAAAGATGTAATGTCACTCTGAGACGACAGAGCTCGTGGTCTGCAATAGTTACAGGAACAGCAACTGGAAACAACAGAACAGCAAAATTTGAATCTGTGTTTTCCTTATTAAAAAAATCTTCTCTGTTGCAATTTCCCTTTAAGATAATGGACCAATTAGAATCATCAGCTGCGATCCTTCTGTTCTTGTAGACAATTAGTATCTACATCTCCCTCTAGTAGATATTGATTCCCATGTTTCAGAAAAGGTAAAAAGCAGCCTGTCCAGGAGGAGGACAGTTAATTGGAGACAGAGCTAGAGACTCAAGTATATTGCAGTGAGCTTTTACTATAGATAACATGCCAATACTTAATTATATGCAATTAGAAATTTTTATTTCCCATTTCCAAGATTAGCAGATTGCTATAAATGACATATAGAGACTGAAATGAGGATAACAAACCCTGGAGTCTCCAAAAGGCTCATTTGAAAGTTACACAGTAAGTTTATGAGGTATGATATGGAAGGCAGAGGTAATTACATACAGATACAGGAAATACTCTAGATAAGAAGATTTCCTCGGAGTACTAGTCACATACTGATACATGGCAATTACTGGTTTAGATATGTCGTAGTGCACGGAGTCTGTAGTGCTGATCAGCTGCAGAATATGTGGAATAGAATATGTCTTTGAAGTTTAGTGGCTGCAAACCAAATAACCAATTAAGTAGTCCTCAGTATGAAATAAACACCAGAACTGTTTAAATCAGACTGCTCAACTCTGTCAATGTTAGCTGTGCTCAATTAAACACAAAATTCTATGTGCAGTGTGTGCTCTGTGTCGCATTTAGCATGTGCACAAATCTATGTATAAGGCCTGTTATGTATCAGACACATTCCACAGACTAACGTAAGGTCATCTTTAGTCCAAGGTTGAAGAAAAAACTGCATGTGTAGAGTAGTTTGAATGCTAAGGTTCAAACATAAGGTTGGCTTCCAAGAACACGAACTCTAGGTGTGTATTTCATTGGCTGTCAGATTTCGGAAAGCTCCCAGCATTGAACACTTAGAGGTGGTCGGGAGAAATGGCTGAGTATTTGGGATTTCCAGAGCCAGGGATAGCTATTCATGCCTAGTAAATATGTTCAAAATATCTGTTGATATAGAAAGTTACGCAAAGCTTTTAGCAGTGTTGGCTCTGAACAGTATTTACCAGTGGTGCTATTTGCTCTTCATCCTTGTGTGCAACCATTTTCTATCTATTGCTTCTGCAGTGGCCATTGGTTTAATCCCCAAAAGCTGGTTAGGAGACTTATTTTGTGTGTCATTCCATAATATGAGCAACAGTTTTTGAAATTACATTGAATGTAATTTGATCTTGTTTGTACTTGTGACCAAACAGGCCACCCCCATTTTCAGTTTGCCCGTTCTTGTTGCCTATCCTACTTGCCATCAACATTTTGAGATAGATGATTTAGTAACAACTGTCTTCTAATACCAGAAGTATGTGTTTCTTTATGAAAGCATTTGTCAGTGTTCCTCCACCTAGTTCGGCTTTGTCAACTGTTTGTGTTTTCTTACCATGTCTTTCTCTTAGCTGTGGACTTTGTATAAGGTCTTTGCTGAGCCCCTGCCAGCCTTCACTGTTTGAGACTTAAAGATTTTCAAAATGCATTTTACTGTAGGGAAAATAAACTTTTGCAGGCTAGTAAAGATGAGTAAATAGAGTAGTATGGAATAAGATATTATTTAATTCCCACTTAATAGCGTTCTGGTTGTTTTTTCAAGGATGTCTGTTCTTTGTGATAATCCCTTATATTTGCTATTGTTTCATTTCCTGCTAGTCTCCCTCTTACAGCCTTTTTCACTTTAATTTCCGTGCCTTCCAGCAGGATGATATCACACAGGTAAACTTGTTTATTAACACACACACCCAAATATGTGCATATTTCTTCTCCATTTTGCCACTCATTTTCAGCGTTGGTCACAACACAGTTTGTTGCCATGATTTGTATTCACAGTAAAGGTTCTTGAAAGGGATGCAAGTAATAAAGATACAATATGTACTGTTAAATTGAACTGCATCTAAACATTAGGCCTTTTCCTTCTTGAACCGCAGCCTCTTCTGCTCTATGTAAAACCTTCCCCTTCTGTCACATCCCACAAAATGTATGCTGAGAGCTTACTCTAAAAATGCTGTGTTTAATTGGCTCCTTCTGAGGAGTGGTGAGAGTATCACTCCCTGTGTGTGGCTGAATGAAACAAGCTCCAGGGAACTCAAGAGCTGGAAGGATGGAGCTGCATGTTCTCTGGTGCAAACCAAAGCTTGGGCTCCGTGGGAGGAGATGGAAATAGTCTGGAGAAGGTAAAGGAAGTTGTAAATGAAAACTGTTTAGTTTCCAAACTGTAAAAATGACCCAAATTATCAACTCTACTAGGAAAATGAGCATATCCCTAAATTAGGTGGAATCAAGTAGGCTACAAAATGTTGAGCTAGAGTATACAAATGTTTGTTATGATAAAATTATATAGTTTTTAGGTCACTAAGTTGAAGTTTTTCTTGCTTCCTTTTTTCCTAAAAGATTCTTCAATGTATTTGGCATGGTAGCAGACAGTTGAGTGCTGATAATTGTATCGCTTGACAACAGTTCTCAATGTTATTAGTTTTTTGTTATTCAGTGTGGTTATTTTCTTTTTGGTATTGAGATGTTTATATGGAATAAACGTTTTTCTTACTTTAGTACCACTGTTTCAAACCTTTATACCACATTTAAGTGTGCAGTGTCTGAGTGCCAAACTGCAAATGGCTGCTAAGAATGTTTTATTTTGCAAGAATAATAAAGAACAGTTATAAATGACCCTTTTTTCAGAAGTGAAAAATAGGTGAGATATTTGTAGTTGCCTTGTTAAAAATTTAATGACTACCCGCTGGCTTGGTTTTAGTTTGTTTTGTTTTAGGTTTTTTGGGGATGTTGGGGTTGGTTTATCTTTAAAAGCACAAAGCATTTCAGATTGGAAAAAAACCCATGCAGATAGTTATTTTAGCAGTTGCATCTATTGTTCATCAATTAGTAAAATACATCTGATTATGTAGTACTATAATAAATTTGTATTATGAAGTAGAAGTATTTATTGAAAAATTGTTTAATTTTAAATGTCTATGTTTCGCATCCTAAGAGTGACTGAGTTTGAGGCACAAGGCCTCTTAGTCTTTAGAAAAACCTTTTGTTATAATTTGGCAATTTGACTCTCATTCCTCACTAATCTTAAGTATTCTAAGTCTTCCAGATGTGTCTCTTTCATTTAAATATGGATATTAATTAAATTGGCTATTGGTCAGGGTTGCTAATACTGACCTTTTATTAAAATTTTTATTATTGGTGGTGATGTTTCTATCATCTGAAGGAACTTGACCTGTTCATTTTCAGTTTCTGCCACAGAGGCCACATTCTAGCCATCCTGACTGCATGACTCCACATGGAACTATCCTGCACCAAACCTTGGATTTTGATGAGTTCATACCGCCAATACCGCCTCCGCCCTACTACCCACCAGAATATACCTGCACACCAGTGATAGAGGCACAAAGGTGAGTCTTCTTCAGTCTTCTTCCCTCTAGTTACAGTTATTGCATGATTCTGAGCTACAGACTATGAAGGTCTTTCAGATAATATGAAGCCAAGTAAATGTCCTTCACTTACATTAGGTGCTTCTTTTCCAGAGAGATTACATACATTTTTCACAAACTCATTAGGATGCACCTGGAAATATTTGTGTTAAAGCATTGCTGTAATTGAGAAGTGATTGAACTTAGCTAAGACAAGGATAATGATATCTGAACTTTAAGCAGAGATCAGCTTATAGGTAATCCTTTCACAGTTGTCAACATTGTACACTTGACGTTGAATATGAGATTTCATTTTCTAAGGACATCATTGCAATTGATGTGTATTATTGTGGAGCAGTGAAGTACATTTATGACTGCAAAACAGGCGGGTAGAGATGGCTGGCATCCAAAATAAAATACAATTTTTAAAGCTACCCTGTGAATGTGGGCTTCCTTTTGGTTATCTATTGAATTTCTTCTTGTAGTACATTTGCTTTGAATTCGGAGGACACTCTGCATGACTGTAGGTGATAGTTTACCAGATGAATCCAATGCGATTTCTTAATAATTGTTTATCTGTGTTTGTAAACAGAGGTCTCCATTTGGACTTTCCTCATTCCACATTCAGTGCTTTATATGAAGTAACCATTAACAGCCCAGGAATGCTGTATCCAGCTGAGCTGCCCCCTCCTTATGAGGCAGTGATTGGAGAGATCCCTGCCAGTCAGGTAAGGAAAGCCGAGGAGATTCTTTGCGTAGTCTTTACATAGCCTTCACATTTTCCTGAGACAAAACAATTTTAGATAAATTTAATGATCTAAAATAAATTAGAAGTTAATTGTAGCTTGCATGAACAACCATTAGAAAGTATTTATATCTTCTAAAGACATTTTTTAAACCATTCTCTTTAAAATGGCTTAACCTAATGAATTCTACTTAATATGTATTCTTCTTATGTTCTTGTGCATCTTTGGGCAAATGCTTACGTGAGTAGTAATATTTCAGCTGTTACCATCCATTAGAAAAGTTGTATGATACTGGACTTTCAGTAACCAAAAATCTGAAAGAATGGATTGGAGATTTGAATTGTCAAAACACAGTGGTTTTCCTTATTTGAACAGGATAATGAAGTTTTAAAATGAGATTGCATTTCTTAATTTCTGTAGGTAATAAGGAACTAGGAAGCAGGTTTATTTTCTTAAAACCCCCTACAGTTGTAAAATATTTTTATTCCAACTGCTGATGATGGTGGATTTGCCTCACTTTAATATACTACTTTTTGTTAGAGTTTAGTACAACAGTATAGGTTTAATAAGGAAAAAGATAACTGTGTGTCTTGTGACATATAATTCTAATAACTTCTATATGTTTATGTATGTGTGTATATAGCATAGAGCTCATGGGACATTTGGGTTTGCTCTATGTGTGATCTGAGCCAAGATAATTACGAATTCCCGTTTTAAACTCTATGGGTAGGTAGAACATGTACTTGAAAATTCCTAACAAAAATCTCTGTAAATAGCCTCACATTAACAAAGTTAAAAGTACACAGTTTTGGTCCCTTGTGTAGATCAGATTTCAGATCATGTCCTGGAAAACTACTGGGAGCATCTGATAATAGTACAGGTTCTTATAACAATATGCTCCAGTTGTGACAGGAGGCCTTGAACTCTGTGGCAAATTTATGCTTTAGTAATTGTAAGATACAGCCTCTAGGAGGGGCCTGCTATAAGGCACCAAAGTGCAAGAAACTGATTGCTGCTGCAGTGTTACATCACCTGGTAAGAAACCATAAGGAGCAAAGATTTGAATCATAAAAGGGTAGGGATGTGTTCTTCCTGTGAAATAGCAATAAGTAGTTCTCCATCACTTATGCTTTTGGCTGTTACAGCTTTTGATAGCTGATGCTGTTATATGGCAGAAACAGTTACTCCTGAGAGTGTACAACACCTTTATTCTCAGGTTTGGGAAAGGATCCAGTATACTTCAGACAAATATTTACATTATGCTTTCTTGCCTTATTTTCTACTATACTGTGTCAACTCAACTGAAACTAGGATTGTAATGTATATACAGCCAAAGCTAATTTGAGCAAAGTTTTGCTTTAAGTGATTTGTGATAATTGGATCAGCTGTCACAAATGGGAAAATACTTAGAATTGCTTTTAGAAACTCTAATTTTTTCTGGGTTTCAGTAAAAACTCAAGGAGTCAAGCATTCTAGAAATTGCGTATCAGTTGTTGATAGCGCACTGTGGAAATGTGGGTGTTCAGGTTGCTAAATTGCACCCATGTTACAAAGGGGAGTACTTGCATTTCCCCAAAATGACATCGACGAGTTTGCTAGTGATTTTTTTCACATCAAGGGAAAACACAAAACTAAAGAAATTACATTGATTTTAACTATTATACATATGAAGATTATTAAGACGATTAATAAGACAAGTGTCTGAGAAAAAAAATAATGTTGTGATGCACAGTCCCTGACAAAAATGCAATTAAAAAACTCCAAGATATGCCTGATTTTGCAGCTTCTGTGACTGACAAACCAGCTTCTGACAACTCTTCTAATCCTTGCCTTGTATCATACCCTCCACTACCTGCCACAATAAACAGGCCAAACATTGTACTACCTTTGATTTATTTGGCTATAGTGAAATGAATCAGTATAAACTGCTTGCAAGTGAGGTTCTTTTCTGAACAGCAAAATTGGAAACCAAGGCCACTTCCTTTTAAAACATTTTTTTATCCAAGTTCTGTCCTTTTTACTTTATAGTAACTGAAAGGAACCCGCAAGCTCCAGAGGAGTTGTTATTTTTCAGTGATTAAGAAAATAAATCGCAGAAGCAATATGAATTACTCATGGTTTGGGGAAAAAGAGAAGCATAAGAATTTAGATGTGGTATTAAGGTTTAGAAAAGTATGTATTTCTATTTAGAGCACAAAATCATTTTGAGCGCTCTTGTAATTGGGATTACACTTTGCATGAGCATCGACATTCAGCAGCACAATAACACCAGTGTATAACAAAAATATAATATAACAATACATAATTCAAAGGAGCAATGTCTTTGTCTTGCAAGGAGAGCAAGGGCTTTAATAAGGAGATGTATTGACTGTTATTTTTTGACATCTGGGGTCAGTGTCAGGGCCTTGCCGCTTCATCTCTAGCCATCTGTGTTCCAGAAGTGTTTGTTCTAATCACAAATGAAAATGAGCAGTGATTTTTAATTTCTAAATGATCCTAATTATATAGTTTCTTACCAGGAGTGAGTTTATATATGCCTAATAGTTGCTGGATCAGAGAGCTTGTAGGAGCAAAACAACAATGCTGACTATCAGAAGTGAACTACATTGGCAATGCTAACTAAAGCCTATACTGAGACTTTGTAGCCATGTACTTTTCTCAACAACAAAAGCCCTAACATTTTTGTAGTCAGTGTCCCAGTCAATCTGTAAATGGAGAAATGGAGCTAAAGTCTAAGATGGTTTGAGTCTACAAGAGAAACAAAATGCAGTCCTGAACTCTTACATGATGCAAATGCTTCCAAATAATAGGCACCAAGCTACAGTACAGTATGAACCAACACAGCTAGATCTATAAGTCCCTCAAAGGCAGACATTGCACTGGAAGTCATGGCAGAGATTTAGCTACAGAAGTGCTTCTGGGAACCATTATGTAATAATGTCATCATTGTATTAATAAAACCTCTTACAGAGCATCAAGCAGTAGGTTTGGTTTGGTTTTAAATGGATTGAGGTCCTTCAAACTTCATTAAATTGTATCAAATTAGACTGTATTTCATGGACAACAAATGTCAGTACTAATTTAAGTGGTTGCATCTAAATAAAAATTGCTGTTGTCATCTGTACTGATTAGGAATTCCCATTTTATGGCTATGAAAAAAAAAAAAAGTGGTTTCCAGGCAAAGTATTGACTAGGATATAGAAAAAACGGGCACAAACAGATCAGGGTTCTGGGTGATTTTATGCCAGTGACTGTTCTTTAAGGTTTACTCAACTATAAGCTGTGCAGGCTTGTTAAAAGCCTGTTTTTTCTTTCCCTTTCTTATTGATAGCTTAGTGACTGTCTTTACCAGCTTTTCTGTCTGAGGATGTGCAAGTCAATAAGGTTTTGTTACCCTGCCTGTACAGGAACCTGTATGAAACCATGTGCCATCCCTCTGTGAATCAAAACTCTGACCTGACTAAAAATTGTCAGTATTATCTCCTACAATTAAAACCACAGTTCTCCTTCCCCTAAGAAAGAAGGTTAATCAATACCAAATGTATATAAAATACATTCAGTAATTTTTCTTGTGAATGGGCAGATAACAAGGGAAGAAAAAGGAAAATATAACACATTGATCAATTAAGTTTAAATGGTTTCTGTTTTGCAAAATACAGCTAAATACTGAAAAAAATAGAATAAACCAAAATTCAAATTACATTCCAGATTTCTTCTGCATGCCCAAAATATTGAAATCTCTCAGTTTTCCACTATTCATGATGCTAGTCATCAATGAGGTCCTTAAGAGAGAAACATTAAAGATGATGAATGCTTTTCTGTATGTGGGGGATGTTGTATAGAGGAGAATATTCAGTCTTCGATTTGGTCTCAAGAAGCAATTTCTGTGTGTGTAAATTTGTCCCATCTATTTGTCATATTGTTGGGGTTTGTTTGCTTCAATAAAGGAAGTTCCTTCAAGAAGGTTCCAAGCAAATTGTTTAAAAATATGCGTGATTTCACCCACCTTTGCTTTCAATCTTCTACCCATCTATTGCTGCATTAAAGTATTTCTGGTACTGTTCTTTATTTAGAGTTGTATTTGCTAACCCTTAGACTTAAAATCACTTTTAAAAACTAAATTTGTATCAGAAAAAGTTTCCTGATCACTTGATCATAGTAAGCGATAGATAGACAGACAGACAGATAGATAGATAGAAAGAAAAAACCTCTTGGTGAGCACAGTAAGTTGCGCATATATATGTGTGTACTAATCCACATTGGCATGTGCACTGGAAGCTTTTTCCTTAATAGCTTCAGAGTAATAGTGTCACATTCAATTTTTTAGAAGGTGAGATACAAATTAAGCTCTTGACAAAAGGTTTTCAGAGGTGACTGATGGTTATTTCTAAACTCTGTACCAACCGTAATAAGCTTTTACTAGTTAATTGTGGCCCTACACACAGAAGCAGATATGATGCTTTCTGATGGTATCAATCTAATTCCTTTCAACTTTTCTTTTTGTATTTTTATTGTTACCAGCTATTTGTTGGAACTGATTTTTTTAATGATAATGATCTGAAGGAACTGCTAAAAACCTAATGAGACTGGCAACAAGGTCCAACAAAAGTCTGTTAAAAATCAGTAGAAAGAAAATTTCCTAAGTTTCGGGTGTTTATAGATCAAGTCTTTCCAGCAGGACTGATTCTGTATCTTGTTCACACAATTCTCAAAAGTGAAGTTACCCACTTAGATCAACACTTTCAGAAAGAAGCTGAGTCCTGGTATCATCTCCCTCCAGCAAGCTCTGAGAGGCTGGAGAGCACCCTGCATGGCCGCCTGGGTGAGTGGCTATGATGGGATAGGGACTGAAAATACATTAGGTGTCAAGATCTCAGCAAACAACCAAAGGAAAGTCCTGCTCTTGTTTTTATGGTTTCTGTTGTTCTCTGTCCTATTTCAGGGTGACATAGTGTGGTGGGGAAAAGTATAGAATAGAAAAATGCAGAAAGTAGAAAAAGGGGTTACTTGTAATAAAACCATTAGTTTTAAGCATTGCAGAAATTGAGTTGTATATTGTGGTCCTGCAGCCCCACTTGCCTGTGAAATGAAGATGAATTTAGCTTGTAGGTTCTGGAAAAATGGAAAATTGCTTTAAGCATGTTCCATTGGCCTGCTTTTTTCCCTGACCCAAAGACATTGAAAATACTATATCCTTAAACAGCTCTCAATCTGAACAGCAGCTTGTATCATAGTTATTTCACGTTGTCAGGTGTGTTCTTAAGATCATCAGCACTATACTTTGTTTTGGTAAATTACAGATTTACACACTGTTTCATTAAACAACTTTCATTTAGGTCACTGCTGCTGATCAGCAAGTATCTGAATCAAGCTTGGGTGAGAGGAACAACATGACTCTGGACTTCAGCACACAAGGTGATCATAGCATTGTATTTGGCTGCTTGAGAAAGATGTAGTGGGATTTTTTAGTGGACTTTTCCTTCTCTTCTGCCCTTCTCAGTGGAGAATGGATTTGCTCTCAGATTGTTCATGGCAAGAAGAACCTTTTCAGAGTCATAAACTGATGTGGCTGGAAATGCAGTGGAGAGTTTTGCTCAGCAAAACATGCTCTGTAAAAACCCTCTGAGGTGGAGATGGCAACTGCCATGGTTCTTTGAAGAGTCATGTGTATAACTGGCAATTTGTTTCTCAGTGTCAGGAGCTGTGGGTATCTTCCTGACAGTCCCCATGCCTTCTCTATGGGATTGGTTCCTGCATGGCTTCCAGAAGCCTCAACTGGAAGCTTGCTGCCTGGAGCACAGATGTTGTGACTACAAGCAGATGAATAGCAGCACACAACATGTTTGTTTGAAATTTAAAAGTTACTAGAACAGGCCTCCTTACTGTGTCTGGTGATATAGAGGGCTTTTTAAACACTACTGCCTCATGGGAGCAGGAGTTGTTGAGCAGTTTTTATGAAGTAATTATTTCAGTAAAACTTTGATTAAATAGTTTTACTACATCATGTTTGTATTGTATTAATGAACAGACTGACAGGTGTTCTCAGTACACTTACTGGCAGAGTGGTCCAAGAAACAGCAGCAGTGTTCTCCCACCTAGCACACAGAATGTGACTGACAGCCTAACAGATTAGTGAGGAGCATCTGTTCCCACACACACAGTATCTGTTCTGTGAAGGATTTTGGTTTCCAGAGCCACTAGTGGTCACCCTTTTTTTTCACCTGAAGGTGACTAGTTTTAAAGTGCTGCTGTTAACAAGGGCTGTGTCTACAGAGCTAGTTCCCAAAGTTTGTAAGTACTTTTGGACTTGATCGTATCCACATTTAAAAGTCTGATTTTTAAGGCGGTAATAGAGGTTTGCCCATTGGGAAACACTGGACCAGCTCTCAAGCCAGAGTTTTGACATTGCGTATTGTGCTGTGCGTACATGAAAGGGAACTAGGGAGGTGCTCAGACATGTTTTATTCATTTACAATCAGTCAGGTGTCACCATTCCATGTCTTTTGAGCAGTGATTGCTTCTGATCTGCATCAAGCTCCTTCTGCTGTCTGTAGTACCAGAAAGACCATGGCAGTGGAAGAGTAGAATAGTTAGAAGCTGTAAATACAGTTTAAGGCCCTAAAGTCCAGGTAGTAAAGGGTACAACGACCTACACTCTAGTTATCAATTAAATGGAATCAAACCAGAGACAGTTTGGACAGTGAAGATCTGTGCTCTGAAGACAGGCACAAACTGGATGCTCTCATTTATCCCTAAGGTCTTTATAGATGTTTCAAAGCTTGAGTCAAGACAATATGTTGCAAAGAATCATCTAACTAGGTAAAAAATGTTTGGGGACTCATAACAAATATAAATGGTTCAATAAACCGCTGCAGCCTTGCACCTAACACATAATAAGTGATGCATATTATGTATTTTTAGCATAATGTAGATGTATAGAGATATTTCCACTATTGTTTATTATGTCCTTTTTGGCAATGTTATGGTTGCCTTGGAAGTGTTACAAATGTATTTCCAGGAAGCCCCAAAAGAAAATAGTTGTGATTCATATTATGTAAGAAGAAAATGTCCTTCATAAAATCCAATCTCATGAATATTCAATTTTAATTTTGATAGTTGATTTCCCTATCCTGTAGAAAGCTTTCTGCTTCCTAGACCCAAAACATGGAAGCACTTAACAAACATTCCGTAATTCACTAAAAGATCCTATTTTCCTATTCCTGAACAAAACAGTTAAAATACATTTGTTTCATCAATATGGTTGCAACAGCTGTTGTGCAAAAGAGGGCATCAGAGGTGGCTGAGCTGAATAGAATTATGTGGTTTGCATTTTGTAAATATTTTTATTTTAGATGTAGGATTTCAAAGAATTCCAGTCTGATATGGGAAAAGTGAGTGGATTATCTAGTTTTATTTTTGTTACGACTCTGGGAATAATGCAGAGCCAAGTACTTATTTTTATACAAGGTGCCATTTTCATCCTTAATATATATTTGTAGACATGACAGAGGAAGTGATAACCATCTCAGTTTTTAATACAAATGGCTTCAAAGATGATATGACTTTACACAGGATATTTGGCTTCTATCTGAAGTGTGAGCATCACATGTTTTGTGTGCCAGAGATGTTACATGATGGTCAATTCTCATTTGTAGAGAACTTAGATATATGAAATGATTGATTAGGAAGTGTTAGGTGCAAAGCTAATGTTGACGGTAGTGATAGGTTTAGAAGTGATCAAGTACAGCACAAAATGTCTTTGCTGAAGGACATTAGAAACAAGTAAATTACTTCAGTCTTTTTTGCTTTGGCGTTCTGTCAACTGAAAGCTTTTGAGTAATTATTGATGTAGTTGGCAATTACTAAATTTAAATCAGTAGGTTGAAAACAGGGTCAGAGGGGAGTGGGATAGGGGCAAGAAGTCTTTGTTTTTCTCTGAATCTCTTGTTTTGCAGTTTCTGTTGAGAGCACGTCCTTGATGGTCTCTGAGGCTGTTGATATCCCAGACCATAGTTGCTCCTCTGAAGATCTTTGTTCACTGGAAGTTCAAGGATCTCTCAATTCTGCAGATCTTTCTCCTTACAGTGCAAGCCCCAAAGGAGCTGTGGACCAGAGCTGCAGCACTCTGGATTACAGCACCTGCTTCAGGTTCCACAGAACTCGCTCTGAGGGTTTTCCTGATGAGGATGATGGCTCCCACAGCCGAGCCTCCACAGACAGGTCTCAAGAACAAGAAAAGAACTGTGCCCATGGCACGTCCTTGGACTGTTCCTTGGAGAATTTTAGCCCCTCAGAAAGAGAACTGCAGAATTCTGTTCAAGAAAGCAATGCCACATCACCTTGGAAGCAAAAGAAAACCTGCTGTGTGGACTTCAGCCAGCCTCCTGTCCCTTCCCAGACCTCTCCCTGTTTTGGGCCCACAAATACTTCATATGCGAGCGGCCATGAGAGTGCTGTCCAGCAGCATCACATTACAAAATACCGAATTTCAAATATAGTCCGATCGACTAGTGACCCTGTATCGTGTTCATCTTATATGGAAGGTAAGCGTAGTGCCAAAAAGATGATGGAGCCTAGAACAAAGGAGTGGTGTGTGATTCATGCAGCAGTTGGTGCTGCTGGAAAATTATGTGAAACAGTTGAATGAGGGTTGACTTACATGTGAAGGGTAAATTTGAAAATTTCTAAGAAAACGGAAATGGGAAAAGTGATATAATGAAATTAATTTTGGCTTTTCTAAATTGTACCAGCCTTTCTGTAGTGCTCAGAAAGCTATCTCTTTAGTAGATGCTTCCATCTCTCTATTACCTTTATACTGAGAAGCTAAACTAAGAAGTTAAGTGGTATCTGGGGTCTATTTAGGAAATGATTAACTGAGCTGTCACACTCGTCATACAGCAGGTTGTGTTTGCTGAAGGTGACACTGACATTGACAGTGTTGGTGCATGTTAGAGGCAGTTGGAGTGTGACTGTGCAGTGGCAAGTTGGAGTGTACATTGAAAAGTTTTAAACAACAAAGAAATGAAAGATGAGGCACATGACAAGATGATAAATGAAGAGGAAATCTTTGACTGTCATGGATAAGCATCTTCTACTATGAATCTCCTTTTAGACGAGTAGGGAAGAAAAGAGGAGATGACATTAGCTGAACAGTGTATATTCATTAAAATCTGTTTGTTAGTAGAAATGTTTGATTTAGTAGAGGATGGCTCGGTCAAACGATAGCAGGAGTGTAGGTTTTACAAAAGGATGTAAGCTCTTTGAAGGGATTCAAGGGGGTAACCTGGAGAAGTGGCTTGAAAGTAAAGATTAAAAGCTTGGTAAGATGTCATAGATCATGCTGTTAGAGCTGCTTTCACTGGGCTGTCTAAGGGGTTTAGAGGAAGAATGATGTGACTAGCTCAGAAGAAAAGCAGGCAAAATGCTTGAAAAACTGGTTTCATTTAGGAAGATGATCAGTTGATGCTATTACTCTTTTTAGATCTATATTCTGTTTCTATGAATTTCGGAGACCTCATACTTGGCTCAATAATTGAATGTCTTTTACCCTTAGAGATCTAGCCTCAACCTCCTGTCCAGGAAAATGAACCTTTAAATCTAGAAGTCTGCATTTATTGTATGAAATTTACTCTGCTAGGATATGTGTGCTATGAAGCTGCTGTGCAGACAGTAAGTAGGAATTTCTGAATCCTTTCTACTGTGCTAAAGACAAGAACAGACCTTCTGGATCATGCTCTGCAAGCATTCCGTATTGCACTCCATGTGTTCTTTGAGTAGCGTTCGAGAGAGAGATTACTGTAGGCAGCCATATCTATGTGTTCTAGCTGGCTGCTGGGACACCTGGTAGAAAAGATGGTCTGCCTTCAATTTTAACACATCTTGAATACATCCATCGTCATTTCTGGAGAAGTGGCATAATGGGAATTATTTTGACTACTTTCCAAGTTGTTAGCCCTGTTGTATGAGTTGAGGGAGGCAAGTTGAATGTGCTTGAGATGTAACTGTGTAGCAAAGATTGTAACAACAGAGCCCTGGTTATTCTAGAGATACATATATGCACATGGAGGGTGGGGAGGAAGAGGGAAGGTATTTGTGCTGGCCTAGTTTGCCATTCTTTTGCTACTTACAGAAGATTTTAAAATGGAATCTTTAAGAGAAGCACTTGAGTCTAGAGCTGCATATTTCTTTCATTTATGTCTGGTGAACTGCCGTTTGCAAAATTTTACACTGTGAGTTTTTCACAACTTCACATCACTTCCCATTCCTCTACTTTTTGTTGAGCTTCATTGGGAAATCATACGCAGGTTAGAAGCAGCACAATTCTGATAAGAGGTACTGGCTCTTTGTAGCAGCCCTGAAGCTTATTTTTCCCAAGCTGTGACACACAGCTGAGGTTCTTTAGAAGTTTAAAAAGGCATTTGGTCTAGATTTTTCATGATTGGCTATTGGTATATAGGTCTCACTGCAGAATTTTAAAATACAGGCACAGAGTTGGATGATGGGCAAAGATAAAGGGAACTGACTTGGGCTCCATCACTAACCAACCCAGAAGAAAAAGCTTTTGGGTTTTTTTTCAGTAATGTACACTTATTTTTTAAAAATTGTCCTGGAGTAGAACTGGTCAGATAGACTGACTATAAGAAAGATAGTGCTGTAGCTGTGTCGTTAATACTAATCACTCATGTAAGAGAGATACTGTGGATT
Source organism: Patagioenas fasciata (assembly GCF_037038585.1). Taxonomy (NCBI): domain Eukaryota; kingdom Metazoa; phylum Chordata; class Aves; order Columbiformes; family Columbidae; genus Patagioenas; species Patagioenas fasciata. Next base: position 10,822,778 of record NC_092531.1, on the reverse strand, counting down.
TTGGAGAAGTGAGGGGTGAGGGAGCTTCAGGCACATTTATGCATGGAAAAATACAGTGACTACATTGGTGAGGTTTGGTTTTGCCTTTGGACCAAGTTTTTCTACTTTAAAAAAGATCTTTAATTTATCTTCTGATTAACCTCCCTATACAAGTCAATGTGGAGAGATTTAGAAGCGTAACCTTGAAATTCACTGTGCAGAGTTTTGTTAAATGAGTCCTGAACGTTACTGTAATTGCACTGCGCGTGGTTTGGAACATAAATTATTTGACACAGGGCTGTTGCACATGTGCAACCGTGTAGTTACAAAACAGCAATGAGATCTAATAAATTAGTAATCTGGGAATTGTATTGTGGGTATAAAACCATGGGCTTTTAGGTTAATAAAACACAATTCATGTGCTTCAGGCACATCTTGATATGAAGGGGTCTTTATGGTATGTACAGTAAATAATTCTCCCATTAATCCTTTAATACTGCAGGTGGGCTTGTTTATTTGTATTGAAATACCTGTCATTCCTAGTAGAGAAATTATCGATTTTAATTTAATAGGTGCCTGTAAGGTCACAGTGTAGACCCTGGACAATTTAAGTATGGTGGGTTTACATATAATCTCCGTGAGAAACAGTTCCCTCTTAAAAGAGAAATTACTTATACATGAGTAGTTTGCATATTTTTCTGTCCTTTCCCTGTAAAGTTTGTTGTAGCAAAGGAAGACAAAATCAGCTTCTGACACTGATGTTTGTTAATTTTAACCCAAATACGATAGACTGTATGGCTATATCAGTTAAGTGCCTGAGTGATTCTGTAGTGTCTTGTGCTCCACATAATTCAGGATAATGTCTAGTGGTAGTTTTGACTGTGACACAAGTACATTAAGCAGTATAATAATGGATGAGAAGACAGAACCTCTGAAGTGTCTCCTCTTAGTAAGCATGCCATGATTCATGTGCTGCAGTAATTCAGCATAATAAAGCAAATTAAAGACAGAATAGAAGCTGTCTCTCTTAATTTCTTACATATTTTCTATGTTTGTAGCATCTTATGTTTCTTTTCCTTCATTTAATTATTCACTTTACCAGAGAGGATTATACCAGCTTTTCATTATAAACTTCCCCTGAAGATATGGAAGAAAAACCTCTTCTAATCTACCTAGAAGTTCAAAATAGTTTTCAGTCTTGGAAACAGACGTGAACAGCTGTAGTATAAATGGAAGGGTTTATTCCATCTTGACTGTTAGAAGCTTTAAATCAAAAGACTACAGTGGTAATTACTGTATAATGTGATCTCATCAACATTGACTCTTGTGCTGGCATCCCCAAACACTGTCTGCAGAAGGCGACTACATCCAGAGTTGTTTGTAGATGCTCTGTAAGCGCTGGTTATTGATTTGCGTCATCAGTAACCGTAGTGGTCACCTACCCATTAATTTATTCAGAGGTGGACAGCATTTGTCCTGCAAAGAATGAGAATCTATTAAAAAAGGAAGTAGAAATATTGAATAAAATGCTGGTTTTACAGAAATACAAGGGTTTCCTCTTTCTTGGTTTTCTCATTTCCTAAGAGAAACTTTGTCTGCCAGGGAAATAGAGGAAGGTCTAAGGTCTCTCTGAGCAGGGAGCCTTCTGTAGCTTCAGGGCTTAGGCCTGAAATATTTAGGATTTGATAGCTGTATAAGAGAGGAGTCCATCAAGCAGGATATATCTTTCTATTTATAATCATTCAACAGCTTACAGGACATTTCTGTGTATAGTAGCTTCTCTTTATGAATGGGCATCATGAAAGTAGTATTTTATTCTGAGTAGTTTCATTCTGTAAAAGAGAGAATAAAAGATTCCAGTGTATTTTTCCTTGCCTTGGGCAGCGGGGGATAGCAGGGGTTGATTGTGCTCTGTCTCTCTCTTTGGTTAAAGGTGATAATTGTGCCTGGACTCCCGTATGTAGCCAGCGTCAAGATGCAGGATTATCACCAGCTACAGGTGAGAATCAGTTTTCTAGTGGAGGATCATGTGGGTTTCATTCTTTTGTTTTAAAAATAATTAACAGCTTTTGATAGAGAAACAAGCTCTAGAAAATTTTGGGCGGAAAGATCACTGCCAGCATACATATATAGTGTACAGTGCTGATGGAACCAGCCTCTGAGTGACAGTAAATGCTGTGCATTAAAATAAATGCTGCTTTAGTTTAGCAGTTTTGCTGTCTCTGTATTTCTCACAAATCTCTCTTGTATTATTCACTGATTAAAATTTTTGAGGCCTGGAAGTAAGGAGAACTTTATCTTTTAAGTGGGGGAGGGGGTACGGGGAACTGGGCCTAAAACATCACAAGTTGCGTGTGTAATACCAAATAGCTGGTGTTTCCCATTGTCATAAATGTCAGCTGAAGTCCCTAAAAGTAAAGATAACAAAAATGTCTGTGATTTATGAAGTACTTTCTTACCCACCCACTCCTGCTAAATGCAGTCCTGCTTGGTCATGCCAAGAAAGTCTCACTCTTGACTTCTAATTAAAATTACCCGTTTTGCAGTGGTTCCTTGATTGCATGTTTTTGTTATTCTTCACACAAAACAGACATTTTATGACAAAGTAAAAACTTGTGACAATATTTGTTTTGCCTTTTTTTTTGTTCTCTTTTTTCTTTGTTTTGTTTTTTTGTTTTGTTTTGGTTTTTTTTTTTTAACTATTACTTTAAAGATATTCTTCCCCCCCTTTTTTAGTTCCTGTTTCTGGTTCTCATATGGCTGCCTCTGCCTGTCAGCATTCTTTGAGCAGTTTCCTACCGACTGGAAAACAGAGGGATACAAGGAAAATTAATCTACACTTAAAGCCAAAGGCTTTGCACGCAATCTCAAAAGAGCGACCACACTCTTTAGTGGACCTTAAGGCCTATAAAGACACAAAAATTTTAGTGGCAAAATTTTTGGAACATTCAAACTGTAATCTCCCTCCAGAAGTACGTCACGTAGTGAACAGCATTCGATCAGTAATAAAATCTGATGAGAGACACATGGAAGAAGCCATCTTCAGTGCCAATATTATAGAGCAGGTAGGCCATTTATGTTCTAAAGTGTTGTTCAACCATGATAGACACATACCTTATTTAAATGTTTTTACAATTTCAAGTACTGTAAAGGTAAATACTTTTTTAAGACAGTTCCTACAAAAGTTATTTTATAGTAACATGGCTTTAGTAAGAAATAACTAAGATTTATTGGGCAGCAATGCATTTTACACTGAAGCACTCATAAATGCATTTAACATTCTTCAGCCGGACCCACTAATATCCTCGGAGATGTATAGGGAACAGGTATTTACACACTGATAATCATCTTCTCTTATTTCCAGTATTCTTCTGCACCTCTGACTGTTCCCTGCATGAATTTGTGTTTATATCTGGTGCTGCACAGAACTGATGTGGATCTGTTGTTTTTTTCAGGCAGATGTATTTGTGCAGCATAAGCTACTAGCTGAAAAGAATGGGTAGACAGACAATAGAACAGTGCTGTTAACTGTACTCCTGGCTAGAAGAGTGAAAATGACCCTTGCTATTTTTAAGAAAAATAATTGAGAAATAGACTTTTCCAAATGAAGAAAGAATGAGTCTTCTCAGCTTGAGTAAAAATAGAACACAATGCTTGAAAAGAATCCTATAAAAAAAGGGAATTAGTAGTGGTAGCAACTTTTGTTATCTAATGCATGTTTAATAATAAATCTTCTTTGTAGGAAGAAAGGTGATGAATCGCCTCTTGCTAGTATTGTTACCAGAATGGTAGCTATAGAAATGAAGTTCTTTTTATGTGTCAGACTTGAAAAGCAGAATGCTCTTAGCACAGACTAACCACATTTGGGTTGCTGTAGGGTTTCCACAGAGCTGGAATAAGGATATGTGCCTGGGGGCTGCTTCCTCCCCTTCTGCTATATTGTAATTTCTGTGGTATTAGTCTGCTGATCCCTAAATGAGGGAAACTGGCTAAGTATTAAAATAGGATGTCGTAACACCTCAACAGCATGTGAGATAGCTTGATGTATAGCAGGAAACATGCAGCATTTAATAAGCTTGCTGCAAGATTGGTTTTGCTATGAAGTAGTTGTTCTCAGTTACCTCTGTAGGGCACATGGGTAGAAAAGCAGCACTGTCATGACATACTTAAGAGAGTGTCTGTATAGAATTAAATTTTAACAGTTTTATTGCTTTACAAAATCTATAGGTCATTAAATCTTCAAGGTTAGAAAGGTGAAAACAATTTTCTTGAAATGAAAAAAACATAGTTTCTCACAAAACAAAACAGTGTAAAAAATCCTGAGTGTTTTTGTAGATCATAAAACCAGAAACCAATGGACCAGTTTTTATCTTGTGTGGAGTTCTTGGATCCAGGGAGACATATGGCTTTTTTCACATTAAAAAAATAATTTTAGTACTGATTTTTTCAGACAATAAACCATTATTAATTAGTGAAAGTCCAGGGCATCCCAGAAATCTACGTAAGTCGTCACATTATCTTTGGTAAAATAGTTGTATAATTCAGAATCTATTAATACCAAAATGCTTGTTTACCAGGCTTGCAAGGTTTTAGTTCTCTTCTGCCCTCAGCAAAGCTACTGCAGCATCTCTTTTTCCTAGAAGAAACAGATGAGTTGAATTTGCTCCAGACTTGTATTTGTCAATTATCAGGCAGAGCTGCTGCCTTTTCCACAGGTTGCCTTTTCATTCCTATAGGCAGAAACAAATAGTTGTTTGTGCCTTTGCCGAGTCACCTTTCTAGTACAGATGGAGGCTGCTGCCTTCCAGGCCTGACTGTGCCTTCCTGTAGCCAGTGGAGATGACAGGAGAAGCGGGCAGGTCTCTGGATGGCTCCTCTGGGAGAGCTCCAGCATTAGAAAACCAAAAGGAAATAACACTCAGGCACTGAACCTTTTAAATGAAAACATTTCTTACCCTGTTTTCCCCATTCTTCTTTCTCCATTCCTGCCCTTTTCAACAGGTAATTACAAGTTCCCAGCAGAATGTGAATACCTCTAGAAAGCGACTTCAAGAAGATCTGCACCTTCAGAGCTGTGGTGCTCTGAGCTCTCCAGTTGCCTTCTTACGTAGGTCCCGTATCACTCGCACTTTAGAGCGGGACAGGCCTCATAGTTGCGTTGGAGTTTGCCGGGAGACCATCCTTTGATAATATTCACAGGTATGTGATTCCAGCAAAGACAATTAAGGAAGAAACCAGGACTGGGAGAAATACTAGCGGATGACTTAAAAAGGAAAAGGTGTCTTCCTTTGGAATTCCACTTTTTTCCAACAGCAGGAGGAGAACGCTTGTTTTTCTGAATGTAAATTTCAGCCCTGATTTTTGCAAAATTTTAACTGATTTATTAGTAAAGTCATAACAAATGTTTTCCCAACCAGAAATGCGTTTGTTTCACTGTTATAGAAATGCTACCGATGCCGCCTAGCATTTCTTGAAAACCATTACAAAACCACCAGAGACCAGCTGTACAACTTAGAAGTTGTATTTATTTAATGTACCTCAAAGTGTTTTAACTATGATCAGTGTTTTAATAAAAAGTATTTCCGGACTTTGTTTTTTAACAATTGATTTAGATAGAAATGTGAAGGTGATTCATACACACATACAGTGCCGCTTCTACTCCATTTTTCCAGCGTCTGAAAGACACCAGGCTAACTGATCTGTCCCATTAAAACTGCTGCCTCCCTTCCCCCAAATATGTTGTCCTTTTAAATTGTGGTAAAGGCTGCAGTGTGGTTTATTTTTGCTTTGTTCTGAATGCTCATGAGTTTATGAATGGAGTAGTGTATGCTACTGAAAACTGATGTTTAAGTACTTTGCAAATTGTGACCAGAAGATGCATTAGGGAAGAATTCTTTGAAATTCTGCATTTCCAAACAGCATATTTCACAACCAACTCTAACTGACAGGAAGTTAAATGAATTTTTATCTAGCAGAGCCTTGAACATTTTTTCAAACAGATTCCTACTCCAATTAGTAGTTTTGATAATTGTATTACTGAAACATGTCCTTGTGGTTCTGCTGCATTTATTACAAAACAAAATAATAAATATCACTGGCACTGATTGGATTACCACCATAAACGCAGGTCTGCCAGCAACGTCTTCCAGTACAAGCTTCATCCTGGCTCTCTCAGAGGAATTGGAAAGGCCTTAACACAAAAGGTTCTCCTAAAGAACCTACCACAGGTTGACGTTTCAGCGTTTTAATTTTTTTGCAGCAGTACTTGTCAGTAGTGTTAGTTTCCATTGGAGTTTTAATCAAATACTGGTTTCATTTGTGTCACTCTGAGCTGGGCAGACATCCTGTGAAAAGGTCACAAAGGAATGTAACTGAAGTGAGTAGCTAACATTTTACAGAATCATCCACTTGAATGTATTTTAATTATAGCATGCTTCTGTTTTGATGTGTAGTTACGGTGACATCCAGTGCCAACAAGGTATGCTAATTGAAGGCATCTACTCTCAAGATACTGATACACAAATTCCTAATTCAAGAGATTAATTCCTTTTTAAAAAAATAACCTGTGACCTTTGCAACTGCACTTAGATGAAGAATTAAATGATCTTCTACTTGGATTTTTTTAATTATATAAACTTACACAACAAACAAAATAAGCAAGCTTCCTTATTGTTTCAGATTTATTAGTGATAGTAGGTTAATTCTTTCCTAAGGTCAGTTGCATGCAACACACTACTCCTTGAAGTACAGTCATCTAAAGCTCTTTAGTTACTGCATGGTAAGGCTTCTTAAGTCACAGTGTATTTTCCTCAAGGCCTTGGCCAAAAAAAAATCTAGACAAAAAGTTACACCAATTAACATTTATCTCATAAGGAATACAACTTTACTACTAGGGTGTTTATCTACACACATTCTAATAATGCTGATGGTGCTAGGTTATCTGTCAAAACAATTTACATTCAGAACACATTGCCTTAGGAGTAAGAATGCTTTAGAAAAGACAGAAACAGGTAAGCATGGTTTTCCCATTTTGAGCTAATATAAACAAAACTGTAATATGTAAAAACTAAAGAAAAAATCCCCAGCCCAGCACATACATTACACAACCTGTGCAATAAGTTATCCATGAAATAACTCTGTCAAATCATAAAAATCACAAACATTAAAATAAATATGTATCTAAATAAATATTTTGATTTTAATCTTGTGGCAATTATTCTTTATTTAGCATATGAAACACTTGTTACATGTTTATGTTCACACCTTGCCAAAGAGGTTACACTTGTCATAACAATACCAAGTACTACAGTGGTTTTCTTTACATTAGAATCTAAAAGTTTTTAACTGCACATGTTCCTTTCCACTGAAATACCATCTGTTCGGCATGAGTTTTAAAATTATGCAAAGCCATCAGTATTGAACCATTTTATGGGACTGGGATTTCTTTTTTAAAACTTGAGGCAGTCATAACTTTCTCTAATTGCTTCTCTTTGCCATTTCCTGCAGTCTCATTCACCAAATATTCACATTCACCGTGTTATCAAACAAAACAGACATACATACATCACTCCACATAAGGGCTACAAATAAATATGCTTTAAGTTTTATGAGAAAAGAGTTTAGAAGATGCTGCAAAATACTTAAATGTTTTACAAATATTTTTGTTAATGATTATTGTCCTTGACCATCCTTCTCATCACTTTTTGGCAAGAAATAAAAAGGAAGAAGAGGAAAGGCAGAGACACCTGTCTGTTCCTTGTTTCAGAGTCCTCAGGTCAGCTTCAAAGCCTTTAATTCATACAAAATACAAATGCTCATCTTCAGCTCTGAGGGTTTCGTCCATGATGGAATCATGTAGTTACTTTGCTGCAAGAGAGTCGTGTGCTAGATGTATAGGGGTGTCTCTTGCCCAGTTAGAAGCCTGAACATGGCAGCTGGCATAGTCTTCATGTGAATCTGTCAATTGATTTACACAGAAATTAACAGAATTGTGACTAGTTTAAAATAATCCATAAGGCTGAATCTGTCTCTCCCTGTGGTATAAGTTCATTTATTATCCTGGTTTCTATGGATGTGAACGTTACCAAAGTTTCTAGTTCAAAGTTCTAGGGTCTGACAAGCTGTTTCGCTGTCTTAGCTTTTTCTCTGTCTGTGGTTTGTTTGTTTTCTAATGACAATGACAGGATGCAACATCATATATCTTAAAAAGATACTTAAACACTTTACTTTGTTAACACCACAACTGAAATTACAGCCCTTACAAAAGAAGCAGCACAAACCTCCCTGAAAATTCTGGTACTAACTGAATTTGGGTTTTTCCTCTATCTTCCCTGTGGGAGTGTCACTTCATATGTATTTTCTCCTAATTGGAGTATAATCCTCTGAATACAAAACTTGGACTTTATCACCTGATATTTAAATGCCAGTTAAGAGTTTGGTGGAATGGGTTCTCTCATGGCTAGTGTGTTTAAGTTCTTCCTACAGGGGGTACTGTGGTAAGTGTTGGAGGGATTTGACACAATAGCGGGACTGAAGGCATCAGGTAATGAGTTGTATCAGAACTGTAGTAACAGCTGTAAGAACCTATGAGACAACACAAGGGGAAGGAAGTTAACTTACTGATGATACAGACCCTCAGCAGCCATACGCTGCCTTGATACCTTGCTGAATAAAAATGTTTCATCCTGTCCTTTTATGTTTAGGGAGATGTTATGCTACGAAGAGGTACCATAAAGGTACAGCAGTTCTGTTGAAATCTACAGCTTTGTTCCTGCCAAGGTGCACATACTCTTATTTCTCAGATATCATTTACCACAGGAAAACAAGTTATCTTTGAGTTTAGTGCAAGGTCTGACCAGGGTTATCTATGATACTAACACTAAATTCAGTAGGGGTTTTGATATACTGGAGCATCTTGTTCATTGATTGCTGATTTCTCTAGAACTACTGGAGAAAAATTACTTATCCCCAAGGTAAGCTGGAAATGAGCAGAAATGAAATTAATAAAATACATATCACTTTATATCTCTGAGCTCTTTGAATTTTAATTTATTTCTATGGCAGATGCTGTATAGTGATAAGCCAAGAGACCTTTTCATAGTTAACACGCTTGAGCAATTTCTTTCCTTAAATGACTGGTTTAATTCAAACACCAAGTTGAAGGTTCAGAATCATGCCAGGAACTCTTGAAAATAAGAGGAAAAATGCAGAGAATGTGCATCTAATTGTTAAAAAAATCTTCTGTTAATTGTTTGTTATTAGTGCTCGACTCCAGTTTACTGAGGTGGGTTTAATACTACGTTAAGACAGTCTTTTTAGCTGAAACATACTATTTCAGCACTTAATTTCGTGATGAAGTATCCGTTTTCTTACCTCTCCCACTGAATTAGACAATGCTTGCACTATCTTCTCATGAGCAGTAGCAACAACACTTTGTCCATTGATCTCAATAATCCGATGTCCTACTCTTACCCCTCCCCTCTCAGCTATTCCACCTCGCATCAAGCTGCAAATCTGCCAAGAGAAACCAAAGTTTATTACAGTTTAGAAATGCCATAATGTAGCAGTTACTAGGTTTTAATACATAATAATGAGTGGTTCATCACATCATTGTAAGGATTCCGGAAGATACTTGTGAAAGTATGAAGCAGTTCTGTGAGTTTTTAAATGTTGGTTTACTTTCTTCCAAAAATTCTGTAAATTATGATTTTAATTCTCAAGGGCTAAGAACATATAAATACCTAACACAGTGATGCAGGTAGCAGCCACACAAAACTGGAGTTAGGGGGAGATAGAAGTTTTATGTACTGTCAGAAAAGGAGAAGAAAGTGATTTTTAAATATTTCCAACTCTGCTACATGGGCCCTTTCTGCAAATTGCCACGTTATTCTCTCCGAATAATGAGAAATATAAAAAGGGCTACAGAAAAGCTTAATCTACAACAGCAACTTTTTCACATACATGAAAAAGACTGACGTAAAGCTTAATCTTTAACCCTGCACAAACACTAGTTTTAGGCTGAAAGACATTCTGAGGTGAAAGCTGGTGATCTGTAAAAAGGTTTACAAAGATACAAGGAAAGACCTATCTCAGAGATTTAAGAGGACATTTTATCTGATGAGAGAGGTGAGGCACTGGAACAGCTGTCTGGAGAAGCTGTGGCTGCCCCATCCCTGGCAGTGCTCAAGGCCAGGCTGGATGGGGCTCTGAGCAACCTGCCCATGGCGGGGGGGTTGGACTGGATGAGCTGTAAAGGTCTCTTCCACCCAAATAATTTTATAAGTTTCCGAAATGTGCAAATTCTGTTGGTTTTGTTTTTGTTTGTTTTTTTTTTTTACAGACTGTCCTCAGCATTGCGAAGTGTGACAGCTTGTTTCCTGTGCCTCTGCAGGCTGGAAAAGAGCACTCTGCTCTCCAGAGCCACTGCTTTTCTCCATGTTTTATGGTGCTGCTGGCCATAGGGAGCTTAGGATGAAGAAGGCAAGCCAGGCCGCTGTTTCAACTGGCAGCTGCAGGTACCAGTAAAGAACTAGGCACAAGTTTTGATTTTTTTACGTGCCCTACAATAAAGCAATAATTCTACAAGAAGAGTTACATTCACCAGCAGCAGACAAAATTATTCTGAGGTTGCAACATATGTGGTGTACAGGCAGAAAGAAAAATCTCAGTCTGGTATGGCGATTTTGAAAGAATGCTTCTTCCTCAGCAGTGAGATCTGTGCTCTGACAAGGCCCTCCCTGACAGAATAAACAGCTGTATATCAGATAGAAATTGCTGGTGAATTATTTTAGAAGACTAAGCTCATGCAGGGTAGAAGGCAGCTAATGTATAGCTTGAGTCTCTGGAACTGAGCAGAGCCTAGCAGTGCTGAGATTTACCTTTTGTGTACTGAGAAAAAACTGTTCTTGGAGGAAGAGAGGTGAGAGGTGAGTGCTAGAGCATCCAGCAGTGGCTGTTCCTGTGGTTATTCTCACTGGTTAGAATCATGTGCCAGGAATTATTACTTGCTGAGATCTGGTAGTTTGCTCAGAGCTAAATACAAGTATGATAACATGTGGCTTGTGTCCCATTGAGTTTGTAATCAAATTCAGAAACACAGTATATGGGGTGATGGCCAAGCTAGAATATATTGAAGGTGGTTGTGATTGGCTGTGGTTGACCAGAATCTCTTCTGTATGACACTAGCAGTTTCCATTAAATTCCTCCTCATAAATAACAATACTATAAAAAAGGAAGTCCCTTCTTACTCAAAGTTCAAGGTGTCTTGATATGCGGAGTGAAAACATAGAGTTATTCTTTGTTTATAAAAGGCTTTTCTCAGCCTTCTGAAAAAAGATTTTCTCATGCAGTGAGACTTACCTTCCACCACTCTATCACTAGTGGGTGAGTTTTACCTACTGTGGTTCATAAACTATTTCTGATGGACTTATATGGATAGAGGCATCATCTGGACCCTTAACAGAATTAGATCTTGAATTCTGGTCACATACAATGTATGTTTTGCAGGTAGTCTATCTTCTAATCATATAGCTGACAAGATAAGCTGTACTACATAGATCATCCCTTTCATAGAGAGCTTCTCAATTCAACTCACTGTCAGAATAACAGTTTGTTCCTTGCTGTTGGGGATTGTATGCTGTAATCTGAAAGGACAAAAAGCAGAATGCGCCAAAAGAGACCCTGTAAATATATTTTTCACAATATAAAAGAAAATACAGAGACAGTACAGCCAGCTGCAATACAAGCTTTCAGAGCAAATGGAAATGTGACCCCTTGCCCACTGGCATAAAGGAAAAAATAATGGCTTGCATATCTACCCAGAGCACCTTACATTGTGCGCCTCTCAAAGCGCTTTTAATACCATCAGTGAATTTCTTCTTTCTAACATCCTCAGACACAGGAAGCAGTCTCGTCTCTTCATTCAAGAACGTGATCCCTCTCCAGGGAAGGGAGTCAGCTTCCTTTTTGGGAGCACTAACTATTTTAATGAGGTATTATAGAAAGATAGACACAGAGCCCAAGTGGCTCTGCCTAGCATCACAGATCCTGTCAAGCTAGAGACAGAGTACAGATGTAAAGAAATATATTGTACTTAAAGCACACATTTACGTGGCTCTTGTACTTGCAAGTGGCTGACTCAGAGCAGCACCTTGTTGAACGTGGTGACAGCTGTAATATTATTAAATAAAGCGTGATGCATCTGGATCTTCTTGTAAGCAAGAGCCCTATACTTTCTTTACTGTGTAAACTGAAGGGGAAAAAAAAGGTGGAAACCATACTGGTTCAGTTTATTCAGCTGTTACAGATTCTGCAATGTCTTAGCTAAGCTGCAGTGTATCAGATGTGAAACTTCAGTAGCTTCACAATCAGTTTTATTGCCACTGCCCATTGTGTAGCAAAACATAAAGGATAGAACAGTACAAAGCAAACTAACTTTATTCAGTGTAAATGCCTTAATGTAACCTATTAAACAAGGTTTCTCCTCATCTCACTCCTGTTTTACTCTAAACCCTATATATTTTTTTTCCCCAGACAGTTTAAATAAATATAAACAAAGGCAAGGAAGAAAGAAAAGCTGTCTTTTTTTTAACTTTTTACCTAGTTTTACTGTATTTTTAGATAGAATTGTGCTAGGCTAGGGATGGGGTAGATACACTTCTCAGAGAAAGTGTCTCAGCTCAGAGATCTAGAATGAGAACTGGTACATTATCAGCAGTAAAAATACAACTGGTAATACACAGATTTTTCATAATCTAGGAAGATGATGTGATACGAGAGGACCACTTGTATTTAAACACCATCATTTTAAAAGAAGTGTAGTATAATGATTTTCAGGAGGTGGCTGATAGGTCACTTTATTTTCACCTCCCCATCACACACAATATTTTTTTCATGTGTATGCACAATATTTTTTTCTCATTTTTCAGTTCAAATTTTAGATTCCTTTTATAAATATGCAGTGAAATCACATCGGTAACTTTCAAGAGCTATGAAGAATATTTACATCATTAGTGCAAGAGGAATTTTGCAAAATTAACACTGATGTATACTGTAGTGCTGCTCCCTAACTAAAACTTCCTCGTACTGCATGAAGCACAACTTGAGGCTTGGCACTAATTGAACTATACAGAATACAAAAAGAAAAGAGTCTTCTGCAGCAGCCCAGTCTCTGCATCTTCCTGATACCCTGTGCAAGCAAAACCCAGCTCACATAGTACGTTTGTATGTCCAGGTTGTTCATGGGCTATTCACTAACATGACAGCTGTACATGCTGCACAGATGAGATAGGCAGCGTGAAAAGGAACCACCACGAAACCCCAGTCAGAAGAGGCACAGAATAGGCACCAGCTGCATGCGTAATGAGGTAATGGCACAGCAGTGAGCGCCATTTAATTATACCCATTCTGGCAAGCCATTTATTTCTCCACTGTGCTAATGCTAAGTCAATAAAGGATATTATTTCTGAGTCCTGTCATAATTTATAGCAACTGCTGGAAATTACAAAACTGCTTTTTAAAAGTTCAGTGCTCAGCTACCAGAGAGGCATACCTTGCAGAGTCATATTTTCAAATGTTAGGTTAAGTAAGAGTTTATCTGAGGAAGGACTTGCAGGCCCAGAAGCATGTCTATATAGCAGCCTGACAAAAGATGTTAATCTCTCCTTTCATATTCAGACACAGAATATTCATATATGAAATGTATTGCAAGGCTTTCTTTTTTTATCTGAGAAGGATTTTTATGCTGAATTGGGTGAACTTCATATTGGATGTCCATCTAAATGTTGCTCATTTAACTGGAATTATGACCATCCAGTGTGAATATGACAAATGCCCAGTAGATGGAGTGAGCATGCTATGAAGGAAAACAGTCTCAGTCTGCAGAATTTATTAAACTAAGGCTGCAATTATATAGGAGATGATTAGCTGAGACAAGATGAATAGATTGCCTCACAAACTCTGTAACTGCCTCTGTCCATGGGAGGACTCGATAAGCTGCTTCTAATCCACCTTGGCCTGATTCTTTCCCCAGCTGTGACCCAAGCCCCACCAATGCTGACAGGTCTTCCAAGATCAGATAAACTCGGTGCAGTATTCCTCATTGTTCCTGAAATGTATTTTCCTCTTTTTATCACTAGATGAACATACTAGATTTATAAAAGACAGCAATTAGGAAATAAACCAGTGCCTTATAAAGTATTATGTGCTCTTCTCAGCACACTCTCTGAGATCTATTAACACCAGATTCTATCCCTTTTATCCTTTTTGTACCAAGACTTGGGATTTGCTAACCCAGAGTGAACTGCCAGCAATATTCATACCCACTTAACATACATATATCCTTATGTGAACAGGAATTAAGTACAGGCAAAAGAGGGCAGAAATATACCGCACACCTGATATTTCTGTATTTTTTTACAGACCTCTCTCTACTCAAGTGCAGAGCATTAATCCCAAACATGACAAATACTTTAAACCTCTGCTGCTGAAGGATCACAACCTGGGGTAGGTATCGCTTCAGAGTGCTTCCAGCTGGAGCAAGGCTTGGAGCAGTGTTCTTTATACAAATCTCTGCTGTGACCACAACGTGATACATGATCTTACGTAGGAACACTTAAAACTTAGGTACAATAATAACTTGGAGATGGCTAACAGAGCTGAAAATCCACTAATGAGCCATCTGTTTACTAAAGCACAATAAGACCCATGAACTGTATCCTGTAGAATTAGCTGCTACTCTTCCAAGGGTGGCACACAGAAATCCGGCAACTTCAATCAATGAGTTTCACAGAACAGGGGACCAGAGCCCACAGTCCTTTGTGATGTGGTTTTCTGTGTGAGCAGCCTGATTATTTTTTTTCCTAGACTGGAGGAAGAGGAGATGGTGATGGTCCTGCACTACAGGCAGTCCCTAATGCTAGTATCAGCCCCCAGAAAGGCCAGGTGACTGTCTCAGCTAGTTGTGTTGGCAAGGTGTCAGAGAGTGGCTTGGGAAGGAAGAACTACAAGAGGAGGACCTGGAGCTGCCCTGGTAAGTGCTCCTGCCACATTCATTCTCCTGGTTGCTGCTGTTACTACAGGGAAATTGCAGAATGCAGAGAAGGGATACCTGGGCCACAACATTTCAGCTACTTGTAGTGAGAAGGTGATCAGTGACCAGAGGAGGTCACAATTATGTTCCCTTGCCCACTACCATGTGATCCAAATAAACTATGCACAGTAGAAGAAAAATTAAGTCTTAGTGAGTGTGTGCTGAAATTTGAGAATAAGCAACAGGATCAGAGTTAAGATTAGCATGTTATAATTTTAAAAACCTGGTTTAGCGTAATTGTTTTCTTTGCAACTCTGGCACACTTATGACAGTTACATGCGAATTAGCTCATCCAGCTATTGCACCAGAGAATCTGGGCTGTAAATCTTGCAGCTGCGTTATATAGGAAAATCCTTCAAGAATGGTAGTACTTGTTCTCTTGGTGTTGTCCCTTTGCATTAAATTACTCAGAGATGTGATTGTAAGGTTTTGATTAATTAAGGCATAACAGTACAAAAAGTGAGGTCATGTGCAATGATTTTTTTCAAGTACTTGGGTGTGTTTCTAGAAAGAGGAAAAAACCCAAACAATCACTGACCACAGAAACTTACAATTCCATTCTGCACACTGAAGCCCAGCTGGTATTTTAAGTCTGGCCGTTTTATGAGGACAGTAGTAACAGGAGGACAGCTGACAATGTTCAGTTTGACTTGTGTCTGATTCTTGAGACCCTGTAAGATAGTCCAAAAGTTACAATTTCTGAAATGGATCTTCATTAGCTCTTTCATTAGTAGTTTCTTAACTGCAAGAGCGTAAAGCACCTGATCTGAGAAAGAACAGCTAGAGTTAATAGAAGTCCATTGTTAACCTAGAGATATGCTTCTCTGTTTCATTTATTTCCCAAGCTATTTGGCCCAAGAAAACACATCAAAACTTTGCATTTAACTACTATAGAAACCTCAAGAAAGTCTTCAAGAAAAACCAAAACTGACTACTGCTTGCCTTTTACCAGCGTCTGGCTAATTAATCTCCTGCTGCACTTGGTAAACCTGCACAGACATTAGAATTATTAAAGATAATGCATTCTGAGATGCCATCATGCCTGGGGAATCTATATACTCACAGTCTACCAGCCTCCATCCATTTCAACTACAGGGAGCCAAAAGAAGCATAGTAGGTCTTAATCCTCAGATTGCAACTTAGAGGCTGTGGGGAAGCCTGAAACTTTGAAGACAGCTAAGTAACTTAATTTAGGCAAGTTTTTCAGACCTGGCATCATTTGTTATAGCCCAGTACTAAAGCTGAAGTCTGATTCTCCAGCCCTAAATTTCTGTACATTATCACCTCTGAATCTCTGTTTCTAATTCTGCTTTTTGATAACAGATTACTGGTTTTGATTTTTTTGTACAGTGGTATGAAAAATCTTATGCTGGGAATCTACAGGGTCGCTTGTCAGAATATTACATCCCTGCTGGTTTACAATATACAGCATACAGTTGTAAGTTTGGGGTACCTTTATGATCCCTTGGCATGTTGCAAGAGGTAGACCAACTAAACTGGTCCCATTAATGGACATAATTTGGTCACCAATGCTTAGTTTTCCTGAACGGGCTGCAGGGCCTCCATTCATCATGTTGGCCAGGATAACGGTGGGTAGAATGGATCCCCATCCAGATTCCACAATCACTACCCCAAGAATTTCTCCCTTCTGTTTTTCTAGCTGGAGCTGCAATTAAAAAGAAAAAAAAAGTTTTTTGCTTTGATTCACCTAAATTTGAGCACTAGGATCTCAGTTGTTCTTGAATAACACCTACAAATTACAAAAAGAATTATATTCTTTGCCATTCGGTAGTAGCATGACTTCAAAACCGCTGTTGAAACTGTGTAGCGCATACCTATTCAGGGGTATCTTCCACTTGTTTGTTGAAGGTCATATAGGTCCTTATAATAAGCAAAAAACTAAGACATTGGTTAATGCTCTGTAGAAAGTGGTGGAACTGAATACCAAAGGAGTGAATGCCAAAGAAGTTCTATCAGTCTTGGAACCTGGCAGCTAGAGGAGACTCTAACATTTTTGTAGCTAAGGTAATGCCTGGAACATGGACAATGGACATGGAAAATGTCCAGCTCCACTTCTGCCATCACTGCTCATCAGGTTGTCTCTTGATCTCAGGGTTTGTCTCTCCTTATTTTCAGGCAGGATCTCTTTATTGGTTGTGGTGGTGTTTTTTGTTGTTGTTATTAATGTTTGTGCCTAGCATGTTGATCTAAGATCCCTGAGGTACTGATGTAATGTAAATGACATCTCCTCCTCAAATGTGCTGATGTTAACTGTTCAGTAATCATAGCATATGTAACTTTTACAGAAGAGAGGTAAGAATTAAGTAGAGAACATACTCTAACGAAAGACTAGGAACTCTTTTATTTCAAATCTGGAAGGACAGGGACATCTGTGTTTATGGGAATCACAAAGGCCAGCTGACTTGTGTTGAAGCTACCTTTCAAGGCTTTGAACCAACCAGTATGCTACAATTCTGTCATCGTTCAAACATTCATAAACCAATTAGTAGCAAAGGTGCCACAAAAATAATGACCTTTTAAACCACTTCGAAATGTGACATATTTGTGTTTTTCTGTTCTGCTTCAAAGTTAAACCAAGATTTGTTCAACTGTATTTTCCCTTGTTTGCTACAAGTATTTTGTCATAGTCATATGTACATGAAACCACTTTGTTGACATCTAGTGACTGCACAAAACTACCATCACATCAAAAACTTTCTATCTGCAGGTATAGGTGAAAAATACTCTCTTCCCAAGTACACACATGCTGTACAAAAGACCCTGTAATGCTCGAAGGAGTGTAAGAAAGCTCTGACTGAAGAATTAAGCAATTTGCAGTTCCTCTCAAAGTAAGATTACTTTAGGACATAGCATGGAAACTCTGACCTTTGCAACATGGGCCACATACCTGTTATGGTGCAGCAATATAAGACGAAGCAGAACCTGGGTGCAACTGCACTCACCACATTCTGATTTGGAACGCACAATATTACAGTGACTTTTGCATGAAATGCAAAATGTGAAATACATGGCTATTTCAAAAATGTAAATAGTTGTGTAATTTGGGGCACTTAAGGGAAATTCTCACCTTTTCATGCATTATGATTTTGAAACTCCATTTCTTGTGACAGTTTTATACATGTTCTAATAGGGGAAGAGAAACTGGTCTGCTCAATGCCACAGCATCCTGGACTCATGGTCTACTAAGTAAGAAATCACTTAGAACCTGCATTAGAATGAACTGTAATTTCTCTTTCTGTATCAATACATTAGTAAAACAGAAAAACGCCTTATACTACTGTGTACTGTGAATAGCACAGAGGTCATCTATGTCAGATGTAAATGTACTTTATTACTGTTTTGATCAATAGAAGCAGAAAGAACATGAAAATGAAAAAATTCTAAACACTTACAAAGTTGATTCTAGTAACACAGTATTGATGAAGCCACACATCTTAAGATGTGAAGTCATCCTTAAAATGCCAAAAGATATTTCCATAAGAATTGCATTCCGCTGAAAAAATGGACCAATCTGAAATGAAATTCCAAAACTAGCTTACCTCTTTGCAGTTTTCTGAATTGGAAAAGTGTATGAGATCATCATTGTACATCTCTTGGGTATTGATGATGTCACTGTATTCTTTTTGACTGAGATCCTCTGGGTTAATGCCATTGGCTCTTAAAAACTCTTGGTAAGCCACACTGAAAGCCTGACCAATTGATTGAGCTATCAGCTGTGCCTAGAAAGTAGAATAAAACGCAGCTCAGAGAAAGGACTGATAAACAGTTTACCACTGAAGCCATAAGAAACAAGAGAGAAATTGCACTTTAAGACAAGTCAAAATAAAGGATCCTGTGTAGTTGCTGCATTACTAGGGGTATAAAGTAACTTCAAGGTCATTTCTACAGAAAGGATCCATTATATCCAAAATCAAATTGCAAACTCCATTTAAAAACACTGCTGATTCTCCTTTCATCAGTTCGTTGCAGTAGCAAGCAGCCATATGCTGTTTATGTACTTGTTCCAATAAACACTGGAGAGTACTGGCTGTGTACCAATATGGAAGCGAGCTCACAGAAAAGACTGTCACAAACCCTGCTCTCATCACACTACATTTGCAGGAGTGATGAGAATGGATGCTCTGCTTGCACATGTCTTCACAAACATGTATGCACTGATGATTTTGGTTGTCGTGTCACCTGCTGCTTCTTCACCTTAGTTTTCTAAGACTGAAAACACTGCTTTATGAAAACCATCTGGTCTCCTATTACTGCCATGATACCTGTCTCATATTCCCAGCAAACCAGTAATACCCTGCTTACCCACTGCACATCTACCATGGCTGTTCCCATGAACACCCTGACAGGCAATGTTGAGGCACTTGCAAGAATGCAGCCAGAGCCATGATTATAGCTTGTTAATGTTAAGAACCACTCTTCAAAATCCTGTGTCTGTATTAAATTTTGAAGCACTTATCTATGCATGCATTTTACTACAGTATGCAGTAAAATATGACTTCCCATTACAGTGGGCTGTATAGTCAGTACAATTAATGAAGCATTACAGTAACTGGTACTTGGATGTGTCAGAAATATATATGCATTAGAAAGAAATCTACAGAAACCGAAGATTATGATAATATTAGACAACTGCACACATTCAGCACACTGCAAAAGTCAACTAATTAAAGAATTATTGAACTGCCATGAAATTTACTTTCTTGTTCCACTAGATGACACTGGAACACAGAGAAACAGGTAGATAAAAGGAATTTGTAGTCAAATTCTTCTACACCTGATTTTTTTTTTTAAATTTCCTGTTGTGAGCTAATGTAGCTCCCAGGGAAATGCCATGCTGCATTTTGTAAATTTATGGTTTTCAGGTACTGCATTCTGTCATCAGGATATGTGTAACTCCCAATGATCTGAGGAGTTAATTGCATCTTACAGCGTAACTCCCTAAAAATATTACTACATCAAACCTGTAAAACATTATTATTCCTGTATTAAAGTTTAGCACCAGTCCTTATAGACTTCTTTTTTCAATCTCCAGTGCTACTGTTTTCTCTGTAGTCAGTCTTTTGCTGTCGCCTCCATTCTACATTCTCAAAACCAACATGTCTAGATGCCATATTCTAATCTATTACTGCTAGTAACAGCCAGTTCTCACATCTTAAGTTCATCTATATTTCCAAGTTTTTATGACTGTTTATGAAAGCGTTCAGATTATGTACCACTTAGAGGTAATGTAATTAAGTTCCTTGAAAGGTCACCCCAGCAAAGCAGTGGCAGAGCCGAGAACAATCCCAATCTGGCACTCTAACCTTTAGACAATGCCATTTCTGCTTCACAGCCTTAATTGCTTTAAAATAATGAAAATGACTGCTTGCTCAAAAAAATATGCAACCTGTGAGTTATGACTGTCTGAACCAAAGAACTAAATTATTTTTTAATTGGTTTGACAGAAATATATACATATTTCAAGCTCTTTCTATATAATGATGGTCAGAAACATTTACTGCCTATAACAAATACCTGTATCTCAATTGCCAAGTTAGAAACAGACAACAAATTTTGCTTTTTCTGTTTTACTAGTTTGGTATCTTTCCCATAAGTGTTCTAGGATGAAGTCCCCTGGTCTGCCACTTCAGACACAAATATGTATTTTGCTACCAAACCACACCTGGCTGTACAACAGCAGTAAAGCAAGGTTCTCCTCCTTTGCCACAAGAGGTGAGGGCATGGCACACCAGCACTCTTCACAGCGGGGGCACAGGATGCGGCAGAGATGTACAGAACTCTCTTGCAACCACTGCGCCTGTGACCCTATTTTGAGAACGACTCCAACTTCTTTCACCTTTTGGGAATTCTGTCGCAAGTGAAAATTAGAACCTAAAGTGGTCACTTGCTTTTTTCAATGGAATTTTAACAAAAAATTGGTTTAGGGCTAATATGGTATTGGATCCCAGAGGATCTCACAGCATAAAGTGACTGAAATTATGCTTTCTGTTGTATAGGTGTTCTGAGACAGTAATGAGTTTTTCCTAGCCTTTTATTTAAGAATTGCTAAATTTTTCTGGCTGTGAAGAAAAATTTCTATAAATATAGAGAACTAACTTTTCTTAGCTCTGCGGTATTTATAAAAAAATTCTAATTCATAATCTTTGCTAGGGATGAAAAAAGAGAACTGAAAAATAAACAGCTGTATGTGTCCTTAAACATCAAAGGACGTTTGACAGTGTGTATACCAACTGCAGGGAAGTAAGCCGTAAGGGAATGAAGACTGTGTAGAGGGCAACCTTCTGCCAAGCCTGCCAAGTTGGTAGATGTTCGCAGCAACTTGGCTTCATGTTGAAAGAGGTCCAGAAGGGTTCTGCCTCATTGCCAAGAGTCTGGAGGTTTATCTGTGTCATTATGTGCCAAACCACTGGACTAAAGGATTCAGTCCAGGATGAATGATCAAGTTGATATCCCAGAAATTAATTTTGGCCATAAATGGCCATTGACTTCCAGACAACTCCAAATAATTAGGTACTAAAGGATTTGGGGAAGCATTGTTGAAAGAACACAAATGATTCTGTAACACATGAGACAGGGAGTGGATATTTGGGACTTGGTGAGATGAATTTTTGGAGACAGAAAAGAGAGATTAATATGGACCAAAAAATGGTTAATGTTTCCACAGATTACCTATAGCTTCAATCATAAAAAGCTACTGACAACAAAAATTCATGCAAGAAATTATATTAAATTTCAGAAATTCTCTAAATGACCTGGTGTTTGAGTAGATTTAATTCCATTTACTTACATCCTCTGATTCAAAGACATGGCATATCATTTTGTACTGCTTCTTTCCTTCCTGGGCACCAGGCGTTGTTTCAATACAGTCTTGAGAAGCTGATCTTGGCATGCGGCGTCGCGCCATTAAAACCACAATGTTACCAATATCAGCAATATATGAGATTGTACGCAGCGCGTGATCCATCATGGTTTCCTGCAAAGAGAAATAAAGTTATTTGTCATGCCTGCTATTCTACGAATACCGCACCTTCCCTCTCCTGGATGGCCTCTTGCTTGAGAACAACAAAGCTACAGACGCACTCTGAGAGGGCCCAGTTCTGATATTCCCTGTGCAGTCCATGGGCCCGCTCTCCAACCATAGTGGCTGATCAAGAAATTGGTTTCAGTGGGAGTGTCACCTGAGCAAATACAATGTGGTTGCTACTGTAAAGCAATAATGAAGATCGGTACTACTGACTTATAAACATTTTCATGCTGTTAGAAAATTATGTTTCCCTTTTGTATTGGTTTTGCTGAATGAAACAGATGCATTTCACAATGACAGACGAATTTTTAGGGAAGTCATATGTATATGAGAAAGTGTTATAATTTCCCAATTTTTTTAAAAAAATCATGTCCTACAATAATATCTAATGTAACATTTTTCTCATCTAATATACAGCAAAGTGATACTTTCTTATTGAAGATCTATGAAGACAGTATTTCACCTTCTCTGTAAGCAGAATTTTTTAATATTTTTTTCTGGTGACCTACATACCTCAGATCAGTTTGGAGGGAATGGGTCTAGTGTCGGAGCTCACGGGCAACATCCTGTTCCAGTCAATGTCATTAGGCTGCTAAATTGGTTGTACTGGGAGACCTCAACTCACAAGAGCCATTGCCTGTGAGAATGATTTTAAGTGGAAACCTGTCCAAGCTTCATCCTAATGAACATTTCTTACATAAGAACACCATGAAGAGTACTAAATATAAAAAGCCTTGAAACTTCCTGCCGCTGTCTCAAATCCCTGAGCTCTGCATATTTTTAATTACTTTAGCCTTTTAAATTCTTATTTTACTTTCTGCTATTAGCAGGGAAATCTCAACCTACTACTTCCAATTTTTTTTTCTCACAGGAATATATCATTATTCAGTGGCTTTGTTTAAGTATTGAGTTGTCTTGGACAAATGAAAACAGAGTGCATATCTGTAGTCAGAGAAGTATATGTTGTCACTAAACTTGTTTTATTTCAGATATTACTATTTTATCTTTTATTTCCATCTCAAGTTTCTATAAATTGTTTCTTATATGAGTGATGAGCTCCCAGAAGGAAGAACCTTCAAAGAAGTAACAGTTTCTGTGCACCACAAACTATGAACTTGTAGTACATTTTAGTCTTTCTTAACTCAGTGTTAAGTATGAATAAATCAATGTGGCTCAACAGCTAGCAGTCTCATTGTCTTTAAAAGGTTTCTGTATGTAAAGTAATCTTATTTTATGAAAACGATGTATGTGACTTTGCTACCATGATAATTTAAAAGGATTTTCATATATTTAGGACTGCAAAGACAAACAGAATTATATACTTGTTTATGCTAATGCTTTAGACAATTATTTGTACCTTCATACAGGTTTAATCAAGATATGGTATAAGCAACCTGATTTCTCCTTTGGTTTTTGGTTGGTTGGTTTGGGCGGTTTTTGTTTGGTTTTGTTTTACATAAATAAAAAGCCACAACTTCTCGAAGGTCCCAGAAAAGCATGATGATATGGAAGATGTTCCATAATGGTAAGAACCTTTTAGGTTTAAAATGGAAGTTTTAGGAATGCAATCAAGTAATCTGATTGACTGTAGTTCCTTTAAGTGCCTTCAAAAAAATCACTATTACTGGAGTTCATGTATAATTACAGAGGAAGGAAAAAAATAACAGTAATATAACTTATGGTAGTAGTGCTTATCCAGTAGATATTTTGACAATTTAGACAAAATATTAGAAAAAGCCTTCTAGCTATAAGGACCCATAGAAGCCATATAATGATATTTTAAGGCAGCAATTATTTAGATTTTTTTTCCCAAGGACATTCAAGGACTGTATGTTGTTCTTCACCGTGTGACTGTGCTGTCACTCCTCACCCCCTACTGCCCACATGTCACCACTGGACTTGAGGTGCTCATCCTCTCTACCTGGAGCCGCCTTTGCTCCTGCTTGGTTTCACACCAGCCAGACTCTGCTGTCAGGTGAGTGACACGTCTGTGTCCTGTTCCAGCATTCATACCGTGTGTGTGCTTCTGTGTGACAGGAGACTGCAGGAGGCTCAGGAGAGGTCATTTCAACAGCAGGCTGCCAGGACAATTCATTCAGCCTCAAATGTAGCTGGTGTGCTGTACTGAATCCAGTCTCTTGCCATTGGTTGAACAAGGTTCTTAGGGACATGGTTTAGTGCCAGAGTTAGGTTAGGATTGGACTTGATGATCCTGAGGGTCTCTTTCAACCAGAATGGTTCTATGATTCTGTCTTTAAGGCAAAAGAGTCCGAAGTCTGTTTTTATGGGACATTTCAAACCTGAGCTTTATAGATGCTGCTTACTTTAAAACCTTATGCTAAGTACTTACGTTAATGAAGATGAATCTTTTTATTGAAACAAAGACCAAGAAAGGGCTTCCAAACCATGCTTTGTCAGCATTGTTTTCTATCATTTCTTTATGTATTTTGCCATTGTGGAGATGAACTGTTCCTTTCTTTAAGAAACAGAAAGGGCCCATCTGAAAAATTCCTTCTTGCTGGGGTCATTGGTCAGTTTGGAGGGTTTTGCAGACTTTTATTTATTGCTCAAACTGGAAACAACCAGAAGCATAATAGTTTTATTGATCCAACTTGCTGAGGATGTCCCCTGCACCTGCCTGCACAGCTAGAAACATCCACCAAATTCTGCCTCAGCTGGAATTAATGGAATACTTATTATTGAATCAATTTGTTTACTTTGTGATCTCTGTTAGTTTTAAGTCAGTAAATTGCTTTCTGGTGTCTAAAATATCTTTGGTTCTTGGCCAAGACTGAGGTTGTCTCCGCTGGTTTTGGCATCCACGTGAATACATATGTAGACATTTCTAATGTGAAGAAAGAAAAATTGACTACTGGTTTGTGTTTTGTTTTGGTTGGTTTTTTTGTTGTTGGTTTGGGTTTGGTTTGTTGTTTGTTGTGGGGTTTTTTTTTTCCTAATATGACATTTGGGGTTTTTTGTTGTTTTTGTTGTTTCTTTTTTTAATTATCTGCTAGTGACTCTTGATTTGTGTTGGAGTATCTCCCTCAGCAGCATGAGGTCACTTTTCATCCAACTGACCCATATGAGAAGACTGAGATACCCTCCTTGCTGTGTCTGTAGTGGCAGGGTATCCCTTGATATCTGATCTTCCAAAAAACACTGCAATGTGGTATGAGCTAATACACTATTTGCATAATTTATATAGGCAGCAGCATCCTATGTATTAGTTTACCATTAGTTGAGCAAACCTGTAAGGCTTAAGATAGAAAGATTGTTCCTCAAGTCGACAAGAGGCATTGTTTTAAGAATTTCAGTACAATTTAACTTGACACAGAGAGAAAAATATCAATAACCACTGTTTCTTAGAACCACCTGTGTTACTGAAGAGAATCACTACCCATAAGATTATTGCAATGGTTCTTCTCAGGCTTGAAATAAGATGTTCTATGCTCATCCCTAAACTATGAAAAGTGATAATGGTTAAGAGATGGTTTGGGGGGTGTCTCTAAGGGTTGCAGGGGCTCAGCAGCATTTATAGCACTTATCTCAGTATGGAAAAATGTTTTATAATGGACATCTCTCAGCAGGATCTTGGGAGCTCTGCAGAGATAATTGCTTTTCAGCAGTGTGCACTAAGTATTCTGTAAGGGTGTAATCATACAGGCAGTGTACACAAGAGTGAACGGACTGGGAAAACGAATGCATTTAATCTCACCTGCCAAGAAAGTCCTTCTGTCCTTATCACCACACAGAAGTTACTCGAAGGTTGTTTTGTATTTTCCTCTTGTAGGGGTGAAAGCAGTCATTCCCCCACTCCCTCCCAGCTTTTTCAAGTCTGATGCAATTACAGTTAGGAATAAGGCAAATAATATATGGTGACTGTAAACATGTCTTTACTTTTTACTTACTCCTGACTTGACTTTTTCCTTTCTCACTCCATACTCCATTCTGCTCTATTTTCCATTACCATTATCTCATTTTCACTGTCTCTCCTCCTTGGTTATCTTCCCATGAATCCCTCCATCTCTACTTATCTGCTTCTCTATTCTTTCCCTCATCCCTTTTCTAGTCCCATCCATTCCATCCTTGTTATCCTTATATTTGTCCTTAGAAGTTCAGCCTCTCTTGGCCTTCTTGAAAACTTTTATCCTCTCCTGTTCAGATTCCCCTTTCTAAGAATCACCCTTCCTTTCTCTTTTAGAATCCTGTTTGTTATCCCTCTTGAAACCCAAAGAACACCTGAAGGAGGAAAACCTACGTATTTTTCCAAGCTTTCAAGTGAAGTAGTCCTGTGGGAGTGTGAATGACACAGCCTAAAGACTGAGGTGGTTTTATGGAACCAATCCTCTACCAGAGGCTCTGCACGTACACATTTGCAACCTCTGCATCTTTCTTTTTCTCTGCCAGTCTTCTCAGTTGCTTCGCTCCCAGCTTCACTGAAGGAGCAAGAAGATGGGAGAGGCTGCTGTGATATCGCTGCTGTTTTTGTGCACTGACTGCAAGACTGTAAAGCTGCAGCCGTCAGGGAAGAATTACTCTCATATGAAGCAGGCATGTGGCCAAACCTGAGGTTGCCCTTACCACATCTAGTAAACAGGGGTCATCTTGGGCTGAATGTATTTGGTAACTACATGTATAAGCAACTAAAAGTGGCAAGGGTGCCATTTCCTAGTGTTGCTGAGGGCAACGCAATCACCAGCGCTGGCTCTGTTCCAACATGGCAATGTACCTTACTGGTGCTACTCAGCATTTTGACCCCTGCTGCATGTCATTTTTCAACTGAGCATTTTAAATTTTATATCAGCTGCTACCTCATGTGAGCTATACAACACTACGGATGGATTAAAACACGGATGGCATGCTGCAGAAATACGTTTTATATAATTGATAAAGCTATGAAAGAACAGATTGTCTCTGCCAGCTGCCACACCAGCTGAAATAGACCTGTGGTAATTGCACCAGTTGGGAAACTTCACTAGCACTGAAAAAATATTACCAAGCCAAAAATGCAAAAGCATGCTGGCAGCAATGCCCAGGGCAAAAGCCAGAGAGCTTGTAGGTAAAATTATTTCCAATATTGCTATTTTCATCTAGTTGAACAACTCAGATACCATTCCTCATAGTGCATTGCATTTTATATCACCAGAAATCTCAAGGGAATCAGGAGAAGAAGGTAACAGTTACTTTGACAAAGTGTTTATGGTCTGCCTCAAAGGACTTTACTTTTTTACCTTTAAAAGGATTGGTGTTCAGCTGAAATGCTGAGCTATTTGAAGGGAAAGAGTGACTTCCACGAAGACTAGTCCTTACTCAACAAAGAGAACTTACCTATTTACTGCCATACATTCCAACTATAAACTGTAGGTGTTCGTTTATTGATAATTGTCTGTAGCTATCTGATATTTACTAGCATTTTATTTCCTGCTAATGCAAAAAGTAGGCGTGAGCTTTGATAATATACTCTCTGGATGATGCACCTTTACCATGTGGTCCAAAAAAGGCTGAGCCCTAACAGATAGTGGTATTGTTTATCATGGATGAAATGCAGTATCAGGACAATTTATGGATGGCAGATTGTAAATACTGCTGCCTGTGTCAGATGGGATATTCTACTCCTCATCCAGCTCAATCTCTTGGGAGTTCTAGTGGCATGTTAATGACATCTGCTTATGCTAAAAGAAAAATAATCCATTTATTGGAGATACTATCATTACCCTCACATTACAAGATAGTAACACTCAAATTGCATTGTTAGAAAAACAAATTGTATGCTAACTAAAAATGAATCAAAATCTTAAATGTAGAGTGCTACATTTGTCTTTATTGAAATATGTCCTATAGTTTCAGCTTATTTCTTCAGTTAGGTGTGATATTTCTGAATTCTAATCTTATACATCAAGATACAAGTTGAGTAACCATTTTCTATCTTCGATTGTTTATGAAAATATCGAACAGTACTACATCAGAGAAACGTGCCCATGAGTCTCCGTCTGCTCTTTAGTTCTTCATCTTGCCATCTGTATGGCAATATATCAGAAATAAGTACACTCCAAATTTTTTAGCCTGCTGGTATCTCTTGTATATAGATCATATAATCTAGAAAATATTACGTGAGATAAAAAGCCTTATTTAAGTCAATAGGTGATGTGTGCTGCTTCTGTGCTATGGACAAATATATTCCCTGTCATAAAAAGATTTATTTGACATTATTTACTTTTGAAAAATCTGTGCTGACTCTTGCTCATCTACTCACAAACTGCCTACCAATGGTTTGTTTGCTTGATGTCTTTCTGACAGTTAAATGCACTTACAGTCCTTGGTGTGTTCTGCTACCAAACGAAAAAACCAAACACACCACTAACAAGCAACCCCTAAGTATTACCCTCATAAGTTCTGGCAGAGTATCACTGAAAGGATAGCATAAAGTTGCTCCAATCATTTTTCCAGATATTACAAGATGAATTTTCTTGTTTGGCTACATCTGTCTTAAGTAAACACTTTCTAAATGGTTTGTTCTTTAATGTATCTTGAGGTCTTACCATTTTTCAACTGCTGTTAGCTGCATACAGTGGAGTTTTTTAGTGAAAACTAAAGCAAAAAATGTCACTAAGATTTCCCTTTTCACAGCCTCTCATAAGTATGAAAATTTAAAGACTTTCTGTAATTATGATCTAAGTCTAAGAAATCTTGTGAGATTATTATCCTAAATATTGGAATCTGTGTATAAATTATATTCCTTTAATGGTGAATTCCTTAAAACTTCCTACTTATGAAGATCATCTCTTATTGAATATATATGTTTATTCCTAGAAGATAAGACTGATCATTGCTGTGGTCTCCAAATGCTTCTTTAATATGAATAATTACTAATTTGCCTTGGGCAAGGAGGATGGTTGCTCAGATGTGATTTATGGGAAAATTGGAGATTAAGTGTTGAAAAACTGAAATTTAGTAAAGTTTCCCACTAATGGTATAAGAGCCCAGTTCAACTCAACATTATTCTTGAGGAGTTTTAATCATAACTTACCTGTGTGTCTGCATTTAAGACTTTGATTCTCTGCGTGGAGATGAACAGATCCACTTCAGTCAAGGCCTGGGAATCTCCCTCTGTAGTCTAAAAGACAGATGCTTTGTTACAAGGGGAATTTGAGTTTTCTCTTTAGAATGATAAATTCACTGATCGCTTCAAGCGTAATGTGAAGCAATCGCACTGTTAAACCACTACAAAGACGGCTATTCAAAGGTGTTTCTAAATACATGCAAAGAATGCATTTAGTCCATAGAAAGAGTGAAGAATACTCTGATTTTGTGGGTAAGAGTGAATTTTTGGAGCCCATAGGGCTGAGAGCTCAAACACTAAAATTCTCTATAGCCAGAACAGCAGTATTTTGCTGGATGAGCCTTAGTTCAAGTAAAATTAATCTGACTGAATTATAGGCATAGCTAAGCCTTTAAAGCTACAGGGTAGGGTAGCAAATACATAATTTCTCCTTGCAGTGTTTGATCAAAGAACTGGTCTCTGGCCTGCAGACCGATACCTGGCTCTAGCACAGGCTGGTGCAGTCTGGGGCCATTTTATTCTGAAGCTGCTAACGTGGGTGCTGCCGAACACCGGCTGCAATAGTGCCCTGTGGGCAAGCAGCCTGGAGGAACAAACAGGTTCCTGCTGGAACTCAGAGTATACAAAGCAAGCACCTACTTTAGCACAGATTATTTACATCGCTTTCATCCAAGACCATCACAAACAGCAAGAGTAATTTTAGTGATATTTTTGTCAACTGTATTTAGTTAACTAAAGTATAGTTTTTAACCCAGTCTGAGTTGTTCCAGCTACTCCTGGTAAATTTATTGTATTTGTTTGTAAACATTGACAATAATTTAATAAATATACAGTAAGTCACAGGCACAGGAAATACATCTTACTGCTTGGTTAGTAAACTAAAAATAACCATTACATTAAAAAAAGATCCCTCCGATAACATTGGCTGTATATCTGGACTAAACAAATCACAGGTATCCAACACAAGAAGAGCAGCAGACAGGCACTCCATTAAATGAACAATGAAGAAAATGAGTTCATTTTATTCCACCAGGTGTTCTACTACTTAACAAAGAAGAAACCAAAATGACAACTTTATGAGGGCCCATAATGAAAGACACAACACTCCATGGAGAACAAGTACGACAGAAACGTAAGTTAACATTAGCATTCAAGAAAAACAGTTTACACACCGCTTTTTTCTTGATTTTAGCCGCCTTTTGCATCCTCTGGGGAGCAGCATAAAAAAAGAATGCAGACAGATGTACACACAAAGAGGAAAGACAGTGTGGGAAGTCAGGGGAACCTTTTGGCTATGAATCCAGACTGTTAAAAAGTAAAAATTTGTGGGCAGTGGGAAAAGGATGTGCAAGAGGGAAAGATTTCTTTATATCTTATGCAGTTCTCAAGCATAATTTGATTTAATGGCATTACACGTTGTTAACTGATTGCAAAAAAAGTGGTACCAAAGAGCGTTGTCTTTTAACAGCTGCTCATAACATTTATCCTGCTAAATATACAGCAGTTTAAAATGGCAGTACGTGCACTATTTTAAACTCAAGGTTTTCTATCCGTATTAATCATATGTCTATGTGTAATTGTTAAACAAATCGTAACTCAAGCTCTCTTCCACGACTATCTAAAGTAGTCAAGTATCCCTGACAGATTAGGATTGTTATTAATACACAAAATAGTTTTCAAGAAGTTAATTGCAGTCGGCAATTACTTACTGCTTGAAACATCACAGTATGCTAAACAGAAATTCAGAGGTTTGGAAAGTTTAAAGAACTGGACCTTTCTTGCCTTCCATTTGTTTCTAAATGCTGAATCAATCATCAGTCATGACGGTCTCTTGCTAAGTAAATGATTTTTCCAAACTGGTTTCCTTCAAAAACATGCAATTTTTAGCAATTACATATTTTATTGACTAAGCCCATAACTCTTCTATTAGCATTTAAATCTACCTCTTCACAGCAGATTCACCAAAAAAATGTAAAAGACAAATATCCTACCTGGCTAATTAATGAAAAAAAGCTTTTTTTTTTGCACAGCTGTATGAAGCAGTCTGTGCTACATTATTACACAGAAATTGTTCACTGTAAATAACACCAAATCTACACACAAAAGTAATGAATCTTCTTGTCCTAAAAAAGTAATAATTTGATATATTGAGAGTAATATTCAGAATTTGTAGTAAGTTAAAGGAATTCATGTCATAAAAGGAAAACCACAGTCAAACAAATATCCTGTGCTTTGTCACTTTAATATTTCCTAATTGCAATCTGGAGTTTGTCTTTAATACATGAATTCTTCATACAGCTTCCAAACAATTTTGAATAGACTCTGTAATAATTTATATTTTGTTCCTCAGGGATGCTCTAAGTATTTTCCTAATTAGCACTGGAAACCAATGGTATTTACAGTACTAGATCTATATGCGTGTTAGTGCACTTCAGAATAGGTTTGAAGCTGCAGATCCTGTGCTGTTTAGAGATCGACTGTCAAAGGGTCAGAGCGTATTCTACAAAGCATGCAAATCCCCTACCTTAACACGGCTCACTGCCTCTTGGGCCTGCATCATTCTTATGTTTTTGGAAGGGTTGCGCTCAGAGAGCAGCTGTGTAGAGCCCAGGTAATTGGCTGCAAAGATGATTCCATCAATGAGGTCTTCAGGTTCACAGGGTCCTGGAACTGACATAAGACATGTACAGTTACTGCCTTGCAAAAGAAGGTAGAGAGATGCAAAACTGAATAAAGGATATGGAGGCTTGAACAACCCTTTTAATACATCTTCTAATATCAAGCAGGTGAAGAAATCCAGTGCAAAAAAAATGCTGGTTTTCCCTTTAATTATTTCCCCAAAAAACATGTTAACTGAAGATATAGTATTTAAAACATTGCATAATGGTTTGATTGTGGAATTCTAGAGGAAAATAATTGGAAAATTTTTGCTGTGCTGCATGGATAAACACATTGGAATTATTTGCAAGTTTCAGAAATGCTGATATGTTCCTATATCATAACTTTCTTACTGTTATATGTATGACTGTTGCAGTGCATGAGCTAAACTTCTGCTTGAATAAAGATCTGTGTTTCCCCATTTTTTTGAGATGTTTCTAGAAGTGCGCAATCCCCAAACATTATCTCTGGCAAAAATACTGGCAAATACAAACGGCACAAAGGTGTACACTTTGCTTCAGCAGAAGTCCACCATGAATCTTAACGGTTAAGAAAGTTTAGGAAACAAGAAAAGTAGGCATCTTGATGCTGTTCAGAGTCACGTGTGAGGCCTGAATTCAGAAGCTGGTATTAATAGAAAAACACAGTTCCCAGGCTGGTACAGATTGTATAAACTGAAAGCTGGAGAAACATGTTTCAGCACGGGAGTTCACTAAAATGTTCAGGGTCTAACCAATGTCATCTGCACAACAGGTCAGAGCCTTTTCCTCTGAAAGCAGGGAAGTCACAGAAGGCAGTTGTGGGAACGGAACACATAGAAAAAGGAGGAAAAATTTCATGCTAAAAAAGAGGAAAATAGTGGAACTTAAAAACATCTTGATATTTTTAAAAATTTTAGCCTTCGTTCAACAAAATGCCTTTGCATACACTTGGTATTAATTACATAGTGACTTGGGTGAGATTCTAACATTAACTTGTATTTTGCAAGTTGTTTCTTTCCAAGGATGAAAAAGAGGGGGCAAGGAGAATAAGGGATAGTGTTTCTATCATACTGGGACTATGCTCATCATCCTCTTTATTCAGCTGTTAAGATTTACCTCTAGCTTGATTAGATCATCAGTAAAGAACACTCATTCCAGAGTCTGGCTGAAATGTCTTGACAGTGAATATTTTCTGTTCCTCAACAGTTTTATACAAGAAATTGGCTTTGAGCTATATCAACTTGCCAAGCTGCTAACACTTTTTTTTTTAAGTAGATCAATCTCGTGTGAGGAGAAAAATGACACTGAAGGGAGATGCTAATTTAAGAAAAGTTTTCTTGTACAGTGGATTAGTTCAATTTATTTGTAATCAATCGAACCTGGAAGATTAATATGTAGAGAAGGAAGAACATACAGTATGCTATGCTGATGAAAATTACTGAAATAGTGGTTTTCACATATATCTTTTAGGGAGCATTCCTATCCCTTGTTTTCCTGTTCTAATTTAGACAAAGGCTTCCAACAGAAAATAAACTTGATTGAAAGAAGTTACTTTATTCTTCAAGCAGTGCTGCTGACACCTATACTGCCATGCAGACCTCACATTCACCTGCTGGAAATGTTAACCCACAGCAAAACAAAAACAACAACAACCACCACCACCACAAAAAACCCCAGTCTTTATAGTTCAGTAATTAAAGTATATGAAAAGTGTATG
Organism: Patagioenas fasciata; assembly: GCF_037038585.1. NCBI lineage: Eukaryota > Metazoa > Chordata > Aves > Columbiformes > Columbidae > Patagioenas > Patagioenas fasciata. The sequence goes on along the minus strand of NC_092531.1, from coordinate 10,789,250 downwards.
TATTTATACCAGTCCTGCACTGTAGATGTAGATGTATATATCAGAGACCTGAGATTAACTAACAATGTTCACACAAAATGAAACTATTTGTTTTGCTAGCAAACAAAGTAGTTTCAGGTTTTGAAAATATAAGTATGTAACACAGAAGGACACATTTTGCTTTAGATCACATCCGTGCAAATCCAGTAATGGTTTGGATCTTCATTATAATTCAAAATAGAATACTGTGGAATCTAAAATTCTCAAAGTACTGAGAAACAATTTAAAAAAATCTTGACAATCTCCTCTGAAAGTGTGAAAACCCTCAATGAAATCCTTGGGAAGCTACTAATATTAAAAGACACTGAAACACTTTATGAAGGCCAAGTCCTTCAATACCTTAAAAAATTATCCTTGTTGCTGCAGAACTAATTCACTGAATGAAATTAAAGAAAATGAAAATTCCACAAGAACTCCATTTAACATATCTCTGTTCTTCTTTGCTTACATCTTTGTACCACTACATTTTTCAGCAGATGGATGATGTATTTTACATGGTACCTCTTCTGATGATGTTATTCAGACATCTTTTCAGGCCTAAAACTTAACCTCATACATCTGTACTTTTTTCAGCATGCAACAAAATACTAAAGCTGCATCATATTAACATCTTGTTTCAAGTGTAGCAAAGAGGGAAATTAATTCAAGATTTGAATTTAATGTTAAGTTAGCATAACTTCATTAGATACCTGCATCAAAAGCCATATTCAACATTAAAGTGGCTTTAATTTTGTCTTCCTTCATTCACTTCAGGCTAAGTAAATCAGGCTAAATTGAATACTGGTTGCTTTAACTCGGAAATACACTTACCCACATAATATTTAAATCAGTTTAACTAACTTGCTTTAGTAGTTGATTTAGATGAATTTTGTTCAAATACTTTGCGTGTCTGAAGGCAAGGAAAATTGCAATTCTTGGTACAAATTCTAATACAGTTGTTACCACATCAAGCAAAGACCAAAATTCTAAGAGTCTGCAGGGTTTGTCAAAAAAAAAAAGTTGTGCTGGTTATTTAAAACATATTAGTCACTTAATCTACTTCTTTTCTATCCCAAAAGCCCTAGCTGAACTCAGGAAAGCTTGCTTTCTCTTCAGTTATTTTCAAGCAATTTTAGAATCCTAATTTTATTTATTTTGATTCTTTAAAGCTTGGGTTTTTTTTGGTTGGATATGGTTTCATCATCTCTTCATAACATTATAAAGTGATTTTTTTTTTTGCAGAATCATTATACTAGCAACAAATTCTGCAACATCATGTATAAAACGCTTATAGACGGGGAAAAAAAAAGCAGCATGTTGGGCAGGAAACATTTTCAACATACATTTCCCATCATGAAGGCAAAGTAAGTAATTGTCAGGTAAAATAAGACATCTGTCGGAAGGATGGAATGGTATTGAAAATTGCCAGGGTCAAATTGGGTTACCTGAGTGATTTCTTCCCTTATCTCTGACTGCTTTAAATAATATTAAAATGGAGATTTGGCTGAGGTCCCAGCTCATCAGAGCACTTAAGCATGTCCTTGACTGCAAGCATGTCTAAGGCTTACTGATGAGGAAGGGAAGGAGAAATAGATTTGAAACTCGAAGATTAGTTCAGTGTGAACAAAGGTTATGTTGTTAAGTATTGGTGTTTGATCATTATATAACTGTTTCTGGAAAATCTAACTATGAATTTCTGCACAATCTTATCAATGGTTTTCTACTGATCTATCAATGCAACAAGTATGAATATACTTCTAGACTCAGCAGACTCGGTCTAAACATTTTTAAATTAACTTACATTTTGTATTCATAAAATAAGAATACTCATTCAATAATTCAGGCTGAATTTAATGTTAAGAACATATCTTTATATTTCTCTAAAATCACATGTAAACCAAAGATTCAGGCAGTATTTAGAGACTGCTCAGAGCACAGACACACTTTAAGCTTGCAGCTGAGAACGCTCACATTCCCTGAAGGCACCGAGACCTCAGGGTACGTGGCACTGCAGCAGGTTTTGCATAAGGACTAAAGGGACACCTTACAGAATGCCTATCCACAGGTTCCATATTTTGGCTGCTTTCTTTACTTCATTGTGGTTGTGACTGCACAAGGGAATGAGATTTATGGTGACATGACAAACACAGAGAGCAAGAAAGCCAGAACTCCAGAACATGGAACTAAGTACCACTACAAGCATGTAGTGGCACTGCTACTCAAACCATTTTAATAGCAAAAGGACGCATTTCCAGTATTTTTTGTGCCTGTTATTTAATTTGTTTTTATGTCCACATGGAATATGAAAAATATTACGTATTCATAGAGTTATAGATATAGCTACTGCAGGTAAGGAGTTGGGCTGAAAGTTAAGTGCCTGAACAGCTGAATATGGATATAACTAAAATACAGTTGTGGTATCACTGTCAAAGCCCTGGGAAGAGCAGGGAGCGTTGGCCGGCAGAATCTTCTTATTTGCGGTAGGGTCATGTTCATTTTGGGATGCTACGTAAACATAGTAATAAGAACCTACGTTTTGGTTTGAATTCAAAGAGCAGTCCCATTAGCTGTCATAAGCTCCCAGTGAGCTACATATTTATTTGTATTAGACAATGACATATAATACCTGCAATAGAAAAAGCCTAATAGATAGCTTATCCTCACACGCTGCGCGACTATAGAAAAAAATCAGAGAAAGCAAAATGACTGAACTAAAAAAAAGCATTATGCTATCTGATAGAGTATACTGACCCCTTTCCAACAGAGTCATGAGCTTATTGGTAAGAACAGAAAAAGATATAACCTTTTTATCTCAATAAAATTAAAATGTGCAGTTGTATCTGCAAGTGCTGTGAGGGATGAATTTTCTGGTCTGCTTTACAGCTCTCCTCCTGCTGGCCTCCCTTTATAGTTGTCCACTATACAATCAGTCGATACTTAGTAATAAGTGTCAGCTTTCTTGTCTCTGCCACCTTTGGGGAATGCATCAAATTTACCTCTATTTTGGGCCTGTTAGCCAGTACATGCCAAGTGTTATGTGTAATTTCCTTCAGATGTCAATCTGTGTAAAAGGGGCAATCTTTGAACTTTCCATTTGCTCTAGCTCTTCAAAGAAATGACTGAAGCAGAAATTGCTAGTCAACCTGATGAGATCAGGGAAAAGAAAAATGTGTTGAACATTCTAATATTATTCTAAATTGCAGTAAGTTTTCCCTGAGTTCAGAATGGCATCAGACATTACGTTTTTAACATTCATTTATGGTTTCCATTGTGAGCGTGAGTAAAAGTGCGTCTGTGGCACATCTAAGGGATCAGATCCTTAGAAGTTTCCTACTATTTTTTCTCACTTTACAGTGCAGACATTTCCTTTGCAGGAAGAGCTGTATGCATTTCGTCTACTAAGTTCTTCAGCTGTCTGTGAATCAGAGAATGATAATGTTTTTCAGTATAATCCCATTTTATCTCTGTCCACATGCTTGTGTTAATAAATTGACTGATTTTTTTCACACAAAAAATAAATAATAACAGTACAAAGGAGACTGTAGAAATACATGAAGCCATGGAGGAATTTATTACCAATTTTTTGTCAGATCAGAACCTTTCTGTTTGTGCTGAAAACTGAGGTTCTCAGAGTGCAATAACGGGAGTCACATCAAAGTGATACAGGGGCCACTCTGAACAGTTCAATGACTCTTTCCTCCCCACAAGGTCATGAAGAACAGGGTGTTCTTGTACCTTCATAGATCTCCACCCTGCTGAGGCCCACTGTCACCACACTTTTTACCTCCTTCCAGATTTGTAGCTGTCTCCATCTTCACCTCAATCCTTCCAAAAGCTCTCTCTGTTCCTCCTTTTTATCACCACTACACTCCCACTGGGACAGGGTAGGATGAAAATATTAAGTACTTTAATACTTAAACTTTTCAGCTCTATTATCTAGGGCTTGACTGATTTTTAGAACTCAAATCTTTAAAATATATTACAGCATTTTATTCCATTTTATCCTTTTTTAACTATGGATGACAGAAACTTACCATCAACAAAACTTGGAAATGAAGACACTTTCTTTGTCTGTTGAAATAAAAATAGGATAGCTGTAACAAAATCTAAACAAACTAAAGTGAATTCATATTGTATTTAAACAGCTAATCGTTTAAAAAAAATTATCAAATTTCACTGTATAAGTTCTGCATAGCCACTATTTAGTACAGTGATACACATTACATCACAGTAATTAACCCAACCTAACTGTTATATAGTGCTGTTTACCTGGAATCTCAAAAGCGTTTTAGGTAGATCCCACCACACATGAAAATGACCTAGGAAGTCAGCTGTCAGGTGAGCAATAGAAACAAGCAATTCCCAGTCCAATAGTTTGTCTACTAGATCACATTGTCTATTCATGATATCCCAAATTTCCAATTAAGAACACTGAACAACAGTTTACAAAGCAAGTTTCTGGATCAGTGAATAAAAAGAACTGTCCCTGTTGGCACAGTATGTAGCCTTACACTTAATCTCAGCAGGGGCCACAACAGTGCTCTTCTTATGCTGCTGTCTCTATTCTCAATCAACAGATATAATCCTTCCATGTGCTTGTCTTCTGCCAGCCTCCCCAGGCATTCCTGTTTCCAGGAAAGAGGTTGCTTTCTTCATTATCAGAAAAGGCTTTATAAATGTGCCTCTTCATTAATGTAACAGGCTACAGGCTAAATATGGTCCATGTTTTCGAGATAACAGACTTCTGCTTTTAAGTCTGAATTTCATTTCATTGTGTCTAGCCTCCAGCATAACCTCGTTCTGCATTCTTAGATGTCTTCTTTGCTCCGGTCTTCAGTGACAAGGCCTGGTCTGCCTATCACTGCACCTTTTTCACGGCTGACTGAGCCAGGACACAACTTACCACGGAGGCCACTCGAAAAGACATGAATCATTTGAGCCCTCGGCACTGAATGATGTGCTTGATATTATGGGTTAAAGAGAGTTATTCCCATGGGAATTAAGCAGTCCTTTGGTTTCGAAGACTGACAGTGGGAGTGGGGGGAGAGAACAAAAAACCAGAAGCCAATTTGGCTTTGATGCTACTTTTGCTCTCCAATAACCCCAAAAGAAGATTTCTGCAGTGGTGTCCCTATTCTGTATGTCATCAGAAAATTTTAGGCGTGAGTACATGCCGTGGACAGTCATCTAAAATTAATGTGGCAGCAACAAATTCATGGGTATAGTTCAAAGACTTTTCGGAACATGCAGACATGGTATTTACTGTCAGTTCAGGAAAAGAAACAGAGCCTAAGTGTGTGTGTGTCTGTGTGTGTGTCTGTGTGTGTGTCTGTGTGTGTGTGTGTCTGTGTGTGTGTGTGTGCGGTGTGTGTCTGTGTGTGTGAGAGAGAGAGAGAGACAAAGGTGACAATTCAGTGCCAGCTTTCCCTTGTGGAAGCCTGACCACAGGCAGACAGGCCCAACATACCTACCTCGGGTGTGTTATTATTGTCAACTGGTCCATTGAGGTCTGAACGCTGTTGCTTCCTTGGCTGCTCTAAACCATTGCACATCTTAAAAAAAATAAAAAAGAGAAAGTATTTCAAATCATTTTATGTTCTGAAAAGCTTCAAAACAAAGTAGAGATTTCAATGGAAGTAAATGGTGCAAAGACAGTCAGAAAATTTTCACCAGATTAAATGACTTTAAAATGTTAATAAAAATTCATAAAACATTAACCTAGGAAACTGTATTTAGCATGTTCTGTATTATTTCTTGAGTCATTGGTCATCAAGTTGTTCCATGTAGTAATTTATATGTAGTTATTTATATGTAGCTATTTATGTGCAATCACTATTCATATTATAACGTGTTATGATAGTTGGATTTTCCTATTGTAATTTAGCAAATATGAGATTCATAATAAAATGTTGAGCTATTTAATTATAATAAGAGATTTACTTCAATGTATATGTTATCATTAAGTAGCAGTTACACTAGTGATTTAAACTAAATTGGTTTATTTCAATGCAAATTTTTCAAATGAAATTAAGCCAAATGCTGACAAGTTCAAATTGTTCAGAAACCAAAGTCAGAAGTTTTAAATCTGTTTATGCTCAGTACTGGACAAAATCAAAACAGCCCTATCGGGCACCTCTGATCTGAAAAACAGAATCCTAGCACTGAGAATAGGATTCTCTGTTCATGGGAGATACTTCGTGGCACCTCCTTCCTTTTGGGCCAAGCCAATTGATAGGATGCTGGCAGCACAGCTTCAGGTTTCTGAAGAAATGTAAAAGGGAAAATATAAAACCTTACACAAGGAAAATACTAAGTCTTTTAAAATATGGAACACTCTTTTTCTTCCAAGTTCTGGTATTCTCAAGGCAGAATTTCTTCTGTGGATTTTACACAAGTCACTTAACACCAGCACGCAGTACAGGGAGCACTCGTGTCCCGTATGTACCAAGAAAATGAAGTTTTTATGACTTAGTTTCAGTGTTAGAAATCTGGAAAACCAAGGTGATTTGTGGTATAAATTTTTATAGTTCAGGATATTTCACTTTCCTTTTTCTGAGTTTCCCCATTATGTATAAAAAAGAGCACCTAAATGGCACTGTAATAGTAAGGTTTCACAAATAAGAACTTGTATCAACAATTGTGTACCTGGAAAACACTCAGTATCATTTTAAAGGGTCAGCTTGAATGTTACATGTGAATGTAAATCCTTGTCTTCTGACTTTCAAATGCAATATGTAGCTGTAATCAAAGAAAGTCTTCATGTTCATCTCTAAACAAATTATTCCCTACGAGTAATATTTAGTCAGCTGAATGAAATGTGCTAATGAAGCAGGCACATCAGAGGTATTAGCTCAGTAATGCTAATTCTCAGGTAAGACAACATGCACAAAGAAAAAATTCACCCAAGTAGTAAGCAGGATTTTAGGAAGAAAAAGACTGAGATATACACAGAGCACCAACACTTGGGGACCCACTGACTAGTGCCATGTCCAGGTGGCTGCGGGAGCTAAGCAGCTTACTGTATTCCTGCTTATAGATGCTATTCTGTTCGTGGCAAGACAAATCTAATTATATTGCACGGCTAAACTAATATAGAGCAATATGTGTTGATGTACAGTGAAATATATTAATGAGGTAAACAAATAACTAGAGGGCTTTAATAAAACAAGCATACTAATCATACATTATATTCCCTAAAATAGTAGGATTAGATCAAATATGCTTTAAGCTGGGAAAAATGACAGGGCCACAATGAAAATACATTAAACTGTAAACAGTGGCAGCAAATATATTAACTCCAGTACGTACAACAGAATGTTAATACTTTTACAGCTCTGTCAGTTCTGATTTCCACACACTTGACTGAAAATGCACCTGCATATAAAGAAAGAATTGGTTGGCTGGTTTAGTAAGTGCACCCTGCATGCTGTAAACATTATTGAAACACGTCTCTGTCACAAATCTCACATGTCAATGGACTTATTCAGCCCAGGGGATCATAATATCAATCATGCTCTTTGGTTATAGTTGCATATATAATTCCTTGCAGTCTTAATATAAAATATGACTAAGCACTTGACATTTCAATTTTGATTTATAAATAGCTGTAATTTACTGGAGTTCCTGTTTCCAGGATTTTAGGAATATGAACAAGCCTTGCCTGTTTATTGTTTCCTAGTCACAGACGTGTATGTATGTGTGACATAAGTAGTATATATGTTGTTACTGCGTTTTAGCTGAATTGCAAAGAGAAGTCTGTGCAGAATACACAACCAGTTGGGATCAATCACATCTCCTCTACAAGGAACATAGTTTATGTTTTTTAGTTACTATTCGGTGTCTGTACATGTAGCGATTCTTTTCCCCAGTGTTCCACCAATGTGTTTAGGAGCCCCAGTTTAATTAGGCAGAATCTCAGGTACAAAGAATTCTTGCATTTCTTTAATGCACAACTGGGGACACATTATGTTCCACCTCTGGCTGACCTATTAACAACCTGTTCTTTAAAAGTGTTGTGATGGGGAGGGGAGGGTGTCAACTGTGAGCGCTTCTTCCTAACAAAGCTGAATGTAATATCACATTCTTGAGATCTTCTCAGCTTTGGAGTGTAGCACACCCTGTGTCTCTTCATCAGCAGCACAAAATAGTCAGTAAGGGAAGCTGTACCTGCTTGAGACTTTCTGTGCCCAACATTTGCCTGCAAATATGTGGGCTGTTACAGTGACCCTGTACAAAATAAAGGTTGAGATCTTCATGCTAAAGACATGGTTGCTAACATTCCCAGAAGGAAAGGGCAGAAAGAAATACAGAGAGAAGGGCTTCCCTTTCTTTCCGTAAGACTTAGAGTGTCAAAGGAGAGAACTATGCAGAATAGGCATGGCTGTATCTCCCATACAGTTCCAAACCATGTATGTATGGAAGGAGATGCTTCTAGACCAAGGATGAAGTGACTGTTTTGGAGCTTCTTTATGGAATCATTCCTGGTATTCAGTGTGGGCTGGAAGTTGGTTCATGTTCCCAAGGTGGTCTGACCAATGTCAAATAAATTATCATACTCAGTATTTGCTTTTTTAAATGTTTCTTAGAGAGTTTCCTATTTGTATTGCTGTTTTAAGTGTTACAATAGCTAGAAAAATCACATTTGAGGGAAACACTTAAAGGATATTATAAATACTTTATACCCCAACTTGTAGATTAGAATAGGACCTAAAGCTAAACTGGAAATCTGGAATTAACTGCACACTACCACAGAGGTGCAGCTAGGTTTAAAGTCTCTTATCTTAGGATAAGATTCTGATAAGAGGACTGATTCCACAAAGGAAAGATATAAAACTACTAAAATATTAAAGGTGTAGTGTTACTAATACTTTTGCCTCTGAGCAAGTGCTGAGGCAGTGTCCAGCATCATGTGAAGGAATGCAGGGCAGCAGAAAATGCCATCTTTAGGCTGAGAGGAAAACCAGTCTATTTGAGGTCACTGAAGCACCTACGCACATCTTTCCGAAATAAGGCTGCAGCCCTACCTATGCCCTGGCCAGCCCTGTCCTGATTGCTAATTGCCAGGGGCCACCTGGGCCTCCCTCATCCTGCCAATCTTGCAGGGCCCCTCCCAGCCACCCAGGCTCCCTTTATGGCCACCCCTTCCTGCAGGATGCAGCCCCTCTACTGGAGGTGAGGGCTGGGAACGATGGAGTTCTGCTGGTCCTTAACACTACTGGTTGTTCACTCCAGTGTAAGCTGTTCAGCTTTTCAGTCACAAGCTCATCTCAGCAATATGGTCATCCTTAAAGTTGCTACCTGTGATCGTGAATGCTGCTGTGGTGCTCAGTGTGGACGATGCACTTCTCTGCTGGAAACCAGTAGGTAAATTCCTTCTAGTCATAATTTGTATGAGAGAGCAATGAAAGATGAGTTTTTTCAGAATTGTTAACCATTTTGGTGATGACCTGGTAAGCAAGCACCAAGTGCAGCTCAAAGGTGTGCTAAGGCTTTATGACTGTTTAAACATTTGAATAATGAGGCCTGTGATCCATACCTGCCAATCTCTTTGCTAGCAGTATTATTCAAATATTATCAAATCATGTTTTCGGAAACCAATGTACTGGCTTATGTATTTTGAAACTCATCTTGAAGACTACTAAGGTCCTTGGAAAAGAGAATTTCTGTGGTAGGTTCCAATTGAAAAATGTTCCTTGAGGTAGGCTCCAAGAAGAAAAAACCTTTTTGAAAAAGATATGCTTTGTGATGGGCTGACTAGATTATTAAGTTACCTTTTGCTTAAGATCTGATTGTAGACTCTCATCCTAGTTTGTTGTCTCTCTCTCTAGAGCAAATGTAAAGCAGGTGGGTATTGTTATGGTTGTCACTTAGGGACAAAACTTGAGATGGTAACCTAGTAACAAGTCTATTAGGTGGTACTATTCCTATTAAACTACATGACTGAAATAACGCGTGTTGTAGATGCTGGTGATGTGTAGTGGGAATGGCTTTGTGTACCCTTACTGAGCTACTGCATTAGTTATCATAACATCAGTAACATGCTCTTGTCAGTAGGAACAATTTGACCCAGCAGGATACACCTACAAAGACAGAATCTGAATGAGGCAGTTGTTGACTAGCTGAAAGACTTCTCATTTTGATCTCAGAAGAAAGAAAGGCCAGACTTCACACTCTATCTCACAAACATTCCTTTACTTATGTGCTCATTTAGAGGTGGTGCTAGCACATGTCAGAAGTAAAGAAGAAAATATTTGTAGAAAGTAGTTCCAAGTAAGCAAGACAAATTAGAGTATGAAATTGGCATTATGAAAAGTCAAAGTAATTTTAGAAATCTTAAGCATTTCACAAAAGAATTTCAATACTCTATCCAATTTCAATGAACATTAAAACAATCACCAATTGGTTTTTAACATCTTAAAGATCTAAGAGGGTTTTCTGTCCTTGCATATATTCATGTTTAAATTTGAGAACCAGTCATGATGAGAGAAATAGCTGTGCTGAATGATACACTCTCATGTGCATGCTGCCTTCTGCTTTTTAAACCTCCCAGAGAAGACTCTGTCACTAAAGCATCTTTAGGTAAGAAGCATAGATTTTTTTGCTATCTCCGAATGTCAGGAGTTTATTGCTGAAGACATGACTGCCAATTAGCACAGAGAAACGGAGAACGCTTGAGAACGTTTGGACTTTTTAGCACCTTTCAGTAAGTACTTACACTTGCTGAGTTTGGGATCTGTCACTCACTAATAGCTATTTAATATTTCTGCCTAGAACACATGGGAAAATGCAGCAAGCTAGCTTATTTAATACTCCTCTGTTGTGTTTTCCACAAAGTCTGTCAAATGCATCCCATAATACTCAGACTGAATTCCAGTAAGACATTCCTAAAATACAGGTTTTTCTAAAATATCTGTCATCGTAGTTACTTCAGACTGTTCTAAGGGTGAGATCTCTTTGGACCAAAGACTCCTGGATTTAGCTCTTTGCACCAGGAGAGCGCTGTGTCCATGCCAAGAGAAGGGAATAAACCTCAAAAAAAAGTAAACTGTGCTACATAGGAGCTTCCAGCCAGAAGCAATTATTTAATTATGACTCCCATTAGTGCAAAAGACATCTTCTATTGGTATTATTCCAGCTGCTGCCCAATGTTTTAACTTCTTTCTTGAATGCTTCTACCAGTCTTTAATTATGCTACCTGACTGTACAGTGTTAGCATTAACTTAGTATTAGCAAAATAATAGGCAATGCCGTAATTCTCTGCAGATGTCTTAAGGGTGCAACAGGAGAAACTGAAGTTCCAAATGCTGTCATGGAGCAGCAGGATGGGCCTGGGACTGCTCTGTGCAAAGGATGCAGGACAGGATACCTTGCAGTGAACTGATCTGTAGACGAGGTTTTTGTGGCTCAAGCTTTAGTTTAACCTGGGCCCTTGTTCATATTTTGTGTGGTACAAGCGCTCATCTGCAACAGGAGGCTATTCTCATCTTCCACCTAGTAAACATGTTCTTAGTTATTAGTGTGCCAAGCCAACAATATTCTAGGTAAGCTTGAAGCTGTGCAAATGTAATAGCATTCCAAAAGGAAATAAAACCTCAAGTGAACAGCAACTACTTTTGCACTGGAACACCACATCAGTTTAAAATGTCTGGTTATACTGTATGCTAGCATCAGTTGAATGAGCTATTCCGTTCCTCTTCCTCCTTACTCCACCCAAAGATACGCCTAAGTCAGTTAATTCATGTTTATTTTACAATAAAAACTCTGATATCAACAGGGTGTTTGACCATATTCAATTTCCCTGCATGAAACTGAAACATGTAAAATTAAATTGTAAGCAAAAAAGCAAGTTTATTAATGTGTCAGATACATTAACAATTGGCTCAGTCTGAGATGACTAAGATGTCAAATGGGGGTGGGGGAAATTCCTAGCTTGAGGAAGTTGTCAAATTTGCATTGTGTAATAAAATGTCCAAAATCTTGTATTTCAACTTCATAGATGTAATGCCTGTCTTAAGTAATGTAAGCATGGAAAACCTGCAAGAAATAAAAGTTGTGCTAAGCAGTGAGTTAGAGCAAATATTCATTCTAAATGTGTTCTACATTTCCTTCAGGCTTGTCTGGTGCAAATTCTGCACTTCCCTAGAGGTATTTGCAAATAAAGGCTCACACAAGCAAGCTCACATATCCTCAGATTTTTCAAGGGTGGGTATGTATATTTAAGACCGGAGATTGACCCACACTGAAAGTTAAATGAGATGCTTACTTTGTTTTCCATTCTGTGTAGATTGTAGAGTCTTTGAGAAGTGATTACTGTTCTCTGGTGATTAATTGCTGAAAGCAAACCTGGCAACTGGAACCTTTAAAACAGCATTTGTCTGCTGGTTATTTAATGTTTTGTATGCAATACAATTGCTAATATTTATCAGGGGCTAAGAATTAATACCTATACATCTTTAGAGGTATGTAAAAATGTAGTGAGTATCAGTTACTGTGAGCTAACCTGAAATTTTAAGCAGCATGGGAGGCAGGAAAGCAGGAGAGGCGCAGAAACATGAAAAAAAGCTAAGGACAGCACAGTATGTGCATAAAACCACAAAATGCACATTCCTGTTTGCTTATTGTTTACAAAAACTGACATACATAGTATCTTGGTTTAACTTAAAAGCATTCAAATGTACATTTACTGAAAGAACTGGGCGGGGGGGGGGGGGGGAAGTGTTCCATATGCAGAACGTATGCTTCTGTGTCATCCCTCTCACCACGATATTTTGTACCGTGTGATGTACACTTAAAATAACAGATCTGTTAGAAAGGTGACAAAACCAAGGATCTTACAAGCGAGTTCTCTGCAACAGTAAGTTAGGTATGCAAATCTACTGCCAATGGCCTTGGATTTTTCTCCTTTTGCTATGTAAGAATTTTAATTATTGTAATTAAAATAAAGATTATGTCAGTTTCACAAATGAGACACAGGTTCACTTAGAATATTAATTGCATACATTCCTTAGACATTTTATAGTAAATATTAAAAGAATTAAATGACCCATAAGAAAAACAGAATATCCTCTACACTTTTATCTAAATGCTTTGAGGTCCAATATCTATGTTAAAGCTCCAGCCACAGCTCATGTTAGGGACATTTTAAGGACCTATTAAGTACAAAATTCAGTCTGGCAGAAATGGATACTGTACTCTTATTCTAATGTCCTTGGAATGAGCCTGTTATGATAAATAGATTCAAGTAATGCCTGCTGAAGATTATTTAACTTGCTTTTTAATCTTACTTTTATATCCCTGGAGGCTTGCAGTGGGGGAGGAGAGAATCTCCTCATGTCTCCATTTGCAAGCTTTCTGTAAGAAATTCTGCTTCACACATTTATGCCCTGGAGACCCACGTAACTTCTCTTCAGCAAAAATGCCCATAGCAGCTTTGCCCACTCTCCTTTCTTACAAATTAAATTCATGTCTTGTCACCTGCTTTGCTTATCCCTCCATGCTGAACTGAAATGAATCGCTGTACTACTGTATCTCTGGCTATATCTCTACTTTCCTTCCTCTCTTTATATTTGAAGGAAAGAAATATTGTGTATTGTTTAATGCTCTATCCATTAGACAACAGTTTGTGGTTTTTATGAAGAGTGATTGTAGAAGCTCAAGGGCTACATGCCAAGCCAGTGGCTACCTATCACAGCAGCCCTTCCTCCATCATTAAAAAAGATCAAGGCATTGGTCCAAGACTGACTGGAAGTGACACTTAAAGCTCAGACAGGCAGCTCAGAAATACTTAGGTCCCTTTGTTTATTTTCACACCAGCAGCAGTTACATCAATATCCTGGTGTTACAAAATCCCCAGTTGTGAGCTGTCTGGCAAAAATAATAGACGTACAATACAATTCAACTCAATCTCTGCTAGATAAACTTTGATCAGAGTACAAAAGGGTGTTGCAAACAAAGTCTATTTTGAAAGCCCAACAATTTCTTATTTGAGCATATAGAAGAATTTGCTAACTTTTTTATTCAAGAGCTCCTCCTTTGTTCTGCAGATCCTTTCAAAACTTACAAGCAGCAATGCTCCCACTAGCATCTACTGGTGTAATGTGACAGAAAAACCATCATTAGTCTAAAACATGCTAACAAGACTTCTCTACTCCAGGCCAATACCTAGTAGCTTTTCAAACCATTCAAGATGATTAAGCTTGTTCACACAAGCTAAACTTTTACGCTGGCAGTAAGGCACTGAATTGAATATAGTGAAGTTCAACAATTAGGTTGTAAATATACTTCTGAAAATAGAATGTAGAAATGAATATTAAAAACTTGCTGTAGATACGGGGGATCTGAAAATGTCTCTTTAAGATTTTTTTGTTGCTGTTGTTCACAATTATAATAAAACCATTTAATTTTCTTTTTACTGTTTTTCAGAGGCATTGACATGTTTGAATGTCTGTTCTTAATGAAATCATCTATGTTAAATTGTATAACAGTAGGGCACTTATCAAGCTGAAACAGGAAACATAGCTCTGAAGTTTAATAAGGCATTTTCATTACAGATAAGGCAAAATAATTCACTTATGCTTACTAGTTTGTCATTGAAATACACGTTATGCTTTTCCTCTTTTAGGTAGATGTCTGTTCATTGCAGAAGGTAACTAAGATTCAGCTGCATATAACTTCAGGGATGCAAAGTCAGAGCTTTAAACTGACCTTGGAGCAAAGGGAATTAGATGTGTCTCTCTATAAGGAAGTAATCACATTCCATTTAAAACTTCATTAAAAAAAGAAATCCTCACACCTCTGTTCCTCTAGAAAAGCTTGAGCTTCATTCCCAGATTTTTTTTTTTTCTGGAACTCAAGAAAAGATAGATCATACGTGGTTTAAATTAACATCTACACCATTCTTGTACCAAAAATGCTGTTAATCAGTTTTATCACAAGTTAAGGTCCTATTTCTTCCTTCTTGCCAAGGTCAAGATATGCCCATCTTGTACAAAACCACAGCAATATGCAGGCACTTTTTGCAGTTGTTTATAACATATGCAGTATCAAGCCTTGGCATACATTCTACGGAAAACAAAAGAAATTAAAAGTCATCACCCACTAAGGCAATGTAATAGGAGCCCTTAATGGAAAAAAAGCCTTCAACTATTTCAATGCTGACCCCAGTTTTAAGTTTATTGAATGTGTCACTGCAGCATAAATATAGTGTAAATAAACTAGTTTTCCCTCATGCATCTGGAATACCTTTTTTTACTTAGAATTGTCTGTTCTCTGTGCAGAACCTCTTTCCTAGTTCTCTACCTACATTAGCTACATTCAGCACCTCTTATAAACATAAAATGTGATTACGTAGCTGTGAATGCAAGACAGAATAAAAAAGTAAAAACATTTCTCTCTGTTTGGAATAACATAATATTTGCATAATGCCTCAGACAGTCTGGTTAAACAGAGAAGCTCATACCTGCTCTTGTGGCCACTTCTGTCTGTCCTCTGGGGTTCTTGACTTTGCTTTAAAACCTCTAGGCACATCTCCACTGTGCTTCGAGGCAGATGGGATATTCAGTGATTTTGGCCTCCCCTCATGCCTGTTAGCACTGTGAACAGCTTCTCCCTTTGAACAAGCCTCTTTGTAGTCATGCGCCACGTTTTCAGTCCCAGTGTGCTCTGGACTCATTTCTGTTGTACTGTTAATACTGCTCATGCTCATACTCATTTTGATTTCTGCAACTATCTGGTCAATGTCCTCTTCCTGCTCTTCTGGCTCTGCATCCTCTTTTCTAGAATGGTACGGTGATATTCCATGTGAGTTTCCATTGGCCTCTGCTGGGTAATAGTCCGGATAGCCACCTTCGCTTTGGCAATACTGTATGTTTTCTTCTTGGTCTTGAATCTCCAAAGACGAGACTTCATCCTCCAAAATCTGAATGCCATTATCTTGACCTTCCTGCCACTCTTGCCTGTCCATCACCTCATTTTCATCTTGGTGCTGAATTTTACCTTCAGCCCATTCTTCTACAGCTTCCTGACATTCATCTGTTTCAACATGGCGTTCCTCATGGGCAGCATACTCCTCCCCATTGCAGTCCATTCCTTCCAGGTAACTGTCATCCTCTGGACAGTATCTAATGTAGTATGTGATCCCTTCCTCTTCTTCTGGCAAGCCTTCATCATAGTCCTCCTCCTCAGAGGTGTTATTCACATAGTCAGAGCTGGAGTCACCATCTCCGCTATGATCATTGCACTCATGTTCCACAGATGTAGGACTACCTTGTCTGACAGTTGCTAGTTCTGCCTCCTTTGCTGCATAATCTTCAATAGGAACATCAACTTCTTCATTTTCAGGCTCCCTGTTGTGAGATGAAGTAGGGCAAGCTCTCACCCTGTGATCCAGCATGCTGGCTGTGGTGCTTTGACATTTCCTGTTTGCCATAGCCAACTCCTTATATGAAAATCATTTCTAAGCAATTACTGTAGGGAAGATGGAAAAACACACATTCAGGAAAACGTTAGCAGTAGAGATCAGTGATGTTAATAGGAAACAAACTGATAGATTTATTTGGTTAAAAGGATGTGTTTGTAGATATTTAAACCAGATTGACAGACAGCTAACTTTTAAAATGCTCATGGTATGGAACCATGAAATCAAAGTAATAATTTGCACACTGAAAGGAACAGATAAAGAGAAGGTCCTACTTTTATGCTAAATGTATTCTAGTGTAGGATCTCTTCTGTCAATTTGACAGAAAATTAATCCTGAACCTTGAAATCAGTTTTCAGTTTCTTTTTCCTGCCAGTAAGGGGTCATGCTTTGATCGCTATGCAGTAAACAGGAGCTCTTTTCAATTTTCAGCTTAGGCATTTCTTTAATGTGTACTGAAAGCATACATCTAGAATATGACCTGCTCTTACCAAAACCAAAAGAAAATAATTCTGTTAACTTGGCAGTCACACAGAGCACTGAGGATAATGCACTGCTATTAAAAAAGTTATTTAAAAAAATCACTCACTGGTTTATTAGCTTTTCCTAGCTGGATGCCATTAAGTATCTCCCATTGTTAAACCAAATATTGTTTTTTAGAACAGATCCTTTCAGTTGGAAAGGACCTACAACAATCATCCGGTCCAACTGCCTGACCAACTTAGGGCTATCTAAATATATTATTTACTGGAAGTTAATAGTATATCTGAAGTTTTAAAAGAGAAAAATCAGAGAAGGTGGCAAAACTTTGCCAGTGATTAATTGCACCTTCTCACTATTAGAAAAACTAGCAGATTTACAAGGCTTTCTCAATATGAACTGTATGCCCACTATGATCCCTTTAATAAACTAGTTATCAGTTCTTACTTTGGAGTCAGTTATAAGAAACTCAGAACACCAAGCCATCTGTCCACTAGTGTTGCATCTGGTTTAGTTAGCTCTACTTAGTGCAGACTTAAGAATGCTTCCACACTGTTTGCAGTCTAAACAAAACTTATTTTACATTGGATTAAAATAGCAGCCTAGTCACAACACTGCAATGCTCTGCACAGGCTGCAAACGTGCCCACAAGCAAGATAAATTGCTTGTATGTCCACATCAGGAAGGGGTAAGCACACTATGCAGTCATGTCTCAAACAAGTTAAGATGGAGTGCTACAAAAAAGATATTTTTGAATGGCAATGCAAGAATGAACTACAGACACCTCATCTGTCTTAACTTGAAGTTAGTTCTTGCCAAGAAAAGAACAAATTAGTGTCTTTTAGGGAAAAAACTGTTTTCATCTGCAGTAGCCTCAGTCTACTAGTTATTGGAAATGTTCTCCATATTAAGTAATAGTTCAGAGATTAACAGTAAATTCTGCACACAAGTCACTACAGTGTAGCTGAAGATAAAGAAGCACAAGAGGGTTATGGAACTTAACACTTCTACATCTTTTCACCTGTGTAGAAAGATACCTTCACTACTTTCTTCCCATGGAGAGAGACCAATTAAATTAGCATTAAAAAAGGAAAATGGCACACAATTGCAAACATTGTGATAAAGTGAAATACCCAGTGTAATATTCCTGGCTGTGTTTAAAGAACCGCTTTACATATGTACTTGATTCACAACCTGAACAGCATTCTAGTGGAAGCAAAACAAGCTGAGTTTTTCATTTAACATCCATACTGATCTGAAGGGATTGGTGCGGGACCACTGTTAGCTTCTTTTGGCAACAAACATGTACTATTGCATCCTTATTTACAGCCAAATGATCTTTCGAGACCTTTCGCAATCTACAGGTGAACCTAAGAGATTTATTGGCCTCAATTTGATATACTCGCTTTATTTTGCAAGGCGTCTTTCCTGTGCTTACTCCTCCTCAGGTTCCTTTCTTCACCTACTTCTCTGTCTCCTTTCTCCCACACTTCCAATACCTGTACCCTTTGCCAGTTTTGACAAAAGTCCCATGCAAGTTTTGCTTCCCTGAAATTGTTCAATACCTCCCATTTTCCCCAAATATCCAGTACAATCTAGTCACTATTATCTCCGAAGAGATATAACTCTACCCTTTATAAATCATCTTCAAGTGTAAGTGGAACATAGGCATCGCAACATGATTTACCATCAGGCTAGGTTATAGCACGTATGGCCTACAGGCTTGCTTCTCTGCTGCTCAGCCGTGTTATCAATGCACTGCTGTCGTAAGCTCTTCCATATGTTAGCCCTATACATTCATAATCAATAAATGCTGTAAAAAAAACCCCACTCAACCCTTTCAATGCAGACATATGTTTAGAACTGCTATATTTATCAAGTTACTCATGACAACTGTAACAGAGATAATAGAATTTTTCAACAGAATTGCATCAGCAAGTTCATTATTGTAGGACTTTACACTAATTATACCAGTCTCTTTTCCAATAAGCAGGTAAGTTGAAGTGGGGAAAAATCTAACTTCAATTTCTTCAAAACAATTTTAATATCAAACTAATAGTATTTCTCAGTAGGCTTTCATTACAGAAGACTTAATAGACTCCCATCTGCTAAGTCAGCCAAGATGAATTGTGTCTGATCCTAGACTCGGAACTCAAATTTTAATACGCAGATAACAGAATATGAACCTGCCATGACTACGTCAGATTCTGCAGTCATTTGATTCCCCGAGGCCAAATCATGTTCATTTTTCAGTAGATCTGACTCTACAGACCATGAGAATTCCTTAAACAGAGCTCCAGAAGCAAAGTGCAGGATAACCTGCCAGCTCTTCTAAAAGCAGATATAAATGGGAACCTTACTTTCATAGGAACCCTGATTCACCTGTGGAACACTCAGCAGACTAAGCATGTGGACACTGATTTCAAAAGGAGCCCAGTATCTCTCAGGGAGGAAAGGTGGAGGGCATATAGCAAACTGGGGATGTTGGACCCTCATACATAGAGTGAGGCTACATAACACTGATTTTATAGCCTCTGTATACAGAAACAATAAGACTGTGTCCTACAATCAGAACCACCACAAGGAAATAAAATTAGGGTCATGTTGTGCTATTCTGAGTGGCGTCTCAATTTCATTAAAATTGAGAAATGTCTCTCTGAGTAAGGCAGTCACAGCGTAACACTAATTATTAACCAGGCTTCTTAAAAATGTGTAGCCTTTTTCTCTAAAGCCTTGGAATTTAAAACAAACAAACAAAAACTCTACAAAACCACAACCTGTTATTTCAGGGAAGGGAAAGACCTAGGACTGAAGTTTCAGTTCTTTATTAGGACATAACCAGAACTGGTATTTCATGTCCACTTTCATGTTAGATCTGCATGTGCAGTAAATACATGCAAAATGTAGTTAAATGCATGTATATCTTTTGCTCACCGTATGCTCAGCAGGTCCAGCATATCCCAAAATGCCTGTTTCTTGTGGAATTTTGTGGCCATAGAGAATTGAGGGGTGCTGTTTGAACCTGCAAGTCTTAGAGATGGTAAATTTCTTCAGCCCCACCAAAAGAAAAAACCCAAACAAACCAAACCCAACTTTTCAGAGGGGGAAAAAAAGTCACCAAACACCCCTAAGAAATCTACATGTGGTAGTGCTAAGTTCTAGTCTCTGTGACTTGCTGTCTCACTTGGAGTTGGCTTCTTTTTTATAAACCAGTGAAATGGCTTCATCCATCTATTTGTGAAAACACACCATAAAGAATGCTTTCAAGTAAGGGTCCGGGTACAAAAGTTATTAATCTTTAGCAGCTTAGATCTGACTTTTCTAGTGTGACATTGACAATGAAAACCGGACTGAGGTATAACATTTGTCTGTGTACAGAACTCTGAGTACCAGCAGGCTAAGGCAGCAGTTAATTCGGCCTTGTGAGTGCCACCTCTGCCTTGTATGGCGTAAGCTAGCGAGCCTCTTGCAGAAAGCTTTCTGTGTGCATTATTAAAGCTCTCCAACAAGTATTTAGGTAAGCCACACTAATGCAACCTTACAGACATATGTTACTGTTCAACAGTGCTACTGACACTATTTAAAAAAAATCAGGTAAATTCAAAGAGAATTAGAAAGGACACTGTATTTATGGGGAGTCTGTTTCTTTGTGTAGTCCTGCATAAACATTACACGTGATAAGAATTTTTAAATGACTAAGATGACTTTTTGCAGAAAAGCCTGACTGAAAATAGTGAGAAGCCATTTAGAAAATAAACTTCAATAAACAGATAGTATATATGAGTAAGCCTGAAGTTCTTTGTCTATGCTGTTGACAATTTAGGACATTTCCAGGGAGTTTAAAGCTTAGCTAGACACTCATTTCCAGGTTTTGTTGCCTCTTGCGAAATGTCCTGAACAATCCTTTCTATTTCCTCTTCCTTCCAAGGGAATTTTCATCCCA
Organism: Patagioenas fasciata; assembly: GCF_037038585.1. Classification (NCBI taxonomy): domain Eukaryota; kingdom Metazoa; phylum Chordata; class Aves; order Columbiformes; family Columbidae; genus Patagioenas; species Patagioenas fasciata. The sequence goes on along the minus strand of NC_092531.1, from coordinate 10,768,395 downwards.
ACACAAAACAGGAATGAGAGGCCTAACAGAAGCCAGGCAAGTCTTAAATGAGCTCTTTTGCTATTTATTTTAAGATATTTCTGCTCTCACATACTTGACCTCTTCTAGATAGTGGTCTAAAATAGGAGTTGCAAATGTAAACTGTGGATAGAATGAACAGCATCTTGCTTTTAGATTTTCCATCTTTTTCCTTCACTTAAAATCCAGAAAACTTCAAATAAGAAAATACTTTTTAAAGTACTGTTGTTTGCAGCAAGCAGAAGCCTCTTGGGCTTTAGAAATGCATTTTATTTTTCGTGTGAAATTCCATTCAAAATTACCCTATTTTAATTTGACTCTTTCACTTTTCCATGAGTGCCTTTAGAAAATGTTGACAGTCTGTCCAAAAAATTGTACAAACTCAACACTGTAGTTAGATGTCTTTCAGGACTTTCTTCGTCTTTGCCTCTTCTATTGAGACCCAGTTTCCCATCTCACTATGGGGCAGATGTAAGGCTGGGGCCCCCTCAAGTCCAAAGGAAAGCACTTTCCACCCTGGGAACAGCCAACCCAGAACAGCACCAAACACATTTTTGCAGAGCAGAGATGGTCTGTGTTCGTCCAGCGCCTCTGGCTCACCAGTAACCGCGGGGAGTTTGGGAGCTCAAGTGCAGAGGCTGAGTGCAGTGCCGCGGGGTTCATACCACGCTGACCGTGTGTCCTGCTGTACACAGTCCCTTGTTTTCAGTAAGGACAAAAATCAAGTAGGAAGTTACAAATTAAAAATATCAACAAAATTATTTAAATTTGTTAATTGTAGCAGCAACATGCTAAGTTCCAGATTCATGATCTTCCTTTTAACCTCCACCTCACTCAGTGTGCATATATTTTACGATTGCATATTATTTTATACCATGTGCCTTCTGTTTTGTACAAAGCACAGCTGGGATGATCCAGGAGGAAAAACAAGTAAAGGCAACTATAAGTTTGGTGCTATTTAGTGTTTCAGAGCTTCAATTTATCATCGAAATATTATTTTAACATGCTTAACATAATCTAGACACAGAATTAGAAAACAGCAAGAGATCTGCATGGGAAGCCCAGAGAAAGAATGATTTTTAAAGAAATGAGGGAAATTTGTGGGGGAAGTGAAAATGAGTAGCATCTAAAAATACATGGCATTAAAATACATGACTCACTACTTATTTCAAGAGTAGCCACTAGGGTCTTCCTGTGTAGCTAAGGCAAAAATAATATATCATTCACTGATTACTCAACTGTGTCTGCTGTGAATCCGAGGTAGTCACAAAAGACATTAATTTAGAAAAAAAAAATCACTGAACAGGCAAACAGGAAATAAAATTATATATCCATTATTAGTCACCATTATGCTTATTTATTAGTTTTTCAACTAATTAAAAAAATTAAAGCTCTGAGATAACATATGTACTTTCCTATATGTTAGGATTCTTTCAGTTGTGCAGAAATTCTGCTTAAAGCTACAACAGCTGCACTGTACTGGATACCTCAACAGCCTAAGATTTCCAAAATTCACATCCCTGTATCCACAGGCAATGCTTTTAAAATGGAGCAGACTGTCCTGAGCTACTGCCTTGCTTTAAAAAAAAATCTGTCAGCAAGCAGGTTGCATTCTGAGTAGAATATGAAATGTGTATCCATACATGGAAGAAATGAGTAGCATATATTGACCAGCCATATTTAATGCACACCTCTTTCTCACCCTGAAACCAAAGAGAAACAATAGATGATTTGAAATGCAATGTCTCTTGCTCCTGTTAAACCACGTCAATAAGATCACTCAGTGTAGCTGAAATGTTTCATTAGCTCACATTAGAGTGAAAGCTTTTCTATTACTTTTCTATAGGTCACACAACCTTCCTTTCATGCTATTCAGCAGATGATATCAAGAGGTTTCTGAGATGACTTAATTAGTTTTCATATTTTTAAAATATTGTACATTCTTAACTGTGTTCTTGCATTTCTTTTCATGGTATATAGTATTTGCTGTGTTTGGTTTAATCTAATAAGCTTTTAAAATACAATTACCTTGTAAATGGCATTCTAAAAGTGCTCTATAATTAGAACCCTCCAACAGAAATTAAAAGTAGAACAGAGACAAAGACAGTGTAAAATCCTATGGCATTGCTGAAATGGAATTCTTGAATGTATACCCAATCTAAATGTAGCTTTTTTAATTAAAAAGATTAGCTATTTCCTGCTAAAGTAATAAAAATGTGTGTAATTACATATTTATTTATCATTTATTGTCAATGTGGCTTTAGGGTTTAATTCCACAGCTCAAAGAGGGATATTAAACCAGTCCTGCCACATCCATATAGTTGCTTGAGTAGAGATTTTAGGACTAGTATTGGTTTTGCAGTATTACGCCTGCTATACAAAAAAACTCACCAAAAATATAACCCCATTACAGATATCTTAAACTGGGGGAGGTACAGAAGCAGAATATTTTTATTCAACAGAATAAGATGAGCCTCCAGAATTAAGTCAGTAAGATCTTATGGCCTATTCCTGTGGCTGCCCTGCTCCAAGAGATCAGTTTTAAATAATGCAAAAGTATCCCTTGTGTTTTACACGCACACAAATGCTCTGTTGATAGGTATGCAAAGGCTTCAACTTTAAAATGTATTTCACATTAAACCTAACTTTCAGTATCTTCCCTTGATTATCATATTTCCTAATTCACTGGGAATAAAGGAAAGAAATATAGGAATAAGGGAAAGTAAAGTATATATTAACATTATCACACCTAAAAAAAATATATGCCAATTCAATTAAACCCCATTCTGGCCACTTGCAATTCATCCAGAGCTCTGGGAGAATTTCTAGGCTCTCCTAGAATTTTACAAAGTTGTAAAATGCTTTGTGGAGCAAGTAGTTCTGCTGACTATGGAGGCTACTCAGAAGTCTGGCAATCTTTCTATCTTCTGCTAATTTGTATGCTTTTTATGTCAATCTTGCAATTCCCTGGGTAATATTTTTATCTCAATAACAAGGTCAGTTTCCATACTGACTTAGCACTAAATTATAACAGATCACTATAAGCATAACATGAGCCGGTGCTAATGAAACTGGGAAGGCATGCAGCTGGAATTCAAACAAAACAAACCAGACACTGAACTTGGACGCAGCTCCATTTCTCTGTGGGAAAACTGCTGAGGTCAGAAAGGCCAGTTGTACAAATCCACACTAACAGAGTCTGGCCTCACACAGCTGACATACAAAACATCACCTATTGCAATTTCTCCAAACTTTTAAGTCTGACACAGTACTGTTTGCCAACTTTAAATGTTAAGTAAAAACCAGTGAACAGAACTAAATGTCCTTCTTCTTAGCTCTAGATGCTGGTATACTTTTGAAAAGATCGTTCATTGGAAAACCACCAAAGGAAAACTTACTCATTTGGCCCCTAATGTAGATGTAACTACTTTGTTAGTAATAAAACCAAATTCTAAAGTGTCTGTTAATAATATATGTCAGTCTTCCTCTGTGTCTACAACAATTCAGTGTTTTGAAATGGATTGTACGATGACCAAAAGATGTATTGTGCAGTCAGAAATTATTTAGAAGGGTGAGATAAAAATTATTTTGGGTAGAACATGGCAAAAAATGTTACTCCACCGTGGCAAATTCCTAGAAGAGTCTTTTAAACCATATACAGTATACAGTGACTAGTGAGTTGGGCAAAAGGTGAGACAGGATTTCGGCGCTTCCTCAAAGGTGAGGGATGTACATCTTTTGACAAGATGTTCAAATTCCGAATTTCCGTATTGTTAGAGAAATAAATATTATTGCAAAAAGAAGAAACAGTAAGAAGAAACATAAAATCTGTTGGTTCCATGTATTTTTCTTCCCTAAGAATGCAAATCTAAGCTGTATATTTGATGTTTCTTTTTAGTAGAAAACTCCCTCTCGTTGTGGCTGCACAGACTGAGTGCTCTCCGGTAATCTGAGATATTCCTTGCACTGAGTACCAGAGTCCGGATCATACTAAACTAGACTCGAGATTACTGTCAGCTACAATGAAAACAGGTTTTATTGAACCTGACATGCAGTAAGAAAGGAGAGAAAATTGTTTAAATTAAAGCTGTTAGAGCAAGCTTTGCACTCCTGCTGTCACATAGATATAAAAGAATGCCATGGGTGTTAGCAAAATAGGTTTACACACATGCAAGAATAATTTTAGCTCACCACAATTTAGGAACTTTTAATTTTGGAAACTGAGCATCAGGCACCCAGGTTAACCCTCCCATTTTCTTCAGATGGAAATAAGGCTTTCCTAAGAGGTCACACATGTTATACTTGCTTGGGTATTCATTGTATATCTCTTATAGACATAGGTATAAGCACTAATATCTACATAGGTATAGTCATTAATATCTACTTAGGTATAAGCAGTAAATTCATAACTTTATCTCCTTCAGACCCTGCTTCCACTACGAAAAAGACCAGGAATCTCCCTAGAAAAGTTATAAGGCTATTCTAATCTTACAGTAATTTGGAAAGATGAGTTAGTTCTTCAGAACAATTTTTCAGGAATGCCAAGACAGTGATGTCTCCACCAGTCAGCAAGAATACTGGCCCCCACACCAAATTATATTTCTAATAGGATCTCAACACAACAGTGATACTATTCCTGTCATTCTTTGTGCCCATATTATTTTCTTCAAGAATTGTGAGCTTGCCATTTAAATGTTATCATTAAGTACTCTGAGTATTTATATAATGGAATACACGTATCTCTTAACAGTATCAGAGAACTATATGGTAGCGTTAGTTAAATCAACCTCATAATAAAATAGCCACACTAAAAATGCCCCATTTGGTTGCATGCAGTTTCACCTGAAATACAGCAACAACATGTATTCCTGAGATTTGTGTGTCTGAAATCAGTTTTTTCTTTACAGCTTTTGGAGAACTTTGGCTATTTAAAAATTAGCTCTTCAGAGCTGCTAATGCAAAGATCACAAAAGCATTATGGCAGCACTTTATATCTTCAATAGACACATGGCTTTTAAGAGCTGTTAACTTTATGTATACATTTCCATTGACATAAGAAAGCACACCAGACTTCATGCATGTGAACTACACATGAATAAAATATGGCACTCTTACCAATATAACTCTATTCCACTCCATTTATTTTGTGAGAAAATGTTGTGGTTTCTCTGAACAGCCACTGCTAACTCTCATCCTGGCTCAATTTCATTTACAAAGAAGGTACTTTATTGTTATTTTAATATGACAGAATTATGCTTTTAATATGCCTTTAGCTTTTTTTGCTTTTATTGCCATCAGCTTTTGTCTTTTAAATCAATGTCCTAAAAAATGTCCACATTTTACTGTATCCCTTCATGCAAAAAGGTAATATATTAAAGAAAAAAATAATAGCAAAGGGAAAAAAAATGGCACATTTTAGCATGCCCTAATTTTAAAATTATGTGTCATAGAATCATAGAATGGTTTGGATTGGAAGGGTCCTTAAAGATCATCCAGTCCAACCCCCCTGCCATGGGCAGGTTGCTCAGAGCCCCATCCAGCCTGGCCTTGAGCACTGCCAGGGATGGGGCAGCCACAGCTTCTCCGGACAGCTGTTCCGGTGCCTCACCTCTCTCATCAGATAAAATGTCCTCCTGCCATTCAGAAGGAAGATAAATTCTTAAACTTGATACTTATTCAAAAACACATGGCATACAAGCAGTCAGTGTTTCAAAACTTACTTGATAAGGATTTTATGCTTTACTTTACAGTTTACTAAGTAAAGATTCCTTGAATTTTTTTGACATGATGCATCTGTGTGAATTTTTAACACAATCAAATTGGAAATACATACCACGGGCAATTAATTAATTACTGCAACATGATTTCATGTATGTACTTCCCCAGTGTCATGCAAGAAAAGAATACTAATTTCAGGTTATAGGGAGAGGTAAATAATACTATTTGAATAATAAAGTACAAAGGAACAGACAGAATAGGTTACTCAAAATGAAACCTGGAGATTCAGCAAAACATTTCAAACTGTACCATTTAAGAACAGTATAAAACATTCTCAACCTTACTCCAAAAGCATCCATTCAATAACCAGTTAGATGGCTGGAGGGGAAGCTTGTTAGAATACTGGGACTGTCAATGTACAATAGCTGTGGAGGTAAGTCATTGGAAAGGCCTCTATTGTAAAAGAAAATGGAGATGCTTAACTTTCTCATAACTCAGTGTTTAACTATCAAGTTAGCAGTTCACATCCAACCATTTACACTCAAATTTTACAGTTTCTTGATGCTCAGTGTATAATAATTACCCAAAAATACTTATTTGTATCATTATTGACCTTGAAGTCCTGTGAACCGTTTCATGGGCACTCACTTAACATTATCATAGGAAAAAATGAAATTTTCTTTTAAAATTTATGGGAAAGTATTGACAGCATCATTTTAATGAGTCAAATCTCAAAAGTTTTGATTTGCAGGCATTAACAACTGACACATTCCCTGTAAGTAGTATCTACTAAGACATAATAATTAGGTATTGCTAGTAGTCTATAGATTTTTGACATCAGCTATTCTTCCAACTGGCTTGCTGGAAACAGGTAGCTCTAGCTGGTCAAAAAGCAGTTGTTAATCATGGTCCAGAAAGTATAAAATGGTTTATTACGTGGCTGTATATTCACCACATTTGGGTGTTTAAGTCTTACTAAAAAAAAAAAAAAAAAAGGGCGGGAATTCATTTTAGTTTACTGTATCCAGGCTATTTTCCTGGTGAAAATACAAGAAAGAACGCATATTGTGGAGTATTATTTGCAGTGAAACTACAGAAAAGTAGTCTGGAAATTGCATGAAGTTCTTCCCAGTCATGAAACCTCTAAAATCTTGCTGAAAGCGACTAACACCCTCCCCATTCAATTAGCATAAGAGGATTACGTTGTATTTCTCTCCTGTTAGCAGAACATTGTGTTTTTCAAACTCATACAAATGCTTGCACTGCTGGCAGATTTAGTAAATAAATAGAAAAATCTTTTGAAATAATAAAATAGGAGTAAAGGCTATTGTGTTAGTTCTTTTCAAGATAAAATAGTCTGCCTTTGTTAAGCAGAATCAGCAAATTCCAAGGTTAATATATGAGACATTTTACAAAATAAAGATTTAATAAGAATAGTAGATAATGAAGATAATCAGAGGTTTTGTTAGCAGTGAATTATGTCATAGGGTTTTGCATTTCCAGTCTTTGAAAACATATCTGTAGCTTGCAGCTGGTTGTGTTTCAGGCACACCGCTCCATAGCGGATGATCACCTCATTTGAAAAGCAAGATTAGAAAGAAAGGCATAAATTGCACATCAGTAAAATCCTCTCCAATTTATAACAACTGGTTAGAAGATAAATACTCTGTCAGTCACTTTAGCAGATACCCAAGGTGGCTTGAAAGCTTTACAGCTACCAGCTTTTCCATCAAATGTCAGCAGAAATTTTGTGTGTATACATCTTATGAAAATAAGACCTAGCCTCCTAAATAAATATTTTGAATGTAAAATTACTTAGATGTGCTCTGAATAATACTGTTATAGCTCAGTAGATTTACACATAGTTATTGAAAACAAAGCACTACTCACAATGCTTTAAACTATTATTTGGTGTTAGAATTAAAGACACACAGTGACATGACATACATACTGCTGTGCTAGATGCTGTGTGAGCACATGAAGGATGTGTACTCTAAACTAAGAAGTACGCAACTTAAAAGGATATTGACAAATTATTGTTAATTTCTGTTGTCAACTCTCCATTCCCTATGGCTATGGGGACTAGAATGTGCTGCATAAAGGGAAAACAAATGATACTTTGGCATTTGTACTTGCATTGATTTCCACTAACTCACTGCAGGTTGAGCAGGGCCACCTCTAAGGGCAACTTACTAAATACCACACTCATCACTTTTAAGCAGATCCAAGAAGCAGCTGCATACTGGACCTCAGTTGGTACATCTGTCAGAACTGAGCATCAGATCTCTATATTGCACGGCTTAACTGTCAGGCTATTGGAACCCTTGTACAGCAAAGTACGTACACACTCATTTAATTCTGAGAATGTAAGGCCCTTGTCCTTATAAAATGGAGCTGCCTCTCTGATTTCAGAAATGCACACTTACCACCCATCGAGGACCCAGACTAAAGCACCTAAAGTATGTGAACTGCTCCTCAATTTCCTGGTTCCCAAATTAGCACCATAGCCACAAACATCTTATTTCTGTTAAGTTACAAGCAATAAGTTGGAAAATGCATAACTAAACATAACACCGAAAACTGCAGACCAGACTTAATCTTATGGGAGACAGGGGATACTCCACAAACAAGACCTAGCTCAAGATGTCTCTTAGGTAAAATAGAATAAACTTGCATCTTCAGTACAAGAAGTCTTATTTATTTGTGAGATTCATTAAAAGTCTCTTTAAAAAATGAAGAATTTCACAGCAATCCTGTCCCTTTCCTCCAAAAAATGATGTCCTAAGCAAAAAGCAATTAAAAGAGAGTCCCAAACTCACAGAAACAGGGAGAAAGTTCTGGGGAAGTCTCATTAGGTATTACTCTGTTCTTATCTTCCTTAAGCATCTGGTTTTGGCCACTCTGAGAGATGGGATACTGGGCTTGATGACCTTTCCTGTGTGTGCTAACAGAGCACATTACCCAAGTCAAACCCTGCCATTTCATACCTGTAGGATAGTCCTACCCTTTCTGATAAGTTAAGGTCATGTATATGCAGGCATGTATTACTTCTAAATATCAATTTCTATTCACGCCAATTCAGGAATTATTACTAGGACTATTCTTAAAAAATCAATTATTTATATAAATTTGAATTCTGATTAATATAAAATTGAAGTTCATATGCATCTGTTTTCCAAATATCTAGGTCAAAATTCACTCTTTTAATCAGCACTACAGAGAATGTGACCTCCTATCCGCAGAGATCCGCAATTTAGATTAAAGAGGATTTTGTCCACAGAGAAATAGTTAATTATTACTCAAGATATTCATTAAAATTCAAGAACGCCAAATACAAAAACTGCCACTGCTGTCATTAGGACATGCCAGAAAAAGTCGCTGCACAAACTAATCTCATATATCAGGAGGTCAAATTATTGGGTGAAAAGTAGTAATCGAAGACAAAATTGTTAACCTGAGGCACTTCTGAGCGAGGAAGTGGACCACAAAATTCTGGTATCATCTCTGAAGAGATAGTAATAGGTGCTTACAGAGTCAAGCTGCTCAAGGCAATCTTTCTGAAATTTCTTGTTGCTGTTTTTTTTAAACAAATAAGAATAGTGTGCTTTCTACACCATTAATACCTTATTAGAAATATACTGAATACAGTGTTGCATTTCAGCTGCAGGGTACTGTGGAATCTGGTTACCAAGTATTAAGCAGCTAATGTCAGCTACAGCAACTCCTTGTTATTGCTCAGTAAAGCACAACATAGAAGAGATCTTTATACTGATTTAGGATTTCATGTCCTTTTTCATGAGCAGTGTTTCCTTAATATGCCTTCTCTCCAAGAAACATTCAACCAAGGAAAAATAAAATGCTTCATGGGGAGAAGTCCTGCATATGCTACCTTAATTCGAGGTAAACTGTATTTTCCTTGTTAACTGTGGTTGACTACATAACCAGAAAAACAAGCAGGCTTAATTTCTTATTAAAAACAATCAAACATTTCAAGGGTTTCATAGCAGTTCCATTTGCTAGCTTACAGACACTCAATTTCATGTCTGCATTAAGCTCATCAGTATGTAGACAGTTTCTGGAGAAAAGCTGAAGACTACGTGGTCATTGTATGGCAGGCTAACAGTCAGTCATCTTGCACATTAAAACAATTATCTCCATGTAGGAAGACTGATCTCTAAAAAAAGGTTTATTTCAAGTGCTTGTACTAGATCTATGTTGTAGATGTCTGGAGAATTTCAGTCTCCAGGCTCCCACACCAAGACCCTTTCAAAAACACTAAATTCCATTCCATCAATAGATGACACAGGAATCTAAACCATCTCAGTGCAAATCCTGTCAAATAGTCACATTTTCTTCTCTGAATGTATTACTTTGAAAAGGGGTGTATGTTTCATCCACATTGTAAAGATAAAATATACCGGTAGCAGTGACACATTTATTTAATTCTTTTACTAGCACATTTTTTAACTTTTCCCATCCTTCATTCCATTCCTGTCATAGTCAAAATCATTACTGGGCCATGCAAGTGGGTCTCACTGCAAAACAACTGAAGTTTGTCAGTGTTGGGATTACAAATTCTACACCATATCTTTCTTAAGAGTAGTGTGCTGGTGATGTGTTATAGACTAGATGTTTTTAAATTTCAGATTTTAGATTTCCGCATCTTATTCTATCACACATCTTCCTTTTCTGTACTTCAGTTTCCTATAATTTCAACAGTTATCCAAAATGCTAAATTTATGTCTCTGTCTCAAAATAAGGACCATATTTTTTTCTTTTCACATGATTAATTTGGATCAAAACAGGTCTCAAGCCCGTGATTTAACATTTGGTAACACAATGAGATTTGTTGGCTCAAAGTGAATCACAGCTGTTGCACATCTTGACGATCTTGTGCCTGGATTCTTAGCTTGGGGATCAAAACCCTTCATCTATAATGCATCTATGAATTCATAGAATGTTGTACCAATGGATAAAATTTGCTCCTGACTCACTTAGAAAATGTGTTTACTGATTTATTTAAGTGGCAAAGCAGCAAATGTGTTCAGGGTGTACTGTCTGTTGATGGGAGGTACGAGTGCCTGAAAGAAATGTCGTAACTCATTTTTCACGAAACAGCCGTCTTTATTTTTTCAGCATGTTATTTAGAAGGATTTCAATTATTAAAAATAATTTTTTAAAAAAGAATTTACCTATGGCTATTACAACCACCACCTAGTAAGAATATTGTAACCAAAAAGGTTCAGCAAAAATTATTTCTCCAGTGTGTTTATCTTTGTAGCTTTGGATCTGTTCAATTTCATTATTCCCAAAGTATATGCAATTTCTGCTTGGCCTTTCATACAGTTGCAAAGAAGAGAATATAACTGGGACAGGGTGGGAAAAAGGCAGCTACATGGTCAAAACTACAAAGTTGGCAGAGGAAAGTAAGAATCAACTTGTTTTCTTTAAGGTGATTTTAATTGTTTTAATTAGCTATCAAGCTTCTTTCCTTTTGACGTTTTCCAAATATTTTCCAAACATGTATCCAAATATCCTATTTTTCAGTGGTGATCTTGCTGAGAATGTCAGTCCTGATCAGTTATAAATACTCCCTGAGACTGCTGCAAAAGATTAGAATTTCACCGGCTAAATAAAACCCATGGAACCACACTCAGAGCATGTACTGCTGACTGAAATTCACACATACATCTAAAAAAATAACTAAAAAGAAATCAGAAATAAAAAACAAAATCAGAAATGTTTAAGATTCAACTGAAATTCCAGTTTAATATTTTAGCCACAGAAGCAAATTTCCATGTCCTTGGATTTATAAAATATCTATAAACACACACTACTACTGTGACCCTCCTTGAATTATCACTGAAAGGGTTGGTGAGAAAAATACACAGCCAATTCAATTTTTTCTCAATTTATATTATCTAAAGCCTACTTGTCCCATTTTAATAGTCATGGTCCCTGTGCATGGCATGCCTATGATACAATACATGATCGTCCAAAATAATACAAATAAAAAATTCAATAAGATCTATCACATGCCAATAGATTTCTTAAGCCCTTTCACTATTTATTTTTTTTTAACAGAAGGGCAGAATTTCTCATCTTCCTTGCAAAGTACATTAAACAATAACCCTGAAATGCTCAATGCTAACAAACCAACCAAACAAAAAATGCCAAACCTGGAAATCACAGTATTTCTCTTTCATTTGATCGCTTTTAAATAAGATGATTATTCAAGGCAGTAAAAGGAAACAATGATTTGTAATAAATCAATGGATTGAGAATCCATGCTCAGATTGTACATATTTTAAGAGGCAAGCATAAGTTGCTCTGGGGGAGCAAATTAAACTTCATAAATAGACATGAGGGCCTAGCTATCAAATTGCCAAACACATCTTGAAGATGTAATCATTGCAACAGCAAGTGAAAGGAAATTCATACCGATTCTTTTTCTTCATTTGCCGAGCAATGTGAAAATCATAGGGTTTGGCAACCTTTTCTTGGAGAGTGTGAGGATGGGGCAAGGAAAGTATTGTCAAGAAACAATTCTCATCCTAACTGGTATGTGTTAAGTCTCCAATGAACAATAAATACTGTTATTAATGTTAAACTAATATATAACTACCTGCATGCAGAAATAACCAATATATGTCTAAAATCTATCAACTGATAAAGAGGACCTGTACTTTGTCTGCAAGTTATACATTTAAAATCAGTCCTGATTATTTTACTTCCAGACCCTCCCTGAATATTGACATGCAGTCTCAAAAGCATTTCCAGCTTCTTAAATGTTGAGGATAATGTACTATGCCTCTGCATTAACTCAGTTTGAATATTTAGTTAGAATGTCCTTAATCTATTTTACTGTTGCAAATATAAATGCTTTTAATTTGAGTGTTATCTACAAATAAATCAAATAGAATTTTCCTACGGTGTTAATTTAAAACAAACACACAAACTTGCTTTTATCTCTTATTTTCTTTAATCATATCCATAGCAAAGATGGGGTTTTTATGCAAAATACATTCATATCTTTAAAAGCTTTTTTATTACTTACAGCTAGTGAGTGGTTTGAGTCTTTTTGCTGTAATGCCAATGGGGAGACACCACTGACAACCAGGAAAGGAAGCACTTTATCAATCAACGAGTGCTCTAAGAGAGTTTGGTTCTGACATCCTTCCAAGCCAATTTTAACCAGCTACAGTCATGCTCTTGATCAGCTGGCAACTGCAAGTATTTCTGAGAGCAGCACTTCATTTTCTGGTTTTTTAAATTTTTGTTATTTGCAAGGGCTACTTGAAAACAACATGTGCAAGCACGTTCCAGTTGTGGGAGGTAGGAGAAAGGGCTTGTTTTCCTCTAGCTCATGAACGTGCAGCACTGAGGCTAGTTAATGCAAACTACACAAAAATGCATGCTGACAATCAGGACTTGTTAAAAGTGACTCTTTGTATTGAAAAAAAAAAAAAGCCGCTGCTTTATTCTATTTATTCCTACTGAGGAAATACTCTTTTGAGGAGAAAAGGGAAAACTATTTTCTGCATTTATAGGCAGCCATAGTATCACTTTAAAGGTTACAGTCACAAATGGGACTAAGCATACCCTGAATCCATTCTACTTCTGTTTTTCCCACACCAAAAGGAGTTTTTGATGCTGACACAGCAAAGCTGGCAAGATGCTAGAGTAATCATGTCTCAGACAAACACAAGCAACGAGGGCTTAAAATGACGGCAAATAGGCTGTTAGGGACAGGCCATCTTCAATAACCTAGAGGGCACAAACGTACAGCACCTCCAGATCACCACCTGCCTGAAAACCTCAGCCATTCCTTTAGGTGGTGTGACAGACGGTAGTACCATTGACTTCAGAAAGTCAGTATAAAAACACACCAGGGAAAAATCTGTCGTCTTCTCCTAATAACATTTAATTTTTATCTTTGCTAACAATCTGCAGCAGACACCTACAACATTATAAACTGAGACAGGGAACAAAAGCACACAAGGTAAATTAGGTTATGTTTGAAGAACAGTCAGTTTAATATTATGTGACTAGCAAATTGACCTGCTAACATAGCACACTGACAGCATACTTTTTTCTAGTCACTGTTTTAATTAAAAGAGTTTGTACAAAAAAAGAATACTGCATAGTGCCTCCAAGAGAATTAAGGAAGTCCAGATCACTGAGGAAAATGACAACTGGGAAATTAAAGCCACTCCAAGTGTTGTCCCATCTTAGAAGGCATTTTACTTCGTAGTTCCCTGGGATTTGGATATTACAGGTCTCATTTAAGCAATTTCATAATTGCCTAGGATGCTGGCAATCCCTTTAATTTCTCCTGATCTCCTACCAGCACTTTATAATCGACATATTTGATTATTTTGTCCCATAACCTTTATGCTGTTACAAAAAAATGACTTAGTGGCTGCTAGTACAGGGTCAGTCTCTAGATGGATGTGCAAGAAATGCCTGTATCCAGTTGACTTGTAGAAATTTCTCTGATTTAATTCCTTAAGTGCTGGGTACAGGATGGCACAATCTGCAGTACCAAATGTCATGTGGTATGTAATATCATGCCAGTTAACATAATGACAACGCTTTATCTTGTGTGTTGAACACAGTTCCAGCTAGCAGAGCCATGCAGCTGACCCAGGTGCAGAGATGTTCTGTGCACGGAGAAGCCCCCTATATAATTACTTTGATTTAGCAAAGTATTGAAGAGTAGTTTATGCAAAACGGATTTTAATACTTTTTAATTTTCTTGTATCTATTTTTAAATTTTCCCTGAAGTAATTAAATTCTATATCAACACAGAACACATTCAGTACAGGATTACAGATATAGGCAAAAATAGCTGGTAGATATTTCTGTGAATTAACAGAAAATACATTCAATTTAAGAAGCTATGAAATTATTCAAAAATTTTGTTCACCCTATGACCAAAAAAAAAATCAATTCTTAAAAGCATAATTTTTTTAAAACATCGGCCATTTGAGTAATTGTTCTCAGTTTTAAGTATGACAACCATAAGAAAAAATAGAAAAATGTCTATAATGTATACATTTGTATTTGGGATTAATATGAAATTCAAAAATATGCCACCAAGAAGCTATTACCAAAACAAAAGGCTTTCATTCTCCCACTTACTTTTCTTTAAAAATGTATTTTACATCAAATATTCTCCCACTGAAACGGTTATTGAAAAACACTTTTTACCAAGAAGTTCAATTTCAGATGTGAGCAGCTTGCTCTGAATTGCGTAGGCAGTATGAGAACACTGCAGAAGTGTTAGTGTAGAAGTAACATATAAGTGCATGAATAATGCCTTCTTACTGATTTAACTGTGAAATATGTTCTTTTGGCATTTATAATTTGGGGCAGAGCAGATGGTGAAAGCTTAGTATGTCCATTAAAATAAATCATGCTGCCAGTGTTTCTTTAGTCTATAAAACTTAGATTGGGTTGACTATTTCAGGTTGATATTTTGTTGTTCTCCTTGGAGTAGTTCCTGTGCATACTCTGCAGAGTCTTGTATTGCAACTCAGCAGAAAAAACACCAAAAGGAGCTGGGATGAAGGGATAGGGAATTCTGTCCAAGACTAACAACACTTTTAAATGGGAGAACTCTGATTTAATTTCTCCTCCCTCCCTAAAAATCTTTCTTCACTAAAAGAAGGCCTTGTTGTATTCTCCTTACTCTTTCACTTTCAGTGTGTCAAAGCCTCAGAAACAATGCCTGTTTCTTTGTTTCCTTCTTTAAATGACTGGCAAAAACAAAGGTCTGTTGTACGTATTGGTGAATTGCATCTCTGAAATACAGCATGTAGATTTTGTGATTCACGTATGCATTAACTGTTCATAGTAAGAACTACTGCTGTTGTTGGCCACATCTTCTGTTCCATGACGAAAGAGTTAAAGTAAGAAAGTAGAAAAGTAAGAAAGGCATTTTATTTTTACTGTGCCCCCACAAGCAGTTAAGAGTCATAGCTAATCAGCTGGCTGAACAGCAGAGAGCACCACACCATCTCATGGTGAGCACTGAGGTTTAGGATTCACCTGACACATTCACCGGTCTTGCCCTCGTGAGGAGAGCCACGGTGCTACCTGCATTTCTCTTCAGAGTAATCATTACCAACAGGATATGTAGCACTCATGGTTACCTGTGAGCAACCTTCCTGGCTTGTTTTAGGCAGAAACAGAATTGCTGCAGTTCAAGATTGATGGATAACTGCTGCAACAAAGCCAGAGCAGAGAGGATGAATAACACAAAACTATCTGGCTGGTGTACATGGATTGGAATGTAGTTAAAACACTGATTGGTTATGGGATTTGAAATGTTCCGCTTCCATCATTAGTGTTCCAGTGGAAACATACTGGTAGTGTAGACAGACTTGATGCTCGGATAAGTTTGCAAAAGACCATTTATGAAGACAGGGAGTTGGGGCTGCATTGAAAGCCTCCTGGAGGCCAGCCTGGGCTGCTCTTCTCCTACAATGGACTTCTCTTATCAGAAGTACTCCCTGTATTAAGCTAATAGGTGTAATTGAATCCCGCTGTTGAGAAGGTTATAAACTTGATTCCTGCTGCCTAATCAGAGACTCCAGATGCCTTCAGCTACCAAAAAAAACTCTATTACAACTCTTAATTCCAGAGCGAAACCTGAATTTAAATACTAAGCTTGCTTCATTATGCAGTTTTCTTAAAACATGCTGTATTGAAAAAAAAAATTTGTTTGATTTCAGCAAAATGTTGTCTGGGCAAGTATTTGCAAGATCTGAAATACACATTTATTTATTAAAAACAGCAATGGATTAAATAAAATAAATACATGTTGTATTATTTGGAGTATTTTAATATATACTATTCTGAAATAAAATAGAAGTAATATCAGAATAGGAGGTTGCAACTAATTCCTCTCTATATCCAAAGACAACTTATAAAAATTCATAGCACTTTTAGGATATGCAATAAATTATTCTGCAAAGAAATCCGTAGGGACTGAAAATGGCTTTGAAACATGAGCCAGTTGGTAGCCTGGTTGAAGGCAGCTGGAAAGGCAGCTTTAAACACCAAGCTCTGCGTTCACTGAGCTGTGGGATCCAGGGACAGCTGAGCTGCAGTGTCTCCTGTTCTGTGGCACCTGAACCAAACAGGGAAGGAGAGGTGGCTAAAGGAACGAGATATTGCTGCTGTGTTTGATTTATTCTTGATTTCCAGAAGAACCCTTTAGGGAAGAAACAGGGACAGTCACAGAACTTTTCAGAATAAAACCACCAAAGTCACAAATCAGCATAGCTTCACCACAGGATCTTCATTAACACCATTCTTCATGCTGACCCCCATGTCATTGAAAAAAATCTGCAATTTTAGTTTTGTTTTTATTGTTATGTGTAATATAAATGGCAGGCATGTCTGAGATTTAGAGAAGATGGGGTACACTTTAAATGCATGAAAGAAGACAGATGCGTCAACTGCCATTTCTGTCTTTGAAAACCTTCCTTCAGTCTTTGCCATCTGTACCCTTTTTTGACTGCCTGGAGACCTGCTGCTCCTCTTATCTCTTTGCCTGCCTGTGTTGTGCCTGATAAAGGATTCTGCTGTGTGAAGTGCAGATTAGTTCACTGCTTGCATTAATAGTTGCCATCACTGGTAACTACATTATAAAAAATAACCTTTCCCAGGAAAATCTAGTACAGAAAATAGTTCTATACACATCACATTAATATATTACATGTTAAAAAAAGAGACCATAACTTACTAAATTATATTACACACTTAAAACCCAAATAGTGTAGCTAGATATGTATTTTTAAAGAGGAGTAAAAGAAACCCTCCTGAATAAAAAGAAAGAAACAAAAAAATCAAGTCTTGTTACATTTCAACAGACACCGCACCAATAGAATTGCAGGAATCAAGAACTGAGGTTAGAATAAAGTCCTCAAAAACAGCTATTGGATTGCTATAAGCAACAAGCCTTTTCTATACCAGAATCTCCATACAAGAGGAGATAGTTCCATCCCTACAGAATGAACTCGAGATCTCTCTATTGTCAGGAAACAATAATTAATTACAGACTAACATTTTTCAAAACTCTTTCCATATTTCATGGTCACGACTAACAAAAATTTCCACTCAAAGCCACTTCTTCAGTAAGGGGACAGCAGGTACCGAGACTTTTACTAGGAGGCTGCAAATTCAACTTTAATCTACTGTTGATTCTGTGACATGAATCAAGAGTAATGGGAAATGGCAAACAGGAAAACAAGAGCACAGTATCTGTAAGAGCCCAGGAAAAGGGAATGTGGTCCATTTACATTGCACAGCCACTGACTATGAGAGTCTGCGCATCTTCTGGAGTTATTTCAAAGTGTAAGCCTATTTTAGTGATTAAGTGCTCTATCTTAGACACCAAGTTGAAAGAGGCTCAGTTTCCATCTCCACCCTAGACTTTCTTTACATTCTTGAACAAGTCTTGGTCCCTATCCATTCATAACTTTCAGACATACAGAGTTGGAGCTTCAGTTTTCAAAAAGGTAACAAGCAATTTTATACAAATGTATGTGAAATAGCACAGGAAGATGGACCTTGATAAACTTTACTATCTCTTTGATACACCCATTAATTTTTATCCTACTGCTAAATGGAAAACTAGCAGAAAAACCAAGGTTAGAAGTAGCACAAATTGAACTCCTTTTACAGGAGCAGAAGGGAAGTTGAACAGTGGGAAGCTGCAATTGTGTTTGTACTATACATTATCCTAGAGCTATAAATTACTTCAGTTCCATGGTACCCATGTAAGATTGCTCACAGATAAAGATATTTGTTAAAATTTTTACTTCAGTAAAAGTTTTGTGCACAATTAAATTTGAATTCTAATCTTACAGTGAATACAGGAAGAATCTCATAGCTGCAGATCAAAGCATTCCTGCTGCCTTAGCTTTGGTTTTAGGCTGCATTCTTACATGCAAACAAATTTTTGTCACTATTACAACATTTCACTGCAAAGATAGTGTAATGCACATGAGTTTGGTATCCCCAGGCAGCCAGTGCTGCTGGGAAACCATTACTTTTCTGAACTAGGTAAAAATGTGAGTTCACAAATCAAACCAACTAGTATACGCAAATTTTAATCTTGACATATTTCATAAAGCAGCATTTATGAAGCAGAATACCCCCCCCCTTCTCTATCCACCTATTAATAAAATAGTATCTCTAATTACTTCTATTATATGGTCATTATGTTTTACATCAAAGCAAAGGACGTGTGCTTTAGGAGATGCATTGCAGGCAGGCAGAAAGTAAGACAAGAGAATGTTCTCAGCTATCTCTTTGCACCTCTGCCTAGATAGGACCTGAATAATTCAGAATGGTTATAGCCATGTACAATATGGTTTTCCACATCTGCTAAATTCGATAAAAGTTAAATGTTAACAACAAACCAAATAAGGTGAAACATTCACATGCCAAAAAAAAAAAAAAGAAATTTTGAAGTCAGTATGACTAATAAATTAAAAACAAGCAGGTACTTTGAAGCAAGTTCAGTTTTTTGCTCCTGTGTCTCAAGAAATAGCTGGTACACTACTCCTTAATCTATTATTGATTTGTCTGGTGAAGGGAAATCTGCTTCAGAAGACATGGCACCTTGTGAATTGCAGGCCCCTAAGAATCCTACAATATCTGAAAAGTGGTATATTGATGTATTTCTGAAAAGTACATTAACTTGTGTATCTTAAAAAAAATCATTGAAAAAGAATGAGTGCCACCCTTGCAGTTTCCAAAGACCTGTAAGAAAGCTGCTAAACTTCAAAGACTTCTTTTAGAGGGCTTGCGGTTATGTTCAGATACCTGACAGGAGATGTCCTCAAAATGTGGCACTTGATAAATGAGAGAAAAAGGAAAATGAGAAAAGGAGTAGAGACTAGCAAAGCAGGAAGAAAAATGCTTAAAAATGATTAGCAGCTAAACAAAGAGTAGAGACAGATACTGATGAGAAAACCCACCCATGCAACTGAGACAAGAATGTCACCACCAAAGAATACGCTGTTGAAACTAATGATATGAAGCCTAGAAGATTAGTTTCAGTGTGTCAGGTGATCTAAGGCTATGCTGAAGTATTATTCTGTTTTCGTCCTTGGGCTTATGCTAGCAAAACTCATAAATTCAACCCCCAGAGTTAAGATCACTATAAATTGTCCTAAATTATCATTTATGTACTGTAGTATCTTTACAAAATCTGCCTGTTAGCTGTTCAGCAGAGTAAAAGCCATGACACATTGTGCATTTCCAAGATGAAAAATAAACATCCATGCCATACTTCTAATCTCCCTCTTGGATGTCAGTGATGTGTTTGAGGCTGGTGGGCCCAAGCTGTTGAAACTCTTAACTACAAATGTTCAGCATCAGTGACTGTTCTGGTATACAGCACTGTTGCACAAGTCCTGCAGGCATAATTAAAGTGCTAGAAAATGGTACTAAAATGCCACAGATCATACCGACACTCTCAGAGACCAGCTGGAATGCACTGTGCTCCTCTGAATCGGGCACTACAGGTCCAGCCACCACATCTGCATTTATACTTTGTTGTCAGACCATAACCCTACACGCTTAGGGCATTCTGCGCAGACTTGGCTTTTCAGATATGTATAACCTACATGTTGATTCGGTTACACACCCATTATAAATTACTGTACCTTATGTCTGCAGATTAACGGGCAGGAAGTTACAGTTGACATAAGCAGAAACATTAGAAAAGCAGGATGAGCACAACTTGGATTGACCACAAACAAATCAGGATTCTGGCACTGTCTTTTCAGCCTGGACAGTTTAGGGACAGTAGTAGTACTATTTTGTATTATAAGCTTTTCCAGCATTTCTTACTAATATTATTGTTACAACTATTTGATTGGCACAATCATAACAGAACTCCCCATATACTCTTTACTATTGCATATTTTCATTCTCAGCAGGTTACCTTCTGATCTAGCCCAGTTTAAGGAATTGTTTTCTTTCCACAAAACAAAATATGCAGGTCTCCTCCACAGGCATGTTCTGTTTATTAGCACCACAGGTGTGGCTATGGTTCAAGCTGTGCCTGCTGCTCTGTGTTTGCATGGAGAGGAAACACTTATTAAATGTTAATTACAGTTTCCCAGGACAGAAATCTTTACAAGACTGACAAAGTTGGGAAAAGGTCATTCACCTTTCAAGTGCATAGGCCTGAAATAATCAATTGCTATAAAAATTCCTATTTCTAGCTATAATAATGGAAACTATTTTTGAATCACCAAATTCTGCAAACCGTAATGAGGAACTGAGCTTGCAATTGTTGTGATGCTTCAGAAAGCTTTAGGCAAATCTGCAGGAGTGGAAACTAAAGGTGTTGCAATGGCGATGGATTCTCCATTCCAAGCCAGTTCTGGCTATACCACTTATTCTGGACTCTCTTTGAGAAGTGCTTCCTCTGTGAGAAAACCAACTCAAATTGCTCATTAGATTGAGTTATGCTAGTTTGTTAATCATCCACATATGCAAAGGAGGAAAATGTTCTCAGTTTGCATCTGGAAAAACTGACTAATTTAGGTCTTTCATTTCAGAAGCTGTTGGGAATTTTGGTTTCTAGTCCCTAGTTTGACCCTGCTTTATATTATTTTTACAGCAAATTTTATGCACCCACAGCTTCCTAATTAAATTTAACACAACATATTTAGCTGAAAAATAAGTCTAAAACACCTCAAAAGATACCAAGACCCACCGATCATCCATAGAAAATGGCCACAAAAACATCTTTACAGACTGTTACTAATAATTAACACACTGTGCTGCAATCTTTCTAGTGTTTGAAAGAATATTAATAAAAAACAACTTGAACAGAAAAAGTACCTGGTGGCAAAAAATGGACGTCATTTTCAAACACTGCTTTCTCCTGAACTGGAATACTTCAATCAAATTAGTGATTTTTACTCAGTTAAAATCTTGGATTACATACAATCTGCTCAGTAGCTCTTGCCTATTACAAGGTGAGAAACCTACATTAAATTCAAAGTATCCATAAGTTAAAGTATTTTGGTATTAAAAAAGGTTATTAAAATTATATTTTGACATTTCCTAGCATAATGTGACTCAGTGGACTCTTGGACCTTGTGTAATACATGCATATCCAAAATACTGGTGTTTGCCCATTTTTAAGGGAGGTAAGGGTTCATAGATGGCCAAACACAAAAAATAAAAGCTTGTTGCTTGTTCTCTCACTTAACCAAAAATAGCCAAAAGAACATGAGTCCATGATACAACCATGCAACATTCACAGAAAAGTCAGACTAAATCTGTTCCAACAGATTCTGACCAGTCAGAAACAACCAGCTCAGACTAAGACTCAGTCCAGATGTTAACAGTGAGAACCGTACTGTGTGGGGAGTAACCCAGCTGGACACACCTCGCTAGAGCGTAAAAAGTACACTCACGTGTATGGAGTATCTGAGGAATCAAAGGGAAGGACAGACAGAGATTCACTACAGGAGAAAATGTGTGCATTAGGATAAGCTGATGTAGACAGGGGATAGGGTACAAGAGGGTATCAACATGCTTCCTTTTCTACAAAGTTTGTAGAATGAGTTGCCTTTGATTTTTCATGGGTCTGTTGTCTATGTATTTGCCTCAGGGCACCTCTATTACTGTATGCTCATCAAATCCTGTACCTGTAAGATTTTAAAGGTTTTAGTATTATTCTACAGTCATTCTTCAACAGCGTTTTCTCATTTTTCAACTGTGTTTTCACACCTTAGCTGAAATTTGTCCAAGTATCTGTGCACAAAATGTACCCAAGAACAGGAAACACCAAAGTACACAGTAATTTACTTCCAATGTCTCCTCAGCTTTACAGGAACTTTAAAATTACAGATAACTATAAACTAGCATTATTTTATTTGAAATGACAATATATACAGAAAGTGGCCTTAAGCAATTTCTATTGCACTGCTTTTCCACAAGCACAGCTTCATTTTAATTTATGTTGGTAATGTGTACTGACTCATGCCTCAAGTTTTTACAGTAAGATGATTCTTCATAGTATGATTTCTGAAATGAAAGAAATGCATATTAATCCATTGGTTTAGGGGCCTGAAGTCCTCCCAGGAGTGTCACAAAAGGAACATAATGTTCCAAGAGCTGAGTTTTGCTTTTGGATGACTGTTTGAGCTGACAGATGTGAAAACTCATGTAGCTAGATACTAAGGTATTGGCTACAGTTCTAAGGAGTGAATAAATTATTTTAAGCTTAGTAGTAATTTATGCTCACAAAATGAGTAAGGGTACCATCTGTTCAAGTACAGACAATGTAAAATTATTTTAATTTTAAATTGCTCACTTTTGACATAGCTGTGTCACTGGTGAATACTCCTTATATTGAAATCATACAGAAGCAGAAATCCACCTTTTCTGAACAATTGCAGGAAATCACCTAGGCCTATAAGCAAGGTAGATGTCATGAGCTTGGAAAAGTAATAAATAATTTTGGAGTAATATGTAAGGAGAAATTTGAACTCTGAGTGGGGGAAAAATGATGAAGAAGGAAAAATTTAGTAAAACCACTTGGGAGCTTTAGATATTTTCAGATTATTTCACCTGTTCTCCAGAAGTGTTAAAACTTAGCATGAGCAAGGTATCTCACAGCAGGAAATGCAGGCATTCTCTGTGCTCAACTGATTTCATTTCCGTGTTTCTAATAAAAGCGTTGACTAACTTCTGAGGATTGAAGTTCTCATTCATATCCCCAGAGATCGTACAGTCATTCCTCCAAAGTAGTTTTAAATAGGTTAAGGCAATGAACATGACATGCATATAGAAGCTGAAAATTTGCAGTAGAATCCAAATATTTTTTAATATATTTTTTATTTCATAGCTATTTGTGCCTTCTTCTAGAGAAAGTGGGATTATTTCCTATACTACATAAATATTTTTACTAATGCTTACTGGAGAAAGATATGAGTTTAAATTACATGTTATTATATTGGACAAAAGGAAGTGTTAGTATAATAAACACTGAGAAGAATGACCTGAAGTAGATTTGGTAAAGAGCTATATCATACTACTTTCTCTTCTCTCTCCCAAGAAGGATGGGAAATCTTGACAATCCTCCTCCCTGTGCTGGCAGTTTGCTGAGTCAGAGGAAATAAACTGAGTCTACTACAGTTTACTATTCATATTACAAAGTACTAGACAAAATAGCTGCAGTGGACAGTCAAATACAAGACAATAAGATTTTCCATGTCATAAGAATTTCATGGTTCAGCTACAAAGTGAAAGCCAATAGACACCTGCAAAGGAGAACTTAAAATACTGTAATACAAGGTCAATCATAGTAAGCATCAGTATTAGCACCTTAGCTGCCTCTCTGCCTCTTCTTTTTTGGGGGTGGGTAGGTAGTACAGCAAAATAAAATATTCACAATTAATTTGAAAGACTTAGATAAATCTTTTCAAGTGTTTCGTAACACATTCTGCTAGATGCAAGAGCCAGCATGGGAACAGGCCTGACATGGTCACTAAAAAATTAAACAAACGGGTGAGAAGTCTGTCCCAAAGCTCTAGTTGGCTGCTGAGTAGTAACTAAAAGAGAACTTTAATGTTTTTCACTTGAATGACAAGATTTGTTTTTTAATCATTATTATTATTGTAATGGAAAAGGATGCAGTACTGACAAGAGACTACATGATGTGGTCACACCAGATGTGTGAGAAAATGATCTTTCTAGTGGTAGCCTGAGTGGATATAAGAAGAGAGAAACTGCATTCACTAAGGTCAGGGAAAACATTACAGAAATCAGATATGACTTAATTAGAATTTGTAAAAGAAGTTTACTTACTTGGAAATGATACAGAAAGAATATGCTACACATAAGAAGGCACATGAAATGAGATATGCTATTCGCAGGCCTGAACAATAGGTAAAAAGTGGTATTGCCTCTAGTGACTAGAGGAAGGAAGTAACAGCAGTACAGGGTATAAAGAATTCTAGTTTAGAGGTGTGTCGCTGGGGTATTTCTGTTTTAGGAATATTGAGAGAACATCTAAAATCTTGAACAGAAGATAATATCTGGAATAGAAGGGCAAGTATAAATTGTTGGTCTAGAGAGGATGAATTTGTGTTTGAGATTACTGAGACAAAAGATATGGAGAGAAACAAGTCAGACCAATGGCCAGAGCTGCACAGACTGCTACAGGAAAAGAAAGAGACTCCCTGGGAAGGTATCTTGAAAAAAAAAAAACCACACATTTAGGGCCACAGAAATGGATACAGCCATGAAAGACCGACAGAAAAGGGCAGAAATTCAAGAAGAAAATCATGCTGGCAGTGTCAAAGACCATTGAGAAGAGAGCAATGGTTCTGATCTTTGACCACCAGAATCAGTCTCACAAGAGAAAGCAGCTTGACAGCAGTGTCCTCTGAACTGCAGTTTGGTGAGATCAGAGAAGAGAGAGGATGAGGTGGGGGTAGATTTCTACATCCTTAAAATTTTATATGTATCTCTCCAGTATTTACAATGTGCCACTGCAAATACTGTGCTATCACCTTATTTCTTCCACGAAGTTTGTCGTAGTATTTTTCCTATGAACAAGTATCAAAAAGAATAAAAACAATCCACTTGATTAAATAAACAGGCATGCCTTCATTTTAAGAAGTTAGCAAGATCTATACTTAACATATTGCACTTCTCAGTACAGCAGCCATTTCTCAGGTCACCTTGATGTCTTACGAAGTAGTATTTGGAGTTGAAATAAGAAACAAAATGACCTGTAAAAAGGATTTTCACCCACTAGGTTAATGACAATGGAACTTCTGTGTTATTGATTCTTTATTTTAGGGGCAAAACCCACAAATCAACTCCAAGTTTTAATAGTAAAATCATGCATGAGCTCATATACATCTCTCTCTTTACTGAATCAAAACATCGTGTGCTCTTTCCAATATATTTATATTTAAATGTATTAATATTAGCTAAAACCATATGGTAAAATATGGCAATTAATATGGTAAAAGCATAAATATATATATATATGAGGCATAGAGAATGCATGTTATAGACTACCAAGTATGCTCATCACACCAATCAGAATATAATTATGATACAAAACATAAACTGATATGATAAAGTGGTTTGGCAGATGAAATTAAGTACTTTTATTTGCAATGCTACTTTCAATCCAAGTTTTCCATGCATAGTTCCCTTTTTGGTCAGCAGCTGACTGCTTTATATTAAGAATAATGTCTTAATTTGGAATTTTTCTCTTTTCCTCTTTTTTAGGATTTAGACCAGACTCTGAAAAGATGATCTCTGCAGAAGGGTAGTGGAAACACTGCAGTTCAGTGGAACACAGATGATGTTTCTGCACAAGCTGGATAAGATAATGAAGAAACTTCACCTGAAGTAATACCATTAATATTCCAACTACTACCATGCACATTGTTTTAATAATATCATTGTATATATCCATTGTGACATAACTGGGTTCTCAGAATCTCAGTTTGGCAAGTCACTTTTGTGCCTGCAGTGCTGCTGGAGTGCTGAATACTGCAGGATGCAGAGGTGCAGGGACACCCGTGTGCTGGCAGAGCTCACTGCTCTGCTCAGCTCAGCAAGGACGGGATTCCTCCCAGCCCCAAGTCAGGCTGAGCACACGAGTGTTCCGCTCAATCTCTTCTAGCATATAGGTCCTGCCTTTCCTGACTAGATGAAGTGACTGAGCCATGGCAGGATCTAGTTGTAGCCACCATTTCAATATTTGCAGATCTGTTTGATTATGTCTGAGGTGACTTGCCCCAAGGCAGAGATGGGAATTCTCATAAGGACCAGAAAACTTTTCCAGCTTGTTTTGTAGTTCTGGTGAATCCTTCGACTCTGCAGGGAATGAAAGCTTTTTCTCTTTTTTTCCTCTCACTGGTCTTGCAAATGGATAGAACTGTTCTCAAAAAAAATGGTCAAACTGGACTACAAAGGTGTTATATAGGACATCTGTATGTACATCAAAATATTGTTACTTCTCTCTCTTATCACCCACTACAGCCAATTTGAGAAGGTAATTCTGAACTTTTTATAATGAAAATAGCTGAAATTATTGCAATAGGAAGTAACAGAAGGAAAGTTCTCTGTCTTTCAGTGTGTGTGGTTTTTCTATCTGCAAATTTTGTAGCACAGGTCTCCCTTATGTTCTTCTACACCTGCTGTTGCAATCATATAAATGAGAGGAAAATTTTGGTCTTAGACTCGAAACAATTTCTAATGTTGTTCCTAAAAGAGAAGCATGTTTAAGGTTAATATTATTTTTAATTATTTTGCTTCAAGATATGCAGTCTTTTATAACACGCTTGGTAAACTATCTGTTCAGTTATTAAAAGACTGTGAAAGAAAGTTACAGCTAATATGGCACATTTCCTAGAAGCTGTACCCAAGATATTAATGCTTCCTACTGAAGTAATTTAAACAGGCCTCTGAGGTCAGTCATGTCTAATTGATCTTGCTGTAAAAACTTGGTTCTATAGCATTCTAAACACATTCTCTCTGCTTATTGAGATGCATTTCTTGTACAATGGGATTATACAATCTGCCATTTATAGTTCACTGTACATTATTATATTACATTATTTTATTATAATGTCCTTGAGATCTACAGTTAGAGATCATTTAATTTTCCCAAGTCGTTTACATAGCAGGGCTTAAAAGTACTGCAAAACTTGGCTGCGATAAGATTCAGCCCTTGGGATCAATGCCAAAAGGTGGCAGTGAGCTGATGTACCACTGCACCATACTGCAGCAATTTGCTACGTCTAACTCAAAGAACCACGCGTGCACTCTGAATGAATAAGCAGCATTCCAACTCAAGCACTTACAGAAATATTGCTAGGTTTCCTAGCAAATCTGACCTGATGAACAACCTCACAGCTTTCAGCGAAATAAAGCTTTAGCAAGTATGTATTTTAAAGGTCAAGGAGGGAATAACTTCCTTTTTGGAATAAGAAGGGCCTGTGCTGTACTCTACTGTGCTGGCAGAACTGTTCATCCTCATGTTGAGGCATGAAGTTGTAAAGGAACCCCCAAAACAAGAGGACTAATGCTCCTACAGATAGGAGGCTAAAAGAGGGCAAATAGAGGTTACTATGGCAAGATGTTGCACAAAGGACATATTCTCCTAGAAGACTCAAAAGAACTGTGCCTACTACGGATGAGTATGTGGCATTTTTTCTTTCTCTAGATATAGATAGATATCTATATCTTCAGAGCTTTTACAGCAGTCCTGAGTAACCTAGAACTCATACAACAAATATGTAACCCAAGTTGATTATGAGTAGTAAAATATGGGTTTATTATCCTGAGTAATTTGGGGAGCAGAGGGCTTCAGGTAGAGAGAACTTGTTGCTTAGTTACTCTAAAGAAAAAGCAGACATTTTACTTTTGATCAGTTAACTCCACTGGAGCAGAGAGATGGATCAGGGAAAGCAGTATACTTTTAAGACCTTATGAATTACTGGAGTTTTTAGTTGGTCCTTGGAATATTCTCAAACCCCTCCCAAACAAATAAGTATTTGTGTTTTCCTATTTCTATTCATCTTGAAGTATTTATATGATTTCACGAGATCTTGGCAATATGTTGACTTAACTCAAAAGAATTAGCAAGAGAACTGAATAAAATTTCTCCTGAAGGAATTATGCTTAGTATTACATAAATGACGTGGATCGTCTAAGGAGCTAAATGCCTTAAGTACTGTCACATTCTCTTCAAGGGAACCATTTAATAATGTCTCCAATAAGAGACATTATTAAGAGATAAGAGATATATACTCTTTCTTACAAGATAACCAGGCTCTACTGGTGTTTGAGTGGGGGAAATGCACATAATGGAGTGTGAAGACAGCCTTTATCCCTCTGTCCATTTACAGAATTTTAAATGACGCTTTCTCCATAGTCCAAAGCTAGGCTACAAATGGCACATAAATTATTCTTCCTTACAATGCCCTGTATTTTTGGCAGTAGCTAAAACCTCCCTTAGTATAATTCTGTATGAACCACTAAAATCACATGCTAGTAAATTACTTGTCCATGTACATATAAAATAAAATCAGAATTAATTCTTCAACAGGTTTACATAAAAATACATTTGACGGTGCCAACTTATACAATTTTTACTTGACATATGAGATGTTTTATGTCATTCAGAACATTTTTTTCTTAAAGAAAAAGAGCTCATGTCTTGTAGTTACCATCTTAAAACTTGAATCAGTTCCTATGTGTAAAACCAGACAGACTTCATTCAGTTACTCATATCTGGGACATGAACAGACTTCTTCCTGCTTGTGCCAGCAATTTAACATCATCTAATTGCTTTGCTTTCTGAAAAAACTGTTTTCTGAAAAACTCAGAATACTAGACTGGCTTAATTTATATGTTAATATATGATTATGTCATTGAAGTATTGTACTCCGAGGTCCCAGATGCTAAATAAAAGGAAATATCAAAATTTTGGTTGTGCAAAATTGAAGTATTCGCTTTTAAAAAAAAAATTCAGATAAGGGAAAATGAGGATAATAGTTACCCATTTTGCATCGGTGTTGGGGTGATTAATTACCCAATATCTGTACAGTGCTGTGAAGATGAAGAACCCTTAGTCTTATCATCACCATATGCTTTCATCCATTTTGTTAGCTGCAGCATGGAGAACAAAATCAATAGACTGTACAGCATCTAAGCACTTGGGAATTCAGTAGATAAAACATTTAAAATCTGAAAAGTGAAATAAGACCCCTACCAAAAAAGCTATAGATTTATGACACAATTCCTAAAAAAAATTTATCCTTATTTCACCATTGGCTTATTTACTCCTGGGTGATAATGACTAATTTTCTCCAAGTCATTAGCGAGATTACTGGACTTAATTTGAATTTACAGTGAATGAGTATATGGATCATTCATTAAGTTCCCAGCTGTAGTTTCTTTTTCATTTCACTGCAGTCTTTTTGAGATACATTTCAGCAGGGACTCAGTCACAAAAAAAATGTATTGCCAAGCAAGACACCCACAGGAACAAAAGAAACAAAAACGAATTTATAATATTCTGACACTGACTGTATCTACTAGGTATACACTGGTAATGATAACCTGTATTTTATCTATTATTAGGAAAAGCAATTTGCAATTTGACTTACATCTATTCTAGGTAGTAAATTAATGTAAATTTTCACTGTACACAAATCCTGATCAATCTCTTAATTTCTCTGATTAGTACACTTGGGTATTTGTTACACTACTGGACAACACATATGGTAGAAAATTGTATTTTCTTGTTAATTTGCTATTTCCCAATAAACAAATCATTTAGATAGTATCTAAATCTATCATATTTACATGTAGACATATAATAACATAACTGTTATGTTCTCTTAACTAGGAAGATTCTTAAAATTACCAACAGCACAAAACCTTTTGAGGGAATATGTATTTTGCTGTAATCTCTTTTCTTACTTGAACCCTTCTAATTTTATAATCACAAAACTTTAATTTCAAAGTTACATAGTTGGAAAATTAAGTATACTTCAAACTCTTTGGGGATCACATTTAGCTAGCTAGTGACACTTGCTACAGTTTACAGTCGAATTTATTGTCACTTTCTAAATGCCTTAGTATTCTTACAAAATCATGGACTCCGCTTCCCTGTGGTTAGCACAGCAGTCCAGTACAGAGAACCTTGTCTGTACCTGAGACCTCATAATTCATTTTTTCCGATTTGTATAATTCAGTTTTATAACAGTTAGAGTTGCTGAAAAACATATATACACAACATTGTACATACCACAATACTTAATGTCAATATATAATTGAACTTAAATGGAATTTTGAGATAAATTAATTAGTCTGCTTATTATTTTCCAGAAATCAATTATTTAATAAATGATGCTAGGGGTATGGATTTGAAGCATATTTAAGAAAAAGGGATAGATGTGAAGTAAAACAGAGGGACCTTTGAAATAAACTGAAACAAGTAATAAACCTTCCTATACACCCTGCAAGTATCAGTAAGTAAATTATGCCTATGTACATTATGTGGAAGAACAGTAAAACCTCAAATACATGTAATTATCTTCTGTCAGTTCTGAGTAGCTCTGAATACACCATCAGTTGTTTTGCAGCCTATTAGGATTATGATTTTGTCTCTCAAAATCCCTTCCAAAATGTTCCTATTTGCCTCTAATCCATATTACTGTACTCACTGCAGATTTTAAACAGCTAGGCAAAGATAATTCAGTTTCATCAGTTCAAACCATAATGACAAGAGCTATCTACTCTCATTTATTTTCATTTTCCTATTCTGCTCCAACTTCAGCCAAAAACATCACTGTAAACTGTGAAGCAGCAGCCTGGGGAACAAACATTTCATAGGTCTGCACAAAAAGACTAGAGCACCTCATTAAAAATAAATGTTAGTGCTTCCTTAATGAAAAAGCCCAGTCCTGCAAAACAGTAATTGTATGAATAGAATCACCTTTACTATACAAGCAGTAAAAGAGAAGGCTTTAAAATTGCTCAAAGGGCTGAGGATTAGCTACCTAACTATTGCCTAAGCTATAAAACCCAGTGTTTCCTATTCTTGAATTCTTAGTTGCTGTCTTGAGAAAGATTTTCTTTACATCCAGACACACAATTACAGCAAGTAGTTGGAAGAAAATAACACAGTTGCTGCTCTGCATAGAAAAACACTGCATGTCACTAGTTACAGACAATAAACGAAACACTGGCAAAAATCCACTGTGTTATACCCCAAACTACTCCTGTTTACACTCTATGCAGCATAAAAATAAGTGTTGATGTCTTATCACTGTTGTGCAGGTCTGCAAATCTGCATCAGATTTGATTATACTGCATGACAAATCAGAATGCTCTTTCCAATTCCTAGCCAGCCTGATACACTACAACCACACTCTTGCAAAACTGCAGCCTCTAGGCAGCATATCTTGTTTGTTCAGGACAAGCCTGATCTGAGATTTTTTTTTCTGTACTTTTGCACCTTCTTTTTAAGTTCAAGCGAATTTAAGACTTTTCCTCAAAATTTTTTACCACTGAAATCTTGACAGGATGCAGGGAAACCAGCTGAATAACCCACTAAAGACACTTTTCGGCATGACCGCCACTTTTTACATCTGTACAGAGCACAGAGGTCTGGCTGAAGGGAGCAGGCTTAGAGCAACAGATTAAAGAGAGACAAAAATTGAGCCTATGTATAAAGCAGCATATCAGAAACAAGCAAAACAGATAGCTATGTATCTTTAAAACATATTTGCAATTAAGGAATGAATGCTTTTTGTGGAATTAGGAAGCAAGAATGACTAATGCAAAAATTATAGGATGCAGAATGAGAAATACACTATTAAAAACCAGCAGTACAAAGTACCAATATGAAAACCAGATCAAGAAATATATTCTATAATAGGACCACACACTGCAGGCACCCAACTCCTATATGACTTTAAAATCAAAGCGTACATTGAGTCAATCTGCAATTAGCAGTGTTTTCTAAATGAAAATACAGTAAATGAAAGCTAATCAGAAGACTGGGAAGCAAAGATGATAGCGCTTGTCCACTTTCAAACAATAAGGATAATCAAAATGTTACCATTCCAAAGCAATACGAGCTGTTTATTTAAGGTAAAGGAAGATGCAAACTCATGTGGGAGATTCCACAGCCCTCCTCTTGTCTTTCTGTGAAGAATTTCCATTCAAATGTCAACATGTTTCTATAACAACAATACTAAATGCTGTAGCCTTAGCTGGTCTAAATCCACCGATCAACACGCTGAATCCTAACTGGCGGAACAATGACAAAAGAAAAGCCCAATTTGCACAGTGGTTAATAAATCAAGACCCACTATGGCATTTCATCCCTTCTGAGATTAAACGGGGCATGTGAAGAGGCTCTTCCTTTCCCAAGCACTGCTCACCTGGACAGGGTTTCAGTTTAGTACTCCTAAATCACTGAATTCCTAAATAATTTGATATATTGCTTTTTATATTCTCGATAGCATTGTGCCCACAGATAGAAGACTCCACGAATAGTCTTGACTAAAGATGGTGGCAGTGAAACTGGGTTACAGGACTGGGTGAAAAGCTGTCAGTCTTTTTCTGCCATGATCTCAAGTAGATCCTCAAAGTCTGACAGAGGTTTTTAGAATTAACCACTGGCCCTGCCCATGCCTCATCCCGAGGCTACCAGCCAACCCTAATTAGCATTGTCCTTAACACAACTGTATGTCTTTGCTGCACACATCAGTTAAGGATGACATATTTCACATCAGGCTATATATATGGCCCTGTGGCACTGCACAAGAATTCATTAGGAAGACTGAAAAGTGTAATAGTTTTATTTTTAAATTGTTTTAAAATAAGACCTAAAACCTAAAAAGAGTTTTAATGCAGAGCAGCCATGTTTTCACAAAAATAACTGGAGATAGACCTGGGGTAGAGATGTCCAAAGCCCAAGTGAAGATGCTCAAGATAATCTCTTTGTCTTGCACACACACAAATAGAAGCGATTAGTTAGTTCATTTTTGTCTATGTGTGCTTAAGAGGTCATATTCTTGTGTTTCTCTAGATGCCATTTGATATCTATATATCACGTGATTATTGTAATTCAAGAATATTTCCATATGGTATTTTTCTTAAGCTTCTTGCCAGGTGGCAAAACCTAATTATTCCTAGGATGATCATTGCACACAATTGCTCCAAACAGTCGCTGACAACAATCACAGTATTATTCCAGATGTACTTGCTGGCTGCAGTTACTGGACTCTACTTCCTCTCCTTTCTATTGAAGTATAAATTATAAGTTTGTTTTAAATCAGAGAGAGTTGGAAACAGCACAAGAAGATACGAGAGGGTATAGCAAAGTCAGGTCTTGAGAATTCTTTTATTTCCCCGTGCCAAACCTGAGGATGCCATAAACTCAACTCCTCTATGCCAGTCATAAAATTTTAATTAGCTAAACTAAAAATACTTGTACTATTTACAACTGTTCTTACTTGTTTCTTAAACTGCTAGATTTAACACTGCTAAAATAGATTGCAGATTGCAAAAGGCCATCACTAGTATATTAATACTCCGCTTCAGCATACACGTGAGCATTCTGTTCAGCTTGATTATAATTAATCAGTAATCTAGTCTCTTGTTTCTCACTGCCAAATGATAAATTAACTACTAGCTACATTCATGGATGGAATATTAATTTATACAATGCCCTAGGGGTACTTCTGTATGTAGTACAAGACGCCTCATGAACGAATCTCATTCAAAGTTTTAGTAGAACTATGAAACAAAACAGTAAATCTAGTCAGGATCAGCTGCAACTATATTAAAACTGGAGATATTTGCATTAGCAATTTTAGTAAGCACCACTGAGATAGAAAAGAAATTAAGTTTATACAATGCATAGAAGAATGAATTCCTCCTTGAAATGCACAAAAGCAAGTATCTTTCTATGCAGAGTTAGTATTTTCTGGAGGTTTGTGAAAAACACTTCAAGTTTTTCAAGGTCAAATTATGTTCTCCAAGTATAGCACTGTATGTGTGTTGCATAATAGGGAAACTGGCCAATTGTAGAAGGGAAGTTATTTTTTTCCCCTGGTTGCTCTGCATTACCCACTGAAGCTTCCCAGTACATGCATGAGGACAGCAGATGGATCCAGAGGTTCCCCCTCTGGCCTTGCCTTTTCCATCAATATTCCTGATATGCTTGCAGGCTTCATCTTGAAGCAGCTTTCTGCTTTCTAGTGCATGAAAATGACCTTAGCACAGGTGCAGAAATGATACACAACTATTTGCCTCTTCCATAGTCTTCTTTCTGGTTTCTCTGCATTTTTCTAGCCTTTGAACGTCAAACAAGACAGATAAAATATTACTTTTTTAATACAGGGGGAAGGAAGTTCCATGAAATATTAATAATCTTATGGCACTTGGCAGTAACAAAATATGCTTCAGTTGTATTATGTTGCAAAATTGCAGTATAGCAGAATACATGTTTCTGATTCAACAGCACTGAAAACATAATAAAACTTGAAAGGAGAAATTCTGTCCTCTGACAGTTTTTCATAGTCCAATGAAAACTGAATGCAGCATGAGCTCTTGGTAAGACCATAGAGGGGGACTGCAGCCTCTCCGTAAAATCCTAGACTGCATTTCGGTAGCTCACAGCATCACAACCCAGAATGATCAAATCAAGGCATCTGGTCATTTGACTACAAACTGCTTGAGTTTTGAGCCGATCAGCAATCCAGAATGGCTCTCATGGCACGAGAAATACAGCATAGGAAAATGCTTGCCAAAAATAGGATGAAAACCACCGAGAAAGAAACAGGGTTATTTTCAAATTTCTAACATAATATTAGTAATTATTATGAAGCTTTCTCTCATAGGAATCTTTAAATTTCCTTTTCTTTCTGAAATCAATCACTGCAGCATACATAAAATATTTTCAAGCTTTAATTCTAAAAGAATAAGCAATGTACTTTGAAAGAAGCATAAAGATTTAGCTAACTCTGGTGTTTCAAGCAAGACTCACATTTTGATTTCACCTTCTGTTCTTGCATTTTAATGTTTTAAGCATCCTGATTTATGAGGTAATCACTTATTGCATGGCAAGTCCCAGAGAGCTCCTGTTCTCCCTGGACCTGAGAGTTCTGTCTCTGGTACAGCGATAGGAAATAGCTGAGCTGACAAAGCCTAGCAACGCATGGGGGCAGGGAACACAGCTACAAGCACTGACCGCTAGAACTACGCAACTGAAGAATAGAAGGGAATTGGCAGAATCTCCTCAGTTGACAGCTTACATCTAGACTACTACAGAGCATAAAGTACTTACATATCAAAGCATATTGTATGGTGCTGCCCCTACATGAATATGAAAAGCTCTTTTGCACAGACTCTAACGTTTACAGTTGCTTATCTTAGGTATCATGAGGCTTTGATGTAAGACTCAGTCACATCTTTGTTTACAACCTTTGCCAAGGTTTGGGGTGTCATTAGGCACACAGAACACAAGTTGGACTTCTTCATTTCAGATGCAAGGTTTTTGGAAGGAGGAAGTATTGAATATGTGTGCTTCTGAGCTTCAGCTGTTGCCTTTTCAGAAGGCTAATCACCAAATTTTTCAGTAGAGGACACAAGAAAACAGCATTCCTCATCAAACACGCAAAAAACTAAGGGAGAGCTCCCAAGGTGACTCCTCAACGAGCCACTAGCTTAGCATTTTCTATTCTATTTAAATTTAAAAACCAAAACAAAACCCTGGACCTATCATCTATAAAGCATATATAATATTTATTGAATGAACACTAATAGTTTGTTTGAGATAAAACTCATGATATTAATAACCACAGGATGTTTCAAACATTCAGCTATGTGAAAATGTGAATGTCTGAAGATGAGGATTTATAAATTGCAAATGAAAGAACTAGTCCCTAGTGACATCAGGCAAATGAACAGCATGTTGGTAGATATTAAATCCTAAAGCATAAATAATCTCCTTAAACCTACATCTGTGAAACCTAACAGTGAAATTACAAAAATATCTGTCCCTTAAGCTCAATAGAAATTTTAGGCAAACACAGGATGAAAAATAGGGTGGCCAAAATGCTCTTCACTATTGGATTGCTGGACCTTGGAATTGACTTGATTTAGTTGTAAAGAAAAACGGCCCACCATCCTACAATTTGCAATGCAAATTTCAGGACTTTATTTAATGGCATTTAAAAAAGGCACTCGACTATGGCTGGATCATCCACAGTAATCAGTATGTTGTGAGGATATCTCCTGTAATCCTAAATTAGGGCAGGTGGAGTTTCACATTTAGGATGCTGAAGCTCCTTTGCACTCTGGTTCTCTGTAGCTTAGGTTGCATGTTGTACAGATAGATCTTTCAATTTCCAAAAATGTACTTACACAAATGTTTGAATCTTCCATGACAGCTGTAGATGCTCTGTACATCGAAGGACCAGGATCTTATAACTCTATGAGGAAGAGTTAATTAGTGAAGTGAATACTTAGAGAAAGCCTATTTCTAATTCTATTTAAGGATCTATTTCCAAATATTACTGTAGTATCATGATAGGGGAGATGTAAATTGGGTCAATCCAGACTGAGTTCTCCAAGATGTGAACTGTCTCTACTATTGTATTATCAATGCAAAGAATGATATTAGGAAAAAATCTTCTCTTCACCAAGCAGTCAAAAACACTTGACACAAAATTTGGTACATAATTTGCCTACTTCATTCTCAGTTGTTTGTAACAACCTGTATTTGTTTTTATGTGACTTTTCTGTATTTGTGTACTCACATCTTTCTCCCAAATCAATATCCCTCTGATTTTCCATTTTAAAGGAATCATATAGGTTCCCCTTATCTGCTTTACATATACAGCAGAATCCACTCTTTTTTTCCAGGTATCTATTTGAAAAGCAAGAACACATTTGGGTATGTATTTATGTTCACACAGATCCAGGTATCTAGCTATATATATATGCAAAGCTAAGTTTTGTTTACTCAGTTACTTCACCAATGACTGCCTATAATTTACAGACAGAAGATTACAAAGTGCCAATTATGTAAAAGCTTTCAGGAGATAAACAAGTAACTACTCTATGCAGATTTCTACCCATGAAATTGCAAGACAAAGGTAGTGATTTTTTATTTTGGAGGATGGAGCTATGTTTTACCTTTTTTCCCCTCTCACTCAATATCTTTATTGCCTTAATATAAGAGTTCAAAGATCCATTTTTTTTCTGATGCCACATAAAGAACAACATTCATCTTTCAGTGAATACGCACTACGAAGTCTCTGCTAACTTCCAAAACATGCCACTGTTTCTCTTTGGGGAGCAATGAAGCTGAGTAGAAGGGCAGAGGGACAACTGGTGGTGCTTTATGGCTTCTGTCAGTAATCTTTGGTAAGCAGAGCCAGCCCCCAGTATCAGTTTTAGAAAAGTCTGGACATTTCAGAGAGACAACTCATCATTTAAGTGCTCTGAAAACAGGAGTGATTGCTATAAAAGACCACTCTGCTGTTTGGAAAATAATGAAATACCTTCATGAATGGTTCAAAATGGAAATGGAACATTGACAAAATAACATCAAGGGTGAGCACAATTTTTAAAAGGATTTTTCATCCTTTGGGTTATAAGGGAACATCGCTTTCAAACTCAACACACACGTGTGTGGATGAAATAAAATATGCAATTAGCCTACAGTTAAAGAATTTTTTGAAAACATGTGACTTTGGCTATCTCAATTGCCTACTCTAGTTTGAAATTTTTTTCAGTGAAAGCAGAGAGATCCTTTTCAAGAAATCCACAGGCAAAGTTCAAGTGAAATCCTTGACTGAACAGACTTTTCTGTGCTGAAACTGTGGGTATTAACTCTGTTGTTTAACAGGCTCCACTTAAAGCCAGGAAGTCAGACATCATTAACTGCCTAGGCTCTGATGCACAAGTCTTATCCCATCAGATCCTAATAGCTTGTAAAGGAGAAAAGAGGCAAGTGGATCTTGTCTAGTTGGAGAAGTTGTTGAAAATTGAAGAAATAAGCTTCCTCAGACAAAGCAGGGCAACAAAGCAATGTTTTACTCCTGGTTTTGGGTGGTCTGGTAAGAAGAAGGGATTGAATATTTATTAGTGTGTCTGACCATCTTTGGAAAAAGAGACCTTGATTTTAAGTGATTTCTGTAGCAAAACAATGGTATCTTCAGGATCCAATGAAAAATCAAACACATCTGCTGCTCGGAGATGAAACCTCAATAGATTAATCACTTCTGACCATAGTTCCCCATGTAACATCAGCCTGCACAAGTCTGAGGAAATATTCATTTTCCTTTAGACCTTCATGATGAGAACTGAATGTTTATTTCACTTTTGCCAAGTCATTATAAGGAGAGCAACTGTTTCAAACACTGGAGACTCTGGATTCTTCCCTCTACAGGTGTGTGATAAAGCTGAAGTATTGTCATTATGAAAATAAAAGTAAACACAACTATTAGAAGAGAAGTTGTAGATCAGATTGGCATGACTTTTTGGCAGTTCACAGTATGTTCTTTGTATCTTTTTAGACCACACCTCTGGAATAGTCTTTGACTGTATGCATGTCATTCCTGTGGGCTCAATAACTACTTCAGGAAAGTACAGGAGGCAATAGCTGGCTATCTCTTGTTTTCTTTGCCGTCCTGTGCTCTGCTAGAGATGGGAACATTGAGAGTTCTAGTGATCTATCAAAATCCTAAATACTTGGAGACTTCAAGCCTGGGTTTAGGTTGATTTTTTAAAATTTTTCCTCAGACAAATATAGACAGACTTTCCCTATCAGTAATTGACTGGTTAAGTAGGCAACAATGCAGCACAGAACAGGAAGAAGGCTGAAAATTCACTGTTATGCAATACTCCAAAAAGCATTAATACACCTTCAGCCATTCTCACCAGTAAGCGTACCCTGTGTCTGAATAAGATGCAATGTCAGTAGGTTTAATTAGATCTACATTTGGGCTAAACAAGAGATTTGCTTTGGACTGCAGCTGGCTTAACTGCAGCATGTAAAATAATGGTATCACATGGGGAAAAAACATATGTAAAAGATCTATTGGATATAAGGCATTAATCCTGAATTGCAAGGTTGCTGTACCCCAGTAAAAGGGAAGGTTATAGCTATGCAGCTGTATGGAAGACACCTACTCACAGGAAGCCTCATGCTCTGTATCTGCTTATTACCTTACTTGTGTCATATTGGCTATCAAAGGACATGGAGATTATTAATGAAGCTTTAGAGACAGACAGACAGATATAAAAGCTAGTATGAAAACAAGAATTTTCCCTTGATTTTATCTCATTTGTCATAAGATAATTCTGTTCTGCTTAACGTATTTAAATAAACAATACGTTTCCTAGGCTCTCAGTAAGTGTAGCAATGCACTTGGACAACACTTTGAAGAGTTAATATTTTTGCTTTGAAAATGAAACAGTTGACAGATCACTGAAACATCTCACCAGAGACAGCACATTGGGACATTGTAGGCCAGTCTATTTTCTATTTATCTATGAATTTTCCAATTCAGTACTCTGCATCTCTTATCACTAAACATACAGTGAGTAGCTCCTAAGGCAAGAGTGTAAATGGCAGTATGACTCTTGCTAACTTATTCAGTGCCTTGATTATTTGTTCATAAATAGATTGGTTCATCTTTAGCTGATGCTCAGGACACTATATGTATAAATTTTGGTATCAGGTTTAGAATAAGTAATGTCTACAGTTACATATATACAGCACAAAGCATTATGACTGGCAGAATATGATCCTTAAATAATACTACATATTATATAATTGTTGTTATAATTGGAAAAGTCAAATGTAGACTAATTCCTCTAACAATTGGAAAAATTCCTATTTTTCTGACATTAAGTCAGCTAGGTTTCATCTTTCTAAGCTTCATTATTATGGTCTCAATAACTACACCATGGCAGCCTCCTAGTGGTAACTAGAACTTCCTACATCACGAAGAGACAGCTACAGCCCTGCTGGGGCTGCCGGGATGTGCCAGGGAGCAGAATACTGCAGGGAAGTCTGTAGCTTGTAGCAAAATTTAAGTCTTGAAATACTGTTAAGCAGCACACAGTTCAAATCAAAGGTTAGTTTCCAGCCAGTTAAACTGCAAAGATATACCACAGCTGTTTAAACAGTGGTTGACCACAGCTGTAATAAAACAACCTAACACTGTGCAGACTTTTCCTGGGCTTTCTCCATGGTTTTTGCAGGCACTTAGAAGGCTTCCCTGTAGGGTATGACTTTGTACCATCATAGGTAGCCTAGCACTGTAAGGCTATAATCAACTTCTGTGCCTTTTGATATCTATCTATCTGATTCAATCCCTGAACAGTCACATCATATTTTCTTCTCCATTTAATTAATCTTGTATTTGCTATAGTAACAACTGTCAGAGGGGGGGCAAATAAATCCTAAATTTTGTGTGTTGTGGAAAAGTCCATTAACCAAGATTTCGCTATGTTAAGTATTCTGTGGACATTCCTGCCATAAAGAGCTTAAAAATCTGTAAGTAAGTCTACAGGTGATAGACTAATTAAGTGGCATTTGGGGAGTTTGTTTAAAAGCAAAACCAAACACACCCACACCCCACACATTGACACAGCACAACAACAATGGAAACAGAGTAATAACTGCAAAGCCATCCTTTTATAACCTCCATGGCAGAGAACTTTTTTCCCCACATGCTATCTATATTTACATAGGCAAATTATTTAATACATTCATTTATAAAGGTAATTATTTTTATCTTCATAATTTAAGACAGCAAGAAGGTTGAGAGCAAAATTCAACTAAATAGTAAAAACAAATTAAGATTTTCCAGTTAAGTACATTTATTTTAACTGATAATTATAGACATACCTATTATTCCAAGTTTTTTGTAATTGTACGATCTGTTATTGATTAAATTCAGTGTTCCACACCCTACTTCTACCATAATATGAAGTTAGATGGCTCTGCACCACATTTTTACACTCTTGCAGTATTATTTTCCTCTATCAGACAAATGTAAACAGAAGATACCGAACCATCAAGTCTATTTGGATAGGTCAGTCTTTAGAGCAGTGACAGTCTACTGCAGTCTTTGTCAATGCCAGCCACCACAAAGGGGTCCTATACACTTAGTTGGCTCGTAGACTCCACTACAATAATTTCTTTTTTTTTTTTTTTTTTCTAGCACCTCCTATTTCTTTCAGGATGCTACCATGTTGCTTAGTTTAGTTCCACATGTATGGTGAGTTTCAAACTTTACTGTTCAAAAACTCCTGTGTGAATTTAACCCATTGCTTCTCTTCAATATATGTGAGGGCCTCTGCAGCCTTCAGCACGCATCCTGTGACAGGGAGCCTGGCGCACAGCTCAGCAAGAGAAGCCACTCCTGCTGGGCCTCACAGGATGGTCTGAAGAAGAGAGGAGGAGGAAGGATTACTGCCAGTCCAGCCTGGGCAGATGATAGTCATTGTATTGATGGGACCATTGTGTTGCAAGTGGTTAACCAGTCAGCTAGGGTCAACCTCAGTTGTCAGCCCCAGTTAAAGTCACAAGTTCCTGTGATGATGAGAGAGATATCATCTTGAAGGCAATATGACAAAAGATTCATTGTGCCAGAACATGGGAAGGGTGGGAGGAAACTAGAGTAAGCAGTATACAGATTTCATGTTTCCCAACCATGTGATGGTATTTACCAGTACTATAGTAGGTTACTACATTACCTTAATTAATACCTTAATTTAATTAGGATTATCATTACATAGATGAAAATATGTAACACCATTGACTATTTACTGAGAAAACAGCTGGTTCAGAAACTCTGGACAGCATTTAGCTTGTTCATATTTCTTCTGAATGCTTATAAAAATGCTAAGTACCATCAGTAAGAAAAACAGTAACTCAAGCTTACATCATTCAAATAGATGCTGGTTAATATTAAGGAACTTATTTCCACTCAACTTCTATAGTACTGAAAATCACAAGAATTCCAAAGTTATTTAAAAGGTATCATATTGTCCACACATGTTTAAAGTACATGTTCACAGTTTCTGCATTCCTGAAACCTGCGTAAGTAGAAACTCAAAGCTGCGATTCTCACACGCAGCTGGAGCTTTAACTAAACCATGAAATATCGTAAGACTCCCAACACTAATAAGTGTTAACAAATCTAAGTTAAATCAGTGTTGACTCATCAATAAGCCAGAGATTTTATTAAATTGTGATTTAAAACCTCCAAAATGAAAATAAAGATATGCACAGGGAGAATAAAATACTGTCACACAGGTTTAGTAGTGCTGTAATAAATAAACCCTCCACAATACTCAGTCTTCCCTCATTCTAGTCTTTAGGAAGCAAAGTATAGATCACTAAGGTTCTTTACTATGTTTTGTACAAAGTAACTTCCCATTAAGCAAATCATTCTTGTATGAAAATGTGAGAAATGTTTGCATGGCAGAAAGCAGATCAGCTAACAGTCTGTTTTTCTAATTGCCACTCTACAAAGCAAGAACCAGGTTAAGACAGTAGTGTGTACAAACCTTCAGGCAACTATTCTGGAGATCTTGGTATTATTCCTGGTTCAGTCACCCAGCAGGTGAATGATTCTGGGCAAGTCATTTCAGTGACTCCCTGTCTGTCAAACACGGCCATCAAATTTATTTCCTTTGCTTTGACACCTTCTGACAACAAGTTCAAAAGCCAAATCTGACAAAGCATGACAGTACAAAAGGATTACAGTACCAATGTATACATCCTATGCTGCAATACAACTGACATGAGGTTATTCATCCCTAAAGTAATATAATCTTAACAGCATTTTTCCCCCTCCAAATCATTATTTCT
The DNA here is from genome assembly GCF_037038585.1 of Patagioenas fasciata. Classification (NCBI taxonomy): domain Eukaryota; kingdom Metazoa; phylum Chordata; class Aves; order Columbiformes; family Columbidae; genus Patagioenas; species Patagioenas fasciata. The sequence goes on along the minus strand of NC_092531.1, from coordinate 10,725,221 downwards.
AATTAGATCATCTGCTAGTTGGCAGGTCCAGTTATGATGCATATGAGTTGAATAATAAATGGAGGACAAATATCAGATGAAACACATGCTGTAGAGATAATCTATTATCACTGCAGATAAGTGTGGAATAGATGTGCTAAACACCCTAAGGTGGTGTATTTGCAAGTACTGAAAACAACAGATATCACAACAGACACCTTCTGTGCCTTTTACTTAGGGAAGAACAGAGGGAGATTTCCACCTACCATTGAAAACACAAAGAAAAACCCTTCAATATTTTTAAAAAACAGCAAACACCACAATTGACTTAGAGGCACTCTCATGTTCTCATGACAAGTTCTCCATCAAGAAAGCAGATAGTTATTTACCAGGAATGAAGAACCTTCATAACACTGGAATCAGAAGTGCCATGCAAATCAGTATTTACTAGGAAGCATTCCCCTCCGCTGCTCATTTTATGCCTCTGATGCAGCACTGAGCATGGAATTTCTAGTCACTGACAGAATTCCTTCCCTTTTTATCATCCAGTACGTGACAGCTCTTATCTCCTGGGCCACAATATGTCAAATACTTCTACATAATTAAAGCCACACTGATTGACTGGCTAAGAATATCACAGGGATAAGTTTCTTTTTAAAACCACCTTATCTCTAATCAAGAGTTGTCTTCCAGTAACAAAAGATTTTGTGCCTAAAGGACATTATATACATATACACATACATATATATAAAAATAACATTTCTTTTTCCTCCACAACCCAGCAATAACAAGAAAATATCCTAATACTCTGATTTCCCTTTGTAGTGCTAAATCAGAGACTATGAAGGATGGCAAGAGGCACTTACTGAGGTAGGCAAAAATACACATTTTCATTAAGTATTGAAACCATCATTTATAATTCTCCCTTGATATAAACCTTTACTGCGCTACCAAACAGAACCTTTCCATATTTCATAGGTTTGTTTATCTCCGAGATTTGTTATTATGTTGGGGTTTATTTAGGAAAGAAAATAAAAATCTGTAGAGGTCAAAAACATGTGAACAAATTGGTGACGAGGTTTATGTCTTGTCAGGTTATTTTATATTTTAATGTACTGCTAACAGTTCATTCTTTTTAAATGCAAATCTCTTAAGGGTGAATTTAAATATCAAGACAAGTAGTTCTGGTAGCATGGCAACAACATGCTATGCTGCATAGTAAGAATTTGGAACCCAGGCAAGTCTTTGCTTCTTTCCCATATTGGATCAGTTTGTATGAGTAGAAATACTTCTTTCTGTAACTGCCTTTATGATTATTCCTACATTAGTAGCTGTAGTGGTCTTTGAAACTCAAGACAGTACAGCAACCCTGTGAAACCTGGTAGCAGTCAGGATGGCCATCCTTAATAGATGGAAAAGCTACAGATTAGAAGAAAACATTAAAAGAAAAAAAAAAAAGGATGTGCTTAGTAAGAGTGTTTAATATAATATTTCATTCCTAGGAGAGAAGCTTGGTGTGGATTTGAGGAGTATAGCAGCTCTGAAGCAATCTTGCTTCTGAACGAGCAACAAGCAATCCCATCTCCATGCACTCTCCCTGATGTGTTGAAAAGGCATCTCTCTTGGCTTTTAGAGTTTGAGTTCTGAGGACTATTTTAAGATTTGACTAAACCAAAAGGGTGCACTTGCCCTTGTACTGAGACATTTTTGTGGTAGCTGGTATCAGTGATTCTAGAGAGTAACATCAATTGCTTGATGTCATTTCACTTTTGGTGATAGGGGGGGAAAAAAAAAAAATTCCTCTGTTATTCCAGAACAGAATCTGGTCTGTGCAATACTCACTCTCTTCAGTTGCTCCAGTTGCTTCAGTAACCAGGCACTCAGGAAAATATTAGCATTTTGCTGGGGCAAGAAGAGGCAAAGTTAACTAGCACTTTTGAGACTCCCTAGAAAGACAAGCTAACCAGTAAAGTACAGCAGACAATCTCCTGATTTTGAAGGGCACAGTGGGTGACAGGAAGTCCACCCAAGGTCTTTTTTTCCATCTAGTGCATGAAAGCAGTAAGTATGTGGAGGGCTGTGTGGGAATCCTATTTTCTTAATTATTCTTTCTCTCATATAAAGACCAGCTATGTCACCGAATCTGAACACTGAACGCCAAACACAGTTCCTCCTTCTGGGATGTTCTTATAATACTGTTTAGATAGGTGCTGTTCTTGTGGAACTTGGCCTTCTCGCCCTATGTTATAGCTTATATAGAGGGGGGGGGAAAAGGCTGTTTAGAAATACTTGTCTAAATATTTTTGAATAATTGAACACCAAAAAAATACAGACATAGAGCCTGATTTTTTTGTTCATTGGCAGTTGTTTTTCCTGCTTTAATGCAGACAACACACTCATGACTTCATAGTCTTGTGTTTCATAAGTTTGATGTAGGTATCAACTTGATTTTGGAATTGCAGCTAATATTTCATCCAGACTCCCTACTTCTACCTAAACATTCAATCTTTTGGAGCCTACACTTCAAAATTCCTGTCACTTCTGCTTCCTCCTCAGGGAGTTTTCATAGGCAGACATACCACTATAACCACCAACAATACAGATACTGTCTTGTTTCCCTTCCTTCCTTCCTTCCTTCCTTGTTCTCTTGCTTTCCAATATGCTAATTTTATTTCTCTAATCAGCTTAGAAGTCCTAAAGTAAGTCAGCATTTATAGGTCTACAAGTCTCCCTCTCTTATCTGGAAGATGAGCTTTTTCCAAGTTTTATATACCATAACCGCTTTAAAAGTGCCTGCCCTGTCACAGCAAGAGTTGGTTCCACCTGGCTTTTGATGCACTGCGTTTCTTCCTTAGTATGAAATGCTGTAATGACTTAATCTTCCCTGTGACTGAGGATTTCTGGATGCTACAGAGTCACTTTGTGTGAGACAGTGGTTTTCTGCATGGCAGGATGCCTAAGGAGTCCCTTCCAGAAGCCCTTAAGAGATTGGTCCATGTGATTCTCCAAAAGATAGGCACAGAATGTTTGTGAAGAACTGAGGTGACATCGTCACTGCTGTCTGTTGCTAGTTTGTAGTGCAACTAAGGTCTATATCAACTGTTAGAACCCCAAGATATAAAAGGACTTCTACATTTATTCCTACACTTCCTTCTTCAGCAGCTTATCCAGAGAAGCAGACCACACAGTGATTCCAGGGAATCATTCTGATGTCATTCCTAAAACCTCAACTCAGTGAAGCTCTTTCTGTGGACTCAGGCTCTTAACACAGTGAGACGGAATGATGAAAGTCTATATATAAGAATACAAATTCTCCATCTCTGCTTATCTGCTAAAATATGAATTTTCTGTTCAATTTTTACTAGAATTACTATCTCACTAAATCCCCAGAGAACCCTGCAGTGTCTTGCTAAGATAATCACTTGGCTGTCACTCAAAACAAATCCAAAAGGTAACAACTGGAAAGCAGAGATGATTCTTCTACAGTCACTGCAAGAAAAACACCTTACTGGAGAAACTGGAAATGAACCCAAAAAGCCCTATGTTCCCATGTTAGACAACATCACTTGGCATTTCGGACTACAGTGGTCAAGCATCTAGATCTGCACACCCACAAGAACAGTGTCACCACTCATGGCTAGTGTTACAAAACTATTATGTTGGGTTATGAGCTGTTAGTTTGTTTTTTAAGATGTTGCTAAACTTGTGACAGTAACTTGCCTGCTATGACCACATTACAAAATCTGAGCTAAATCTAACCACTGTACTCAGGTGAAAGAATTTCACCAAATTCTTCAAGGATTAGATTCTGTGAACCCCTAACACACAAAGGTAGATCAGGTATAAAGGAAAAACTTGAAAGGTCAGGCCTCTGCCTGGTAGAAACATTTTAGGAATACAGCCAGCAGATTTCAGTATTCGAAAATGATTTGGGTTACGGTACTTTAGGAGAGGAACTTCTGCAAAGGTTCCAGCTGACAAGCCCATCTCTCAGGGGGATGTCTCAGAAAGTCTGGAAATAATGCTAGCTGGTGACGTGCTCAAAAACATTCCTAACATCAATGTACAAAATGAAGTTCAAAAACTACTTCTTTCAATTAATAGAATGGAAATATTCAACCTGCCTTTTAAATAATAAAATAGTAACAAGTTATACCTATGTGGTTGAATCTTCATTACTAAGTCTGTAACTAGAAAACTAGAATGGCTATTTTCCAAAGGAAACTTCACCTTAATAGTTCAAAACAGACAACTGTCCCAAGATACTGCCCTGTGCAACTCCCACTGGTAGTCCAGGTGGGTATCAGCAGATGCCTGCATTGCAGCAGTACTGCTATTCGAAAATCCTTATCTAAACTCCAAACCTCACACTGGTTATAATTGACACATTTTTTCATTCCAAGACTTTTTTTGCCAACTTTTCTTTCCTCTTTTACTTCTATTTCAAAAGAAAATTATCCCTTCATGCATGAGTATACTTCAAAGTATGCATCTTCAGCAGTATTTCATGCACCCTTATCATCTGAGAACAATGACACTTCTTCATTGTCATCCCTACCTACAGGGCTTCTAGTTATCCCTCTTTTGCTTAGGTGGAAGTACCTATTAATCCCAAAGTTTTCCGTGCCAGTTTCTGCTTAGCTCTAACTTACTCCTCTTGAAGTGCACGTCACCTTCCTCTGCTGCAGCAGGTGAATGAAGACAGTAAGTACTGCAACAAAAAAGGAAAGGAATGTCAGGTACTCAAATGACAGTGCATTTACCTACCAGCATCAGGAACAAACAGCTCATTCTATATGTATTTTTACCAGCTGTGTAAGGCCTTTCTTCTGGATAATAGTATCATTAGCCAAGATGAGACTTAAGTTCAGACAAAACTGAGATTTGGAATGAAAGCTCTCTTCTCATGGATGCCATGATAAAGCCTATGTGCTGCATGTTCAGCTCCCGCAGGCAGCACAAGCCTAAAGCACTGAACACTTCAAGAAACACATGATGCTTTCTTGAGCTGCTTTTCACACAGCTCTCAAGGGAAAATGGGTCCTCAAGAAAAAAGAAAAAATCTTACATTTTAATGCTCTCTCCAGTAGACTAAAAGCATTTGCAAATATTCAGAGTACTTATAATGAACATTTGACTCAGCAATTGCATGTTTTGTGGAGTGTCAAAAAAACTAGCAAATTCAATTCTGCTTTCAGCTCTTCCTCTCGTGAAACACATGTGACTGCATCACTGCTTTATTTTGTCCATTTAAAAGAACTACCATTATGTCTCTTGCACTAATGTTGCGAGGCATTAATTGCATCACAGGAGTGCCAAAAGATACTACCTAGAAAGGTTCTTGCTTGCTTGTAGGTTCTTCCTTTTGTTTATATCTACATTGAAATAACAATAATTCAAGCAAATACCATCTCCTTGGGAGGCTTATAGTAACATACTAGTTTGTACTAATAGTAATGTGCTATTACATAGGTAATAGAGTCAAATGTATCATACTGATATTATACGCCATCTTTGCTGAGATGCATGGATTGGCCCTAGAATGGAAGCTCTAGTTCTTCTAAAAAAAAATCTGGCTTCTCAAAACATGTGCTTCTGGTATTGCATATGAATAGGCACAAACATATACCTGTTCATAGGATCACAGAACAATTCAGGTTGGAAAGAATGTCGGAGGTCTCTTGTCCAACATCCTGCTCAAACCAGGGTCATCAGCAAGGCCTGATCAGGTTGCTTAAGGCATTATTCAGCCTGGTCTTAAATACCTCCAAAGACAGAGACCAGACAACCTCTCTGGGCTACCTGTTCCCATGTAGGATTGCCCTTGTGGGGCAAAGTATTTTTTTTATATCCAGTCTGAATCTCTTGTTTCAATGTATGCCTATTGTCTCTCATTCTCTGCCACATACCACTGTGATGAGTCTGGCTCCACTTCCCTGCAGACCTCCTTGTAAATACTGGAAGGCTGCTGTTAGGTCCCCCCAAAGCCTCTCCTTCTGCAGGCTGAGCAAGCCCCACTCCTTCACCCACTCCTCACAGAGCCTGGCCTCCAGCCCTAACCGCTTTGGTGACCTCTGCAGAACTCCAGTTCATTAACATCTTCCTTGTATGAGGGGGGACCAAAACTAGACACAGTATTATAGATGCTGTCTACTGAATAATGAGTAAAGGGGGATAATTACTTCCCTTGACCTACTGACCGCATTGATGTTCATACTGACCAGGATGTTCCTGGCTACCTTTGTTTGCAGGGTACATTGCTGGTTCATGTGCACCTTGCTGTTCACCAGGACCTCTGGGCCTCTGCTGCTCCCCAGCCTCTATCACTGAAATGGCTTAAAGCATGAAAGCATTGCCTTGTTTATTTAAACACAGGTTACAAGGGAAAGGGATATAAAAAGGCTGCAAAAGCACCTAAAACCTAAGGTGCTCAAAGGCTACAACCAAGATTTTGTTCTGGACAAAACTGGGATCTTCTGTATTTCTCTTTGTGAGCTGGTAGCCAGGAACAGATCACTTCTTGCTACATTTCTCTACCTTCAGCACATGAATATAAACAGGAAGAGGTTTAAACCATGGTATTTTCACAAATTATTTCTTAGCAAATGTTCTCATCAGAACAGCTAGAGGGATGTTAAAATATGCTTCTTGAAGTGGTTTCTCATGTTCACAGCCTTAAGCGATGGTCACTTTCTAAAAACCTAGCTCTTGTTTAAATTCATGTCCAGTCTCCAGCCTGAACTGGCACTAACCAAGTAACTGCACACAAAATGCTTTTCAAGTGTCTTCCTTAGAATCATAAGACTTTGACCAAAAGAGCTGAGCAGTTCTGGTCTTTTCAAAAATACTTTTCCTTTATGATTGGAGGATCAAGGGGAAGCAATAATGCAGCTGCAGATTAGAGGCAACACTGCATTTTTAAAAATAGCTTTAGATATTTCCAAGTGCAGATATGGGCTAAATCATCAGAGAATTTTGGTTCAGGAAGCCTGACAATCACAGTTTACAAGGGCATGTCTGCAGCCTGAAATCCCAAAGTGAAGTAAGGACAGTGGCTTCCCCTTTAGTGGTTAAGTACTCATAGAACAACATATAGAAAGAAAAGCTCTTTCAACCTTGTCTGTCCCATTCGGAGGAGAATCTGGACTACACAGTGATAAACTGCATCTTACACTTCGACATAAACTTCAGTCATATGTTTTTCAGCATACAGATAACAAACACATACTGTATTTTTACTTAAATGGCAATACAAAAATACACTAAAATTCCTCCCTTTTAAAATTACCTTATGTAGAAATACTATTGCTTACACACAACCATATAATACTATGATAGCAGTTGTTCCTGTTTTTCAGTTCTGCTGGTTAAGTAATGAGGGATTCTTGGGTAACAGGCATAAAACATTAAATACCTTTTCTGCAAACAGATTTTGCAGCCCCTCCTGGGAGACTGTAGGGCGGCCTTGACCAGGTAATACAACTGAAACGCTACGTGCATTTTTTAGTCAAACCAGTCACAGCAATTTGAGACTTTTTTTAAACATCACTGCAATGCATGTTATCTCTGTATTATGAATGTAGTATGATCTCTTGTATTTCTTTAAATTTATTTTCTTGTATGCCCTCACTAGCATGCAACAACCACCAAAACGACATTGAGGATGCAAAGTACCTAAATGTGAAAGCGCAGACTGATAGATGAGGCAAAATAAGCCAGTCTTTGCCTTTCCAAGATGCAGCTACAAACGCAACGTTCCCTTCCTCTCCCCCACCCCCATCTCTTTTGTTATGGCAATACAACCCCCCCCACACATATTCAAAAAACTGTTCAAAAAGGAGAAAACAGACCATGCTAGCTACAATGTCTCATGCTGTTTATCCCGACAAAAATAAAGTGTTCTTAATTGAGGGGCTTTTTCCCTCCAGACCTCGTGATGAAGGGAACCAGAGAAGAGTGGATCAAAGAGACTGATCCATTTGCTACACTGGAGGCATGAAATCAGAAACAAACACAAACTCTTCGCGGTGCTGCATTACATGAGGGCTCCTCTCGCATTTCTTTTGACTCTATTAAGACAGACTCTTGAGCCTCCCGCCCTCCCACAAAACGCAGACATGATGCTATGTTGCATTGCCGGTCACCGGGCACAGCCGCGGTGAGGTGCGGGATGGCGGGCTAGCCCGGGGCTCTCTCAGCCGTCCCGAGGGGAGCCGATCGCGAGCCGGCAGCGGGAGGCACCCGCTGTCCCCAACGGCCACCGGCTCCAGGGAGCCGCTGCCAGCTCTCCAGCGGCTGACGGGAGCCAGTGGCGCCGCGGCTCCTCCGCCGTCGCCTCCCCGCCACAGCGGGCAGAAGAGCGGCTCCCAGCCAGCGGGGACGTGTGGGCGTGCGGCAGCTCCCCGTGCCGGAGCCCCCCGCCGCCGTCCGCGACCACACCGGCGGCGACGCCATGCCGCAGGGTCTCCCCTTCACCCGGTCCCCGTCCCCTTGCAGGTAGCTCGGTTGCCAGGGGATGGGGCAGGGGCAGCTGCTGGTGGGGCGGGCAGCCCCCAGCCCCGATTTCGAGGGGAGCAGCGTCCGCGCTCGCGCGGGGCGGGGGCGGCCCCGCGGGCTCCCCGCTCCCCTGAACGGAGCCGCAGGGATGCTGCTGCCCCACCCCCGGCGGAGCCACCGGTCCCCGCGACGACACCGGCCGCCTGTCCCCCGCCCTGCGCCCCAGCTCCTTACCCCTGCTGGCAGCGGCGGGGCCGGTCCCCACCCCGCGCCGCAGCGGGGACACGGGGGCAGCTGCAGCCGCTCTTTTGTGTGCCTGCCTCAGCGCCACACAGCGAGACGGCTGCTGCGCCCGGGAACCTGCGTGAGAGAATACCGCCGGCCGCCCCGGAACCTGCATGGCGCATAGCCAGCCCGCCGCCGCGCCTCAGGGGGGCCGGGCCGGCCGCGCGCGGGGGGCGGCTCCGAGTCTCCCGCCTCTTGTCAACAGCATCTCAGCATCGCCCCAGCCCGCCCGGCCCGCCGCCACCGCTACCGCCGCCGCCGCCACCACCGCCGCCACCACCGCCGCCGCCGCCCGGTTGCCTCCGGCTCTACCTGCCGGTCTCGAAGCGCGGGCGTCGCTCTCCGCTCGCGGGGTCCTGCTCGGCCTCCTCCCAACCAGGTTGGAAGAGGCAATGGCAGAACTCCCAGCGCTGCCTCACACGCGGCTGGTGAGGTGACGCTGTGTTTGTACGCCCTTGAGTTTCTCACAAAATGGCACAAAAAATGAGTGGCTTGGTGATACGGACTAACCCATCACAGACAATGAAGGCGGGAGGCCCAGCTCTGCGCCAACTCCACTTGTGCCTGTGGAGGAGCTTGCTCAGCCCTGGGCACTATGGAGAGCTGGCTGCAGGGCCTGTCACCCAGCCTGAGGACTGGAGGAATGCTTCAGCCCTTCTACCCTTCTGGAGCCCCTCAAGCAGCACGGGTAGGTAGGTGTGTTTGCTGGAGGCTTCCAGTCCTGCTGTGACACATGGCAAGGCCACCCTGTCTGTACACCTAGGGACCCTGCCTTGGGGAGGGCCACAGAATACATTATTTTATGTCAGTCTTGCACCCTATTTTTCTGTGAAGTACATTCCTGAATGCTAGCTATGTAATCCTGCTAGTTACTGACTTCAGGTTTCCCTGTTGCTTGAGGTGCTCCACTGCAGGAAAAATCAAATTAAACACCAAAAGTTTGAACATTACAACAGGGGACAGCACTGGACTTAGTCACATTCTATCATACAGCCAGATTTATGAGATCAAATCATTATTTTATGCCCTTCTGTAGATAATATATAGATCCCCCCAAAAAAGATTAAAAATGGAAGATGTGATATGTTTCTCCAAGAACATTTGTTATGGTGAATGATAAACATAATTGGTTCCTTGGGCCTTTCATCAGAAACTACTAGATCTTTCTACTTCAGCTAGGTGATGGTGGTTACTTTGTATATAAAGGAAAATATGTAAGATCAAGTGCTCTAAGGCCAATTATAGCAGGACTTGCTCATAACCATGTAAATTTGAGACTTGTAGATATTCTTGAGTGTAAAAAGTAGTCTTTCTCATTATAGCAAAAGTGAAAAGCTGTTCTCGTGTAATTATATTGCATTACAATCAGCTAGATATCAATGTTCACTACAATAGCTGTGTGTCCAACTTGGTGTGCTTTTGTTTGCCCAGGGGAGCTATACCAGTTGCTTAGCACTGAGTAAATTCCATGTGCATGCAAAAGCCCTTCATGGAAACACCAATTTGTGGAGTTTTGTTTTGTTTGTTTAGTTGCTAAGATTTGTGTTAAGATTCACTAACTACAGAGTAATCGTTTGGTATTAAGAGGCTATTTTCTATCATGGTTTTCTATGGCGACTTTTCTAGTCTGTCCCTTTCTATATCCTATTTATTTCACCGATTTTGGTTCTCTTTTAAAGATAATGAGAACTAAAACATTACGTAAATTGTAATGTATGTATGTTTTACACAGAACTATAGGAAGTTATATATAATCTGTAGGTGAGTTGTTGAAACATTTGGCAAATAATGTTTTAATTCATATTATTAATTCTTGAAATTGTTAACTTGATGAAAAAGCCTCATATACATAAGGAAGTTGTCACTTTCCCAAGCAATGTACCAAAAGCGGTATTTCCAGCTTGATAGGGCAGGTATGTGTTTTCTTTTTGAAGTTACTGCAGCTGCAAGTATTGTGCTACAGCTGACCTCTCAAAGACTGCAGGGGTCCCAAAGAGACTGCAATATATTTTTTAACTTCTTAAGTTTAAGTTCCAAACAAACATCTTCCCCCACCCTGTTTTGGAGACAGTGACTTAGACAGATGGTTGTTATAGAAAATAACATACCAAAAAGGAAGGTAAAATAAGGTGCATGATATCAGTCCAATAATGCACCTCTCTACTACTCTTCAGTCTCTGGAAATAGTCTTTTCTATACAAGCCAGCCACAGATGCGGAAGTAGGATATTCCCCATATTTAATGCAAATTGTGCATCCTCACATATTCCTTCAGAGTACCCACAGTTACTGCTTACTTCAGAACTATTTAAATAGTGGTTTAAACCTGCATTACTGAAAAAAATGCAGTGTTGAAAATTACTAAAAAATCTTCATCAAAGATCTATTTTATAGAAGATTTTAGTACCTATTTGCTATTTTTATCTTAACAAAGCATAACAGTTAAAAGATCACTTTAAATTATTTCTAGAAGAGTCATGAAGTGCTTCAAAATGTATCATTACTTTAAAATGTTCAAGAATTTATGGTTGGACTCAATGATCCTGAGGATCTCTTCCAACTGAAATTATTCTATTCTATGAACCAACTCAAGTCAGTTAACTACAGGAAGAATTTCTTGTAAGGAGATAATCAAATGGAAGCACCAAGGAAATGATTCTGAGCACCTACTGTAAGTACTTCAACTAGATATTGTAAACATCTCCATCTTTTCTGGTCTTACTATGAGACTTCCTTGGTCACACAAATTTCCTTTCATTTATCTTAGCAATGAAGTCCAAATCCAGGGACTGTCCTTAACAGCAGACAGCATTGCTTCTGCATGTGCATTAAGAAAGTAAACCCTAGTCTCAGTGTTAAACACAGAAGTATTATACACCCAGAGAGTGGTCTGCAAAAGCAAGTGCCATCTTCAGTTCCTCTTCTAATTCACTCACTGCTTTCTAGATTTTCAGGCTGTGTTAACTGTATAAAACACTGTAGCTGTGGCACCCTGATAGTACATTCTTCCAAAACTTGAGATAAGTTGGGTAAATATGGTAATAAAGCAATTGAATTCAGAATGAAATACCCAGGTTGGGGTTCTTTGTTGCTTTGTTCTTGGTTTGTTTTTTGGTTGTTTGGTTATTTGGTTGGTTGGGTTTTTTCTTTTGTTTTTGGTTGGTTGGTTGTTTTTGTTATTCGGGTGAATTAATTGCAGTATAAACATAACAGGACCAGAGTTTTTGCAGATTTGCAAAACTGTAAGGTTAGCTTTTAAAAGGCATGTAGTTTGTTCTTAGCTTTTTGAGTTTGCTCCTAGGTTTGTCTCATGCATATGGAATAGGATTCATTCTGCAGCCTGTTCCACTTCTCCCACCTAGCACAGACTTGAGGGTTGCAGAGTGGAAGTAAAGAAAATAGTTTGTGTCATTTAGTTATGAGCCCTTTAGCTGCCTGAGTAATATTGATGGAGTCCAGAAAAATGTGTCTTGTCTCCCTTAGGCAGCATAAAATGGGAACAAGCTTGACCTCTGAGGGGAAAACAGGCACATGTAGAGATTGGAACAGGGAACTTGCACTTGACAAATGACCCAAGCTTGGCAAAACTTACTGATAAAATATTAACATTTCATCTTCTGAAAAGCTTGACAGTATCAGAAAATAAGGTTTCACTGTACTTTTTGAAAAAATTCCCAACAAATACCCATTGTCAAAGCCAAATTCCCTTCTGAGCTAATCAGGCTCGAGTTATTTGAATCCCTGTTGTTCTTTCCAGAAGTAGAATACTGGTGCCAAAGGGGTATATGATTAAGTGTCCCTCCACTGGAAGAAACAAATCACAGTGGTCTATTGCTGTAGTTTCCATCCCTGAATTTTCACTGTTTTTCCTGATGTTATTCCCCTTTTTTAATCATTGCAGTGACAAAGGGTAAGGCCCATGTATCTAACCCCCCCCTCAAACCCTTAGAAAGTCACAACAAAGAATGACTGGCAAAGGCTCTCTTGTTTAAGGTGAAGTACTAGATGTTTGTTAAAAGTACAGGGGCTGATCCTGTTCCCACTGAAGCCAATGGGAGTTAGGCTTATGAACAGGAAGCTTCTGTCAATGCATCTTAGCTGTCTTCAGATTCTTCAGCTGTCCAGCTCTCTTGGCTATTCCTTCCAAGTCTAGAGCTCCAAGGGTGGAAAATCTCGTATCTTGTTGCACACACCCAGATAAGTAAGGGAGTCTGATCCCACCAAATGGTAAGAGGTTGTAATAAGCATGGCCCAGTTTGGAGCATTTGACTAATTTTACAGACCTAAACTTTTGTTGGTTTTTGTTTGTTTGTTGTTGTTGTCTTGACTTCTACATTAGGAGGAGTCAGTTTACATGTATAAACTGTGAGTGAGATGGGAGCATGACTTAGTTATGATGAACAAAATACATCAGCTGATTTACTGCGAGCCAACCTCACTGCAGTCAGCCAGGAAAACTGGTGGTTACTAGCTAAAAGTATTACAAGTCTCTTTCTGCTAATGAGATGGGGACCACAATGAGACAAGTGGAGTAGGTATTGTTTACTCAAAATCTCCATTCCCTAGTACTATATTTATCAAGCTACATCTCTGAATGTATTGATAGATGTCATACACAAAATTCCATCTCCTTCAGACAGGACAGAGAAATAGAGTATGAACCTATGCAGGACTGCCCTGTTTTCTGTTCCACCAAACTAAGGGTATTAGGTTCAAAGACTTCCTATGCTAGTTTTGCAGAAAAGATTCCTCCGCATCTTTGAAAGAACAGAAAAACAAAAGCAGCTTTGCTAATAGAACATCTCCCAGAATGGCAGAATCATAGGTCAGGAATATCAAATCATCCTACTTTTCCACCATGAGCCTTAGGATTTCTGAATTCAAACAATTTAGAATTTAGATCACAAACTACCCTCTAAATAGTGATTTGATGAAATGCAAGAATCCTGCAGAAGACACTATTTTTCTTAAAATATGACAGGAGGAGTATTTATTTTGTGTGCAAAACTATTTCATTTAAAAAAAATGTATGGATTTGCAGAGTTTTTTTCAGAAGTAAAATTCATGAGGAATGATCAATGTCTTTAAAGGCCTGTTTAAATCTCAGTCAACATTATACTCGTATTTTGTTGCAGCAAACATGACACAGAACACAAATAATTCAATTTCCATTACATAAAAATTCTCCTAGACTAAAATGAACTTACTTCATATCAAGCTGAAACAATTCACTGTATATGCAGAGATGTAGGAAAATGTAAAATTCAGACTGTGGTTTAGCTAGGAAAAAATATTACTTTTAAGGATTAAGAAAACTAGAGAGAGAAACAGCAAGTCTTCAATTTCTACAGCTGACATGTGAAAAAAAAACAACCCAAAACTATAAAAGAAAATATCAGGACAAACACTGCTTGCTTAATGTACACCAATAAAGTGAAGTCTGTCCATTAGTAAGTCAACAAACTGTGACTGCAGTCTATCACAAACATAAGTGTGCTGGCATGCTTTATGATGTTCAAGACAGTGTACAGAACCAAGACTTATGTAGCTTGTGTTTTCCACTGATTTTTAAGTGCTTTTGCATAGGAAAACAATATTTATAAAGTAAGTGAAAAAATTAATCGCTATTTATTCAGGTCTCTCCCAGATACCTTCCTATTGATAAAGCCTGAAAAACAAATATTCAATACCTGAAAAAAACCTAAAATAGGACAAGTAGATAACAGTCTGAAATATATTTCAGGCAAATAATTTTTCAGGTACTTTTCTCACTTTGCCTGCACATCCACAGAGTTCATAAAACAACTAAATAATGATTTATGCATGGTAACTTCCCTGGCAGTAACTGTTATGCCAAGGAAAACTTATTTACTGGTTGCAGACATCCATACAATAACATCAGCATTTTTTTTGTTGCATGAATCAATCAGTCAGTGTGAAGCACATACCTTGAATGGTGAAAACTGAAAATACAATGTTCCTTTTTTCCTTTATTTCTGAAGGAAATATCTAAACTATATTGTTGTCACTAAGAAGTGGGTCTCTGCTCTGAAATGTAGAACAAAATAATGTGGGATGACCTAGAAACTGTACAGTTTCTGTGGTTACAGAGGTAAAACCATGTTGCAAACATGAGGCCACAGAACATAAATTACTATGTTACATATGTAACGGCTCATGTATTTGTCTTTAGAATCACAAAGAAATCAAGAAATATCAACATATTAATTCTAAAAATCAGACCAACAACAAAAAGAAAACGACCCTAAATCTGTAGCATTATTTCAGTACTCAAAAGCTGTACTTAATCCACAGGAACTACAGCAAACTTGTAGAAACTGAATACCACATCAATATTCCCAGCACCAGCTCAGTAACTTCACAGCACATCTATTGTTTTATTTATGAATATTACAGCTCAAGCTTGCTCGAGTTCCACAAGGACTCCGTGGCAATCTTTAGGGTGAAGAAAAATCACAGGTTTGCCATGTGCACCTATTTTTGGCTCTTCACTCAATATTCGTATATTTTTTTTCTTCAGTTCTGTCATGGCTGCTTTTATGTCATCCACCTTATAAAAGAAAAATACAGTTCACAGAAATTAACATATTACACTGTTATGCAGATTCTACATTTAGGAGCAATAAGATAATTACTTACTAAAATGTTTTTTCTGAATTCTAATATAATTCTGAAAATAAATTACATTATAAAACCATTTAAAAACATCTAGCCTTAAAAATAAAATTCCTACAGAAGTTTCCAATTGTTATTTGAATATTTTATAAAATATTGGTTAAATTGATTATGCTATATGTAAGAAATTATTAAATAAAAATCACTCATGCACAAAGCCTATTGATTTTTTTGTTGTTACATTATAAGGACTCCATAAATAATTTAAACTCTGCATTACTATTACTAAGAAGATCAAACTGCTTTCAAACTATCAATAACTAAAGAAGAATGCCTCCCTGTCTAACTGATGATAGAACACTGACTTATTAGATGCTTGTGAAAAGGGACGGCAGAAGGTAGAAGTCCCTTTTAGATTTGTGTGTCCTCCTTCTGAGTAGGTTAAGCTTCATAAATTTTCCTAAGAAAACCATGGAATTAACAGAAACCCAGGTTTTCCTATTGAACTTAATTATAATAATATCCTTTAACATAATATTTCAGTACAGTTCCCTGCAGAAATAAATAATTAACAAAAATATGTCTGTGCTGTATAATGCAATCTTAATTCCGATGTCATGTTATCAGATTAAATTTGAATTTTATCAAACCTTAAATGCATTCATTCTCAGTTTAACAAATCCAATAGTCAATAATCAATAAAGACCTAGAATTAGAGTAAGGGCGTTGCTGTTTTTCAAGACTGAGGTGTCTGGACATAACTTGGTAAATAAATTTGCATGATGCCATTGTAGAGAAGAACTAAATACCTAGCTTTAATTCAGAGGAGTATAAATCAGTTAATTCCTACTTATTTGCAGGAGTTTTGTTGATGAAAATTCTGAACTCACTACAGTTCTTCCTACACAGAACTACCAGTCTCCTAAAAAAAGAAATTACTTTGAAGTTTTATGTAAAATAAAACAGCACATGTAACGTGTGCCATGAGCCCCTCCAGGTTGTTTCACCAAGCAGAGAAGACACTGCAGCTGCTGCTCCTGTCCTGCGGAGACAGCCGGGAGAGGAACCGTGCCTGGGCTCAGCTGGCATCAATTCCTGCAGCCCCAAGGAAGCCGAGCAAACAGTGGAAAGCCTGAGGATGCACCCATGTTAGGGGAATATTAGGCTCAGATTTCTCTCTTATTCTACCAAGCATCCAGAATGCTTTTAATTGCAGATATTAAATTCAATTACATCTGGTCAGGAATAATTTAATTTTTTGTAAAGTGCTCATTTTGTCTGAAACAAATTCCCTATCAAAACATCTGTCTAAAATTTCCCTTTGAATAATAAGACAGAAAGAAGAAATAAAAAACATTTTGATAAACTTGTCAGGCTTGCTCTCCAATACCGAATGAATTTTTGCAATTCAGCTTTTTGCACTAAAATTGTTCATAGAAAGATATTTCTACAAAATATTTTTTTAATTGCAAATGAACAATTCATTGACACTGAATTTCTTTTACAGTTTTTCTGGAAACTATTTTTGCTAAACTTCAGAATTTTGGTCTTTGATGTAAGGTTTTCCATTCTGAGGGGACGGGAAAATTGGAAAAGGGAGGTTAATATCTTTTTCATTGACTATGGTAGTGACCAAATCTGTTTTCAGTCCCACTTAAACAGCAGGCCTACAATGGATTGCATTTTTTCTCTATGTATTAATATATTAGTCTATAATCTTCTACTTGTTTGGAGACAAACACAAGGGACTTAGGACAATCATCTTTTTTATTTTTTGCGTAGCGAATCCATTAGTGAGTTACAAGACTTCATTCAGGAAAAGCTGGCTGCAAGTAGCTCTAGCTCATCCAATATCCAATTAATGGAAATAAACCACCAGATTATGACTCCTGGCTTGCTTGACCTACTCTATACATTTAAAAAATTTATTTTTTTAATGCAACACTTCTGCATTGTCGCACATGGTACAATTAGCATTTCTGATTCTTCTCAGTTTTCATAATTAACATTATGACTTCGCTTGACAGCCATCTTTGGTTTATCTGCAAAAACATAATCTCTCATACAAAATGGAGATCTACATAGAACAAATTCAGCTGGTAAGCAAATATTTCTTGAAACGTCTTAAAAGGGATTACATATACTTGAGTCTTAAAAGAGATTACATATACTTTAAACTTTTGGGTGCTTTGAGCTCTATTCCAGAGAAATGCCTACAACTTCTTTCTCTTGTACCTGTAAGTACTGCTGGTCTTACAGAGGGATGGAGGTTTTTTTCATTTGTAATGCAAATCACTCCTTTCTTCTACAACCCCCATTTTCTAAATTCAGCTGTGGCCTTTCACATATCTATAGCAGAACTGCCTAGCAATACAATTTAGGGTAAATTTAAATGGAATTGATATTCTTGAATATCTGTAAATAGGCAGACAATGTAAGAAAAATTGCAATGCCTGCATGTATGCAAAATTTCTCAATTCTGCATAAAAGCATGCAACAGCAAACACTGGTCTTTTTAGATGTATTCTGAAAACAATTTTTACCCACATCAGTAATCCCATTACTTTTTATTATTACACTTTGCATGAAATAATAAAGTTTGCAAGACTCAGATCTGTAAAATGTTAAGAACATGTCACAGGCAGCAGCATGAAATTTTGCATCAAAAATATACACTAAACCATGAGTACAGTACATAAGATAGCTACCCAGCACCTTTACATCTTGTGTACTTTCAGATCAATTTCTCTTTGATGGACAACGAAGAACAGGACAGAAGAAACTCTGGAGACTTTACTGCTGCTTGGTTAAGTACGACTGACAATCTTTTTTGACTTCTGTATACAATTAGCAACTAAATATCACGCAGGAAGAAACTTGTGAAAATCTAAACTACACCTAAGCTTAAACTTGCAACTCCATATTTTTCCAGTGTATGTCCTTTCTAAGTCAGGAAGTTGATACCTGTCAAACACTCTTCACAAGCCATTGGGCTTGTCCACCTTCCACACTGGATACTTAACCCTCCCTTCCCCAATTTAATCTTTATAGCATAGAGGAGGAAAAAAATATCATGAAATTGAACTGTGATTTTGAAAACAGAAAAAAGGCACATTTAAGACGACTTCTTATGCAATATAAATTTTCGCAAATATGACAGCTTTATATATGTGTTCTTGACACAGGTCAAACCTATGAAAAAATTATGCATACTTCACTATCTCTATCTTATCATATGATATATTGTGTTTAAATACCTCAATACAGATATGATGCATTCCTCCAGTCTTGTTTTTTTGCAGAAAGCTTGCAATGGGACTTTTCTCTCCTAAAGGGTGCAGAAGTTCCAGCTTGGTATTTCCCAGCTCCACAAAAACAGTGTAGACACCATGTTCAGGGAGAGCAACAGTCTCGCTCACCTGTGCTCCTAACACATCTTTGTACAAGGACTGAGCTTTCTCCAAGTCAGGTACAGCAATTGCTACATGATTAAGTCGGCCCAGTTTCCACAAACAGCTTGGAATGTTTTGAGAAAAGGAATTTGATGATAATAGAGTTCGTATTGTGGGAGTTGAAGTCTGCAATCTGGTAAGAAGCCCTGAAAAAAGTGAAAAGCACCGATATAATGCTTCTGAGAAAGTATCGATGTCTTCTCTTTCCCCTTTTAATGAGGCCTATATAACTCCTATGTCATAAGCACACCAGCATGCAAAGCTGAAGGCAGACTGAGACCAAAGAAATAATTATTTTGTAATGCTAACAGCTCAATGAAATTTATTTTCAGAGACTATGTAATTATTCAGAATTATTTTTTAAATAACCAAACAAGCAAACAAATAAAAAAACCTAACAAATCAACCAACCACCAGTTTGGTGTAAATGCTTATATATGCCTGTTGAAAAGAGGAATACATGGCCAAATGTAACGGTCAACTGTATAATGTACTTAAAAGTGACTTCTGAATTTTTCAGAGCTGCTTACAAAATAGAGAAAGAAATTAGGATATGCCTGTACATCTAGAAATTATAACAAACAAACAAACAAACATGAAAAACCAAACAAAACCTTGGACAGAACCAATACTACAAGATCCTAAAGATAAAAGACTTGAGCTCTCAGCTGTCAGAACTAACCCAGGCAAGGAAAGAAATGTCATGTTGTATCTGAGGCTTAAATCCTAAAATCCCCTGAGTTTGATTTCTTATTTTCTCTTTCTCTAATGATTAAGTTATTTGCCCTTTTTGCTTTTCACATGCCATACAAGTCTTATACTTAGTTTCACTGATCTGTTTTAAGATGCTTACAAATATTTTACTTCTAAGTACTGTGACCAATATCATGTCCAACTGACCAATAATAACTTTTTTTGAAATGCAACTAGTGGCACTGAATTCAGTGTGACTTGCAAAAGCAAAAGAATATGATTTGGCTCATCATAAATACAAAGGTAATTATAAAATAATATTGCATGACCATATCACAAAGGGCTAATGTATACAAAAGATGGAGAAGTCATGGAGAAACTCAGTGTGATGAAAAGCTGTTTAGATATCTACAGAACTTTTCACTGACTGCTCTGACAAGGCAGTACTGAACTTTGCACTGTATCAAACTGATGTATTGCTCACAAATAGTTCTAGGGTTGGGGTTTTTTTTTAATAAAATGAGGATACTAACAAATGAATTACATTAAAAATTCATCTGTCAAAGTACTAAAATCTGGAGGCATTGGGGGTGGGGGAAAAATTGTGATCATATCAGTTGTTTCTAGCAGCAGAATTAGAATTAGATGAAAGGATATATTCATAAAATAGATACATTTTAATTTCATGCCAGTTTGCTTAAGGCCATGTCAGAGTTCCCAGTGCCTCAAGGCCAAGCTAGAGGCATCGCAGCATTTTGAAAGTCTTTGAGGCATTCTTAGCTTTAAGTTCACAAATGTGCTATTTTACTGAGATTGTGCAAAGGATGCAGTGAGATTCTGGATGCTTTGCATACACTGAGGATAGCATGGTTTGCATTTTTTCAGACTCTTTGTACTCTGCAAGGTTAGTAGTAGCTGTAAGGTTAGCAGTAGCAGAAAGGTTAGTAGTAACTGTACTTAATCAGCTAGCTTCACTGTATAAAACTGAGAACTACCATTTCACAGGAATTCATGACTACATGTATCAGTTTATTTTTCTTCACAAAGACAACTGATACAGTCCTTAAATCTAAGTCTTTCTGAGTGTTGTGCTCTAATGGAAGAAGAGGTGTTTATGTGTATTTGAGATTAAAATTACAACACACAATGTACATCTTTCCAAAGACTTAGGTATCACAAAAGTAAGTCTATTCAGAATCTTTTGATAATACTAAATTGACATCCTACATTAATTATTTCCAGCAACTTGTCCAGTTCTGCAAGTAACTGCCCTGGAGTATATCTTGCCAACATTTCACACAGTACATCCTGTCCTCTGTTTCATCACACTCAGAAGTTCTGCACAATTCTTTTTCATTTGTTACTTTTAGGCTATCATACTGGCATAGTAGAGTAACTTAATATTTCCAAGTACTTTTCAACTTTTTACATGTGAAGAAAATCCCCTAGCAACTCCTACACAAAAGAAGAATTTTTGCTTTTCAAATGTTTATGCTGGAACTGTTTTGTAGATAGACTTGCCATCTAAATGCAGCTTTATCTGGGGTGAACAAAGCAATTGCCTGAGGAACCAATACTATGCAATGTTTATAATGTACAAACCAAGAAACATGCAGTATCTAGTTGGCATAATTAGAGGCACTGATAATTAACCAGACTAGAGTTTGATCAGATCACCAGAGTAAATAATGCATTAAAAAAAATAATTAAAAATAAAGAAACATCACAACTGCCGTAGTCTTTTCTGTCCACCTAATAGTCTATTTAAGCAGCTATGTTTCCTACAATAATTTCTTAAGGCCTCATCCAATTCTTGCTGAAGCAAGAAATACTCTTCTACCTACAGAAGGTCAGTATTCTCCACAACAGAAAAATCCTTTGAAAGATAAGGACCACTTACTATATAATTTGTTACATTTCCTAGAACTTTTTATTGTTTCATTCCGTCTTCTAATTATTAACAGACCACAATTCAGTAGAAATACTACAAATGTAGATTTTTCAAGCAATCCTTACTGATGGGAGAGGCTAGGATTTTTTCCATTCTTTTTGACATATCCCATATTCTTGCTGTACTTCACAAAGGGCATATTACTACATGGTTATTACAATTTTATTTGTATTTTGTCTATTTTCAAGTAAATTGACAGAAAATAGAGACACAGCCTTTTACTCAGCTATTACAGAAGCAATAGCAAGAGGAATATAACATGCTATTTTGGGTTCTCTCTGAAAAATGCTTGATTTTTGTGGTGTTTCCTAGAAAGATAATCTATTGAAAAAGTGAGTGTATTCCTAAGATTCTTGTAAAGTCAAAGATACTTAAATGCCCACTCATATGACTATATTATTTATGCATCTCTCCATCTCCTCCTCTCTCTTAATGGATTGGGTGGTAGAACCCTATATATTTTTCCTGGGAGTATGTAGGGGCAGATGACTCTTCAGTTCAGAAGGTTTGGCTTGTTCTGTTGTGGTTTTTTTTTTTTTCACTGTATTCTGTGAAGTCTTGTGAATTTATCCTAGCTCTACTCATATGCATATAGAGCTTTAATTTTAAACCCATAATTACCAGTATGAATTGACTGAGATGAAACAAAAAGTGTTTGTGTTTTCCTTGCATTATATAAATTAGTAAATATATATATTAGTTTCTTAATATTGTAGTCATCTTCTAACCCAATAATCAAAATACGACCTTGGGGTGAAAGAGAAAGCTTTTCAGCAAACTTCAGATTGAAACCCCATCACTTCCATGTTTCAGGAAAGAAACACATTTATGCATATATCAAAAAAATTGGCCCTATTAATTGCTGTGGCTAAATTCTTCAATCATGGAAGCACTTCTTCACTGACTACAGAATTATTAAATTCTAAACTTTCTCCGATGTTAAAAAAAAGTTACTTTCTCTGCTTCTTTTGAAGTCAATGGACCCCATGACTAAAGTATCTATCCAAATACATATGCTGCTTGAAAAACTTGCATATGCAGACCAAATTCACACAAGCAGTTGATGCTCCTGGTATATACAGCATTTCCCCCTACTGTTTTTTAAGACCTCATTTTTCAAACACTGACAACCGCATCTGAAGTTTTCTAGAAATTTTGTCCTTCAGAGAAGATTCAGCTGATCCTGCTCTCAAATATGGTTGCTGGCTTCCTAGTCTCAGTGATGCTGCAGAATGTTTGTCATCTTCTTCAGCTTCTTTTGAAGAATACTTTTAAATTGTTCTATTTGGGTTTTATTCTATTAATGATTGACTGATCTACTACTACTGTGCACACCAGAGTTTAAACATGTACAGTTGTATGAACTGACCCACTCAATAACAGAGCAGATTATGAACATGAAGTTACAAGTGTAAAGTAAGACCCTCATTCTTCAAATGTTTATTCATAGGCTTGTTGCTCCCTGTGTGAGGAAGTGTTCATTGACTTACATGGCTTAATAATCAAAGCCAAATCCCACTGAATTCAGTCATGTTCTCTGTGCAGAGGTTATATGACAGTGGGTCACAGTAAGAACCTTGTCACTGGGCACTGCTCCATTGTCAGCCATTTCAGGTTGAGAAAAACTTCCAAGTATGGTGAGGACGTTGTTGCCATAGGGACTCTGGCATACAGGGGCTGCGTATCAGCGATCTGCACCAGATGGAGAATGGGCAGAGCCTGGCCCTTCTGAAATCCCAGCAGTTTCAAGGTGGCATTGGCATCTTGAAAACTGCCAGCTAACAAGGCTTAGGTCGCCCATAGTGCTGCTCTGCTCCGTGCTGGAGGTGGCTTGTGGGAATCAGATGGGCTCAATAGTTCCTAGAAACTGAGTCTCGTTTTGCTGCAGCTCTGGCTTCTTCCATCAGTGCAATTATACAAAGGTGTTTCATTCCCAGTGTCCCACTGGTTGATCACTGACAACATCAAGTCTGTCAATCGCTTTTCTCCTGCAGTGTACTGCTACTGAGTAAATTAGTGTGGTTTAGGTACAGTGAGTTTAACCTGCCCGTACTTACTACTCTAAGAGAGTGAACAGTCCAGATAATTATAAGGAACAGGAAAATATTTTGCATTTGGCCTCCAAGTTGTACCGTAAAAAGACGAGCTTCTCCTTGCTCCGTAAGTTTGCTGCACAAGTTTATTGCAAGGCAGATACCGTAAGCTGTTAATATATCATGTGGATCGCAGGACCTTGTTTGCATTTATAAAAGCAATTCCGTTTCGCTGTGGCCTGTAAGGCTCTCACGGAGAGCCTCGGGCCCGCACCCGCACTGCAGCGCAGGCACGGGCGGCGCGATCCGGCCCTGCCGGCCCGCCCGGCCCCAGCGCGGAGCGGCAGTGCCCGCCGCCGCGGGGCGGGAGCTCCAGGCCGGAGCGGGCACCCTGAGGCCCGCCGCCCCTCACGGGCCCCGCCGCCCGCCCCGCCCGGCCCCACGTTACCGGCCGCCGCGCGCCCCAGGGACGCCGCCATCTCGCCGCCCCGCCGCTCGCACCCAGCCCGGCCGCGGGCAGGCGGAGCCTGGTCCCGGAAAGCGGCCGCCCTTCGCCGTCACCGTTGCCGCCGCCACCGCCCCTGGCCGGGAGCCTATCGGCGCGGTGACAGCGCGGGGCTGTGGTGTTAGGAGCGGCGCCACGGGAGAGTCTTGGTACGAGGCGTCGGAGTGGCAATGTCAGTGTCACGCCGAGGGGCTGTACAGCCCTCGCTGGGGCGGTTGAGCGCAGCTGCCCGGTCCCTTTCCCAGAAGGAGAGAGCTCCAACGGGCAGGGCCGGGCGCTGCGGCCGCTTCGAGCCGGCGTGCTCGGCCGCGGGGGGAACCGAAGCCTGCAGGGGGGCGGTTGTGCAGAGTTAGCCGTGCTGCTGCGGGACTGTGCAGGGACCGCTCTGGGCGCTGTTTGAAAAAGCAAGGGCAAAAGAGGCAAATTATAGCAAGGGACATCTGTAGAGAGGCAAAGTTTTCTGACTAGAGCATTGTGCAGAAGAGACTCTGGACAATGAGCAAGTTGTCTTCTGGTGCTGCATTCCTCTTGTCACAGGGGCATAGGAAATTGCAAGTTGCTGTGATAAACAGCTTGTGCCATTTCAAATCTGATAATATCTGGATAATTAAAAGTGCAGATCAAAATCAGTGGCCAAAATGGCTATTTAGAAGTCTCAATATATGACACTTTCTGCTTCCAACCTAGGTTGTAAAGGGTCAGATATGTTTATGATATTCAAAGAAGCATAGGTTCAGGTCACACTCATGCCTCTGCTGGCTGGGCCCTCTGCCACACCATGTTATTTGGAGGGTACAAAGTGCGATGAGAAGACACACTGAAGTTGCATAGCAGGCCTTTGATTTCTGTGCACCGAAAGTACTTACTTTTTTTTTTTTTTTGTAAGAAGGAAACATGAAAGCAGCAGAGGAACAGCAAAGGCAATAGCAAAAACAAAGTTAGAAGGCTGGTCACAGTTTTGGATACAGCAGCTGAACGGCTGGGGTGGCTGGGAACAGCAGCAGGCAGAGTGAGTGCAGCATGGGCAGCAGCCCCTGCTAATGCATTTTGCAGCATGGAGAAGGGTGGATCATCTCCCCCAGCTACAGCAGCAGCTTCTTCTGCAGGGTGTGTGGGTGTAGTGCTTAATTTGACTTTATAAAATGAACTTTAAGGAAACTATGTGATATAAATTAGGAAAACAGTTGAAGAACACTGGGCAGCGCTCACTGATTGCATAGGTGTGTGAATGTGTGTCTAGTTAGGGAGCTTGGGGACGCCAGGTAATGTTGGGTGTTGTGCTCACAGAATCAGCTGGAAATGTGCCATTCCAAAATAGCCTCTGCATCTAGGTCAGAGAGACAAAACTGCAAAGTAAGATGACTGTAGCTTTACTATATTTAGAGCAGGTTTTTCAGTGCTGAACATCCCAATCCAGAGCAATACCTCGCTTTTCCGAGGGGAGGAGGCAGCAGCCATCAGTGGATGACTCTGCAGTACCCTGCTTGCGGTTCAGTGTCAATGCGAGCAGGCCCACCTAAAGATGAATAGCCGAGGCGGTTCTGTGACAAAAGCGCGGGCTGGGAGGCCGGGCTGCTTTTGGATCGGGGGCCGGGCTGGGCCGGCTCTCGTTCCGCGGGGCGGAACTCCCGTGCGCGGAACCTCGGCGCTGGCCGCGGGAGTCGGCCGGACGGCTGAGCTGGCGGCCGCGGGGAGGCGGTGCCGCGGGCTCCACGCGCCGCGGCCGGGGCAAGATGGCGACAGTGAGGAGTTTGGAGACGGGCCTCAGGGTGGCCGGGGCCGCTGCGGCGCGCCCGGAGCGCTTCCTCAGGTACTGCGGGGCTGGGGGTGTCCCAGGGGCTGGGGAGCCCCCAGATGTGGGACCGGGTGCGTGTGCGCACCCAGCGCTCGGCGATTCGGGCGGGCCGCGGTGCACTGGCGGGGAGGCCGCGTGCCCCTCAGCTGCCCCGGTGCCGCGGGGATCGCGTGGAGCGAGACCGGGCCGGGGCTTCTGCCGCCGCTACTGCGGTGTCCTGTGCCTTTCTTCAGCTTTCGGGAACTGGGCAAGGAATGTTTCTGTTTCTATCAGCTGTGTTGAACCATTCATTGGTAACTCTAGAGAGAAAAAAAAACTGGAGGAGACTACGCAAATATAAAAGGTGAAGAGTAAGGCAGTGTAGGAAGGCAGTTACCTTTTTGAAACCAGGGATCTGTGTCTCGGATGTTTGAGGTGTCTAGCGCTATACTGTCGATGGGCTGAGGCCAGTTGCATGACATTCAACAAGGCCAAGTGCCGGGTCCCGCACTTGGGTCACAACAACCCCAGGTAGGGCTACAGGCTCAGGAAAGAGGGACTGGAAAGTGCCTGGCAGAGAGGGATCTGGGGGTGTTGGTTGACAGCTGGCTGAACATGAGCCAGCAGTGTGTCCAGGTGGCCAGAAAGGCCAACAGCATCCTGGCTCGCATCAGGAGTAGTGTGGCCAGCAGGACAAGGGAAGTGATCATCCCCCTGTGCTCAGTGCTGGTGAGTGCCCACCTCCAATACTGTGTTCAGTTTTGGGCCCCTCAGTACAAGAGAGGTACTGAAGTGCTGGAGAAGGGCAACAAAACTGGTGAAGAGTCTAGAGAACAAGTCTGATGAGGTGAGGCCGGGGGAGCTGGGGCTGTTTAGCCTGGAGCAAAGGAGGCTGAGGGGAGACTTTATCACTGTGTACAACTGTCTGAAAGGAGGGTGTAGCATGGAGGGTGTTGATCTCTTCTACTAAGTAAGAAGCCTTAGGACAAGAGGAAATGGCCTCAAGTTGTACCAGAGGAGGTTTAGATTGGATATTAGAAAAAATCATTCCTGGAAGGGGTTTAAAAGATGCACAGATGAATTTCTTAGGGACATGGTTTAGTGGCAGCATTAGGTTAATAGTTGTTCTCGATGATCTTGAGGGTCTCTTCCAATCAGATGATTCTGTGATTCTCTTTACTTCTCCAAAGTGTCTGGAGTGCTTAAATATGCTCAAAATATAAGAAGATATAGTTATTAAAGGGTGGAATATTCTGTGCAGCTGCTATTTCATACACAAAGTGTAATGAAGCTGAGTGGCTTAATAATTACAATGTCTTAATTTCTAGGAATGTTTAGTAGTAGTACTCCAAGAGATGTGTAAAAAGTTAAGCAACAGCAATAACTGTTGAAAGTTGCTATTCTGTAGCACCAAAATATCTGAGCAGACATAAAAAGAGGTGCGTGTGATTAACTTAATGGGTGTAAAATGAACGAAAGCTAATAAATTCTGCAAAATAGAAAATAAAATATTAATATTAGATTGTGATTTTTGACGCTTTTAATTTTTTTCATACTCGTAGTGTGCAAGATGGACTGGCTTCTGACTTCAGAGCGTTAACAAAGACTCTCTATGATTTGAATAAAACTCTGGGAAGTAATATAGTTCGTGGGGGTCCTCTAAAAGAGCTGGTGATAGAAAGTTTTGATGAAGAACAGATTTGGCAACAACTAGAACTCCAGAACAATGCAGTTCTCGATTTCTTCAAGAAATCCATTGCAAGGGATGCTGAGGATGAAGATCTTAGCCTTCTCTCAGACCAGGAAGAGGATAGCTCTGATGCAGAGACCAGCAGCGACAAGGAACTGGAAGAGAACATAATGGAAGCAGAAACTGAACAGAAGAATGTTCATACAAAAGATAAGATTAAACTTAAAGAAAAGCAAAGTAAACTCGGAGAAAGCGTAATGCAGAAATACAGCGATGAGGATTCTGATATTGACTTTGATATTGAAGCACTGGAGCAACAAACTAAAACATCCAAGGAAACCACATTGAAGAAAGTGGGAAGAAAATCTATAGTGGATGATAAATTTTTCAAGCTGGCTGAGATGGAAGCATTTTTAGAACATGTAGAGAAGGAAAACAGGGAGGAAGAAGAAGAAGAAGAAATTAATTATTTTGAAGACGTCGTCTCAGATGATGAAGACGAAGAGTCTGAAGAAGATAAAATGAAAGTAAGAATATCAGTAAATTAATTTTCTGATGTCTCTTTTACTTTAAATCAAGATATGATGTCTCTTAGGGTGATTATAAACTGTTGAACTCTGAGTAGAAACTACTAAGTAAAATTTGATGACTTCAGAGACTTTAATAATATATTTTACATGAATATCTGGTAACAAAGTGTCCTAGTGTAAAAGAACATACTGTGCTGCTATTCCAGTCTCTCTTTAGATGAGTCTTGGGTTTTTGCATGAATAAAGGAAGAGATAGTATGTCACAAGAAATACAAACAAGAAACCTTGCAGAATTGCAGAATAGATCACCCAGCAAATGAAAAAGACGTGTCACTCAGCATTGACATCTGGCAATTAGAGATCACTAAGGTGACTGATGCAGAGCAAAGGGCTTTGGGAAACTTCTTTTTCCAGGGACGTGGCTCTGTAACTCTGATTTAAGTTGCTGAGTACTTGTTTCAAAAATAAATCGTTTATTATTTATTATTACCAGAGATTCTCCCCAGCGAGTAAGAACTATACCTGTGGTACAAGGGAACGTGCATGCATTCCAACAGATTATCGGCAAAATCTACTACTCTTTGACATCTGTAGATGTTGAAATTGGAAATTAATTTAAGTGATAGAATATTTAAAATAGTTGTAAAAGAGGTTAGTTTTACTAACATGCCCTACCACAGATTGATGCTTCATGAAATGGAATCACTGTTACACAAGTAGTGCTATTCCCCAGGTGCTAAAGACTTTAAAAGACGGGATACCCTTAGACTGCTGCCAGTCTTAACAGGTTTTGGTTTTTTGTTTGTGATTTTGTTTTTGTTTTTTCTCTTTCCCCTTCTTAGCAAGTTAAAAGTTCTAGAGACTTGACATACAAAGATTTCTTTGATCCGGTCGATGACGATGATGCAGTAGCTAATGATGTTGACGATGAACAGGAAGAAGAAGCAGACAGTGCTATTGAAGAGGAGAATGAAGAAAGTATGTCTGAGTAAGTATATACTTTATTTGCAGTTAAAATGACCTATTAATTTTACATAGAAGTGGAGTAGAAAATGAAGTGTGAATTCCAGGCTCACTTTAGTCATGGTTTGTCATTCTGTTATCTGTTGTATGTTCACGGTTTGCATTGTCACCTTATTTAAAAGGTAGATTATTTTTCTTTTGAGTATTGTCTCTTGATATTTATTTGAATAAATAATTTAATAGCTGTAACTTTTGTTTTTGAAAGTTATTTTTAACATATAGAAGTTTCCCTAGTGTCCTTTACCTTTAGGTTTCAATGAAAGTCTATTGTGTTTCTTAATTGTGCATTAGTTGTAACAGGTAAACATCTAATGTCTGAAATATCTTCATGTAAAAAATTATAGAGGCTGTTCAACCTTTATATTGAATTTTAATATTACAGGGTTGAGGATATTAATGAAATGATGATGGAGAACATGAGAAGTAAAGAAGCCTCTAAAAAAGTCACTTTTAGTTTGCCAGATTACAGTGAAACAGAGGATGATACTGATAGGAAATTAGAGAAGGGCATCGATCCCAGTGAAATAAAGTCTTCTTTTGAGAAGAGACAGGAAAAGGTAATTGTTTGTTTGTTTTTATTTTGCTAATACTTTGAAACAGTGGCCATTTAAAAAAAAAAAATTGTTCAGAGTCTGGCAAATATGTAGCAGCTATTTACAAAGTAAGGAAAGAATAGTGGCTTGTCTACATCGCATATATATGCAGTCATATATTCTCACATCTTTATGTGATGAGGAGTTAGAAGTACCTGAAATAAGTATTAATTTATTGCCATGAGTTTAGTTGTGAGCTCTGTGTTTTAAACTTCTTAGGAAATGGTGTTTTTCAGATGAGCAAAAAAATAAAAAGTTTAGAAGAAGAGTTGTTAGAGGAAAAGCCTTGGCAGCTTAAAGGAGAAGTGACTGGACGAAAACGACCTGAAAACAGCCTTTTGGAGGAAACAGTATTTTTTGACCATGCGGTCCGAATGGGTAAGTAGAGAGAGAGCTTTCCGGAAAGTGTGTTGAATGTCACATTGGGTTTTCTTACCTTTGACCTTGCTGAGAATACCTGTGACTCAAGACCAGGGTAACAATAAGTTAAACTTCATGGTGTGTTTTTGAGGTTGTGCATTTTCGTAGTGGATACTACAGGAAGCTGTGATCTTCTTTGTTCATTTTTAATTTAACTGAAAGTTCCTTAATTCGATGGCGGATTAGTTATTAAGAGACTTCCACAATATGGTTAGTCTCTTCAACATAGAGGAAAACATTATTTACTTATTTGCCCCTCAGTTACTAAATTTTTTGAAGGCTTTACTTCCTTCTTCTGTTCTTTATTCTTTATAAAACAAAAAAGTATTTCTTGCTGGAGAAACATTAATCTTAAAATTCTTCTCTTTTCCTCTCAGCACCTGTGATCACGGAAGAAACTACTTTTCAGCTTGAAGACATCATTAAACAGAGAATATTGGATGAGGTTAGTATTATCTTTTTGTTTGTAGACTTGTTTCATAGGGCACATTCCAAGGGTAAGTTTAAAGCTCTTAAAACATGAGGTGTAGAGTTATCTTAATTTCTACAGCTGGTAGTTTTATTCTTTTGCTTTGATGAATGTGTCTCTAAATTTCTAAGGAGCTCTGTTTTTGCATGCCTGTTATATGCTAGGTTTTGGTGCGCTTAAAAAAAAGAGTGTTTGCAGATAAAACTCTTAAGGAGTTTATTTGGAATGTAATACCAGTCTGTAAATTTTGTCTGTTACCTTAACAGTAGCACTCTGAGTATTCCAAAGACTAACCAAAACTCAGTTGTTTATTTTTCTTAAAATCCACTAGTAGATTTGTATCACACATCTTGTTGAGGCTTCTTGTTAGCTGAATTTTTAAAAATGCTATATGTGGGGGCGAGTATTTAAGTACTTAAGAAAACTACACATTTGTTATACAATTTTTGCCTTGATCCACTAAAAATAAGCACATAAGCTAGAGCTGTAAGTCTTTGTTTGTTTGTTTGTTTTTTCAAAATGAAAGCGTGAAACTTTATGAGTTCCTGGGAAGCCACATGCATAAACTAATGTGCCAGATAAGTAATATGAAAAAATGAGCTGTAGCACCTGATATTTGGCTGTAGTTGCATTTGGTCATTAATTTATGACTTTTTCAGGCATGGGACGATGTAGTACCAAAAGAAAAACCAAAAGAGGAGGCTTTTGAATACAAAAAACGTATCACTTTGGATCATGAAAAGAGTAAACTGAGTCTTGCTGAGATCTATGAGCAAGAATACATGAAACTTCACCAGGTAATGTAAACAATACCTTTCCTTCCAGTTTGAGGTTCACATCACATAATCTTACATGTTCATGTGTACACTGCTAACTCTGCTTTCTGCTTTGTGGAAGTACTTCGATCTTTCTCTGAGTGATCACCAGTGTAATGGCTCTGAATTGTATATTGTGTGGTTATCAGTCTTGCTAAAGTAAAACATCTTTATGAATGGTGTTGCAGTAACATTGTATTACTAATGCAGCAAAAGACTGAAGAGGAAGAAAATCCTGAACACAAAGAAATTCAGGATATGATGGATTCACTCTTCCTGAAGCTGGATGCACTTTGTAACTTCCACTTCACACCCAAACCCGTAAGTATATAAGTTTTGTAACATTGGGATATTTTTCCCCCTCTTTGAAGCTGGATACTTTAAATTATATTTGGGGAATGGAATGTAAACATTGAATGTTACTGAGCTTGTTCTTATTTCATATTGAATGCACTATAGCTGCCTCTAAACAAGACCAAATCTTTAGTATCTTCAGTTAGCTGTAAGCTGCTGTGAGATGGTGTGCTCAGTCCTAAATATGTTTCCTTATTTCTAGCCTGTGCCAGAAGTTAAAATCGTTTCGAACCTTCCAGCTATAAGTATGGAAGAAGTAGCGCCTGTTGCTGTTAGCGATGCTGCTCTCTTAGCACCAGAAGAGATCAAGGTAAATACAAATGGAAATCACGTAAGGATCTGGAGGGGATCTCGGTTGTTGATAGAAGGGTATAATGACTGCCAGAGCAATGCTGCCCCCCGAGCCTGGCTTCCCCACCTTGTGGACTTTCTTACATTTTAGTGTTGGTGGCTGTTTGGGGGGTGGGGTGCCTATTTTTTTTTTTTTTTTTTTTTTTTTTTTTAAATACTTGGAAGAAGGGGAAAGAGCTAATTTTATTTGGCTACAGTAAGCTATGGTATACTTTGATTTTCTTCTTGACTGTTACGTGATGGTAATTATTTTCCCAACATATATGTGGGTATTTGGAAGGGGAAAGCTAAATGACAACAGCAAAGAGCAATTAGCATGTCTTCGATCATTTGAACAAATTGCACTTCCCAACTTTAGCCGCTTTTTGGCTTTTGTCTTTACGTGGCATCACCCTGAGCTGGCTGAACACTTGAAGTAGTGGAAACACTAAGGCAGATTTGAGTGCTGTGAAATGAGTATTTTCTTTTGCACGTTTATGGATCTAGAGATCTTGTTCTTTTTAGGAAAAGAACAAAGCTGGTGATGTAAAAACAGATGCAGAAAAGACTCCCACAGACAAAAAACGAGAACGAAGAAAGAAGAAACTCCGTAAATGTATGAAGCAGAAAGAAAGGGAGAAACGTCAAAAGCTTCTTGAAAAGATGAAACCAGAACAAGGCACAAAACTTAGCAAAAAAGCTGCTGCAGCAAAATTGAAAAAGCTTACAAAGGAAGGCAAAGCAACTCTGCTCAAGGTAAGGCTCTCTTAAGTAATCCTGTATAACTTAGAGCTTCACTGTTAAAGAATATTAGAATATTAGCATCCCAAGGATAGATAATATTTAGCTAGAGAGAGGAAGGGGAACTTTATCACAAAAAATTACCAAGTGTAGGGTTTGTTTCCTTTCCATTCCTCTTGGCACAACTATATCTCCTAATCTTTCCCCATCCCCTCAAAAATTCTTGTATACAAGTAGTACATATGCTTACCAGCCAGACCTCATTACCTTATTTATATCTGAGCAAATATAAAAGGTAAATGGAGCTATTGGAAAGAAAGAGGTAGGAAGAAGACATGGAAAGGGCAGATGCAAAACATACTCTTTTTTCCCCTCCCCACCCCTTCCCCCTGTATTCTTTTGAACTGCACTTTTGGTAGAACTGTTCCATAGTTATAACTGTCTTATGCAAAGTAGTGTTGAATGCCTTTTTAGTCCTGATTTTGCTGAGTATCTTGACAGCATCATGTCAGTACAGAGGTCTGAAAAAAATACAGCTTTGGTTGCACTTTGCAGTGACCCCCTTGTTTATAATGCATATTTATGTAGGTGTTATTGCTTTAATTATGAATAAATAATACCTAAATGGTTGTTGGAAAACTTATAAGCCTACTCAGATGATGAAATATATTTGAAGTTGTAAGCAACTTAATATTTAGATTTGGAAAAACAAGAAAAAAATGTATGATACAATTACTTTCTATCAAAGTATATTCACAAAGTGGAAATGATTGCATTAGGGACTACTTTTTATTTATTGCGAAGTTCACACGGTGGTGTTCCTGCAAATACTTAACGCTCCTATTTCCTGCATTTGAACTGTTCTGCTTGGTCAAGTGGGACTTGCATGCATAATTGCAGATGACATTTCTATTTAGTTCTTTCTGAGCTTTAAGTAACTTAAACTATTTCAAAATAGAATATTCCTGTGTAACTTTCTACTTCTTCCTGTGGAGCCTTCTTTCTGGTTTCATCGGGTTGATTTTGTTTTGCATGATGTAAAACAGTAAACTTGTGTACCACCTATGACACCATGTAAACTAAATTTTGAGGTGTTAGAAACTAATAGGAAAAATCACTTGATTACTTCTAAAATCTTTATGCTTATCTTTTCAAAAGCAGAGCAGCACACAAAGTGTAAACAAATATTTGTAGCTTATGATGTGCAAGAATCTGTTCTTGCTGCCTGTTCTTACCTACCATGGTAATTGCTAGGTAGAAAAGGAGTGCACTCTGTTTCTTCAGACAGCAGGAGTGCTCTAAGAATGCAGTGAAAAATAGCCTTGAAAAGCAATTACCAGGTTTTTTCAAAGTCAAATACCATTATATGTGAGTAATCAGTAAGTAATGTAATGGTACTGTTTGTACATATTTGGGTTTTAACAAATATTTTGTCTAATGACAGGATGAAGGTAAAGACAAGGTCTTGAAATCATCCCAGGCCTTCTTTTCTCAACTGCAAGATCAAGTAAAAATGCAAATCAAAGATGCAACCAAAGTAAAGAAGAAACAGAAGCAGCAGAAAGCCCTCTCTGTTCACAAACTGAAATTGTAATTTACCTTTTTGTGTATGTGGGATATTGTATATATTAAAACATTTCTAAATGGACGCTGAATTTGAGTAGGTTTGATCTTTAGAATGTTCTGTGACAATTTCCTTTAGGCTTTACTTTTATTTTCTACCACAGAATTCTGATTTTGTCTTCTTATTCCAAAAAAAGAAAGCTTCTTGCCAGGGGCAGATACATAACCATGTAGAATACTTGATATTTTTGCTTTGAGTGTTCAGTCTCTATAGTCCATAGTTTTTGTGTCAGCTGTTATAATAGGTCTGTATGTATTGCAGGAATAACTGCATTTACTGAAGAACTTAAGGTGTATCCTGCCAGTATAAATGGGAAATTATCTTTCGAAATTGTGATTATCAAACAGGGAGGACACAGAAGCTTTCTAAGCCTGCAGTAACTCAGAGTAAGCAAATGGTATCTTTTAAATCGTATTTCTTAAGGTGGAAATATTTCAGTATTTGCATTTTCCTTGGCTGAACAAAAAAAGTTAAGTTCTAGCTAGTGTCCCTCTGGGTTCTCCTTTGTAAAGAAAGATGACAGCTCGTTTTCACCGTTGTTGTTGAAGGTAATTTTAGATTTAAAGAGGCCGAGGTGTTTATATAGGTCGTAGTTGGTACGTTTTTGGTAAGAGGGCCGTACCCGTGCTCCGCAATCCGCTCCAGACCTGCGAGCCGCCATCGGCGGTGGATTGCTTTGGTCTGTCGCGGCGCTGCGTGCCGAGGGGCGGGCCTACTGCCGCGCGTGGCTGTGGCGGCCGCTGCCCCCTGCCCGTGCGCGGCCCGGGTCCGCCCGCCGAGGGACGCTGGGCCGCAGCGGGTGCGTGGGGAAGCCGGGCGGGCTGCGGCTGGGCCCCTCGCGCGGCCCAGGCGAGGGGAGGCGGCGGCCGGTCGGCGAGCACCCGGCGCGGGGAGAGTAGCGGCGCCAGCGGGGCGGGAGGCAGGAGCCGGGCAGTGACATAATGGGGCTCAGAAACCTGAGGCGCCGCCGTTCGCGGCGGGAGCGCATCGAGGGGCCGCCGCTTGCAGCTCCGCCTGCTCCGAACAGGCCCGGGGAGCGCGGCCCGGCCCGCGCGGGGTCCACGGCGTTCAGCCGCTATCGCGTGAGCGCTGCGAGGCGAGCAGCGGTGCGTGGGACGCACACGGGCGCTCTGCGTGGGCTCGAGGAAGCGGGTAGTGGGCACCAAAAAACTACACCTATACACAGCAAACAAGATAACGGCAAAAATGAGAGGGCTTGATAACATAAAATCCAATTGGTAGCTGGTCGCGAGTAGTGTTCACCAGGGCTCAGTACTGGGGCCAGTTCGATTTAATCTCTTTATCAATGATATCTGGATGAGGGGATTGAGTGCACCCTCAGTAATTTTGCAGACAACACCAAATGGGGTGGGAGTGTTGATCTGCTGGAGGGGTAGGAAAGGCATACAGAGGGATCTGGACCGGCCGAGTCCATGGGCTGAGGCCAACTGCATGACGTTCAACAAGGCCAAGTGCCGGGTCCCGCACTTGGGTCACAACAACCCCAGGCAGCGCTACAGGCTCAGGAAAGAGGGGCTGGAAAGTACCTGGCAGAGAGGGATCTGTGGGTGTTGGTTGACAACTGGCTGAACATGAGCCAGCAGTGTGTCCAGGTGGCCAAAAAGGCCAACAGCATCCTGGCTCGCATCAGGAGTAGTGTGGCCAGCAGGACTAGGGAAGTGATCATCCCCCTGTGCTCAGTGCTGGTGAGTGCCCACCTCCAATACTGTGTTCAGTTTTGGGCCCCTCAGTACAAGAGAGGTACTGAAGTGCTGGAGAAGGGCAACAAAGCTGGTGAAGAGTCTAGAGAACAAGTCTGATGAGGTGAGGCCGGGGGAGCTGGGCTTGTTTGGCCTGGAGCAAAGGAGGCTGAGGGGAGACCTTATCACTCTGTACAGCTACGTGAAAGGAGGTTGTAGCATGGAGAGTGTTGGTCTCTTCTACCAAGTAAGAAGCCTTAGGACAAGAGGAAATGGCTTCAAGTTGTACCAGAGGAGGATTAGATTGGATATTAGGAAAAATTTCTTCCCAGAAAGGGTTGTCGGGCACTGGAACAGGCTGCCCAGGGCAGTGGTGGAGTCACCATCCCTCGAGGGGTTTAGAAGATACAGAGATGAATTTCTTAGGGACATAGTTTAGTGGCAGCATTAGGTTAATGGTTGGACCCAATCTTGAGGGTCTTTTCCAACCTAAATGATTCTGTGATTCTAAGATTCTATTTTATATGCTTTCATTGAGTTTTATCTCAGGTTTTCACTTACATCAGGAAGTGAACATGGCATTTAAATAGTCAAAGTGTATAGTAGTATTTCCATGTTTTAAACCATTCCCATGAAGTCAGCTGCAGTGCTCAGCATGGCAATCATGATGAACCTGCTTGCCTACCTAGTGAGAAGGTAAAGGAACAGTTGCATTGGAGCAGTTAAGGTTTGCTTGACTTTTACACTTCCAGGGTTTTATTTTTTCTTCTCCATTGCTCATCCTGGTTGCATTTTGTACCTTAGAAGATCTTTCATTCAGTATCTTTTTTTTCTTTTCTTGAAGGCATGTCAGAGGATTCCAGATGGAAAATGCAATGTCAAGAAAAGTATTTTTTTAAGTAATACAGAATAAGGAAGCATGGTCTGAATGAAGTTGCCTGTGACATGTAAATGCTTAGAAATTTTGTAATGGCAGAAGCTAAGTCTCCAGACGTTAAAAGATCCCGAATAAGTTTGTCACTCAGTAAAAATAATAAAAAGAAAGGAACAACTGAAAAAGTGGAAGGTAAAGGAACACCATCTATACCTTCAGCATCCTTCTCCATTACTTCCTTTTTTAACAATGTTCCCTCTGCTGAAATTACCTGTCCCATCTGTGGGCAAATGGTACCAAGATACAGTATAAATAAGCACATGGATGAAACATGTCAGAGAAACCATGGTGAGATTGGTATCATTGATTCAACAGTCAACTGTTTTAAGAACCAGCATCCCTCAACTGCAAATGTAAACAATAATTCCAGCTCATATTTTTCAAAAAACCTCTTAAATCTAGAAACAAGACCTTCCAAAAGCAGTTTCTTGAAAACAGAGGAGAGTGCAGCACAACGATTTAGTCCTTATTTTAGCAATAGTAGTTCAGTCTGTAGTGTCAACAATGAACCACAAGCTCAAACAGTTAAAATAATCTCTTTGGGAAGCTTGGCATCTAAACTGTCCAGAAGACGTCGTATCCAGGGAGGAAAACAGATCGTGTATAAAGAGATCAACTCTTTACCTCCAGCTGTTCCCAATATGTGCGAAAGTGCTGCAGCACAAGATGATGATGAGATTTACGCTGAGTGTAGTTCTCAGAAGGAAAATCAGCTTGCTCAGAAAGCGCAGCAGGAACAATTTTTTTCAAAGAAAGAACCTGAATTTCAAGAAAAGATAAACAAATGTAATGGAGAAGACCTTGCAGATAGTGTTCAGGTATCATTACCGGCTGATAACATTAACGACAAAAGCTTACTGTTTGGTACAAGTAGCACAAAACCAGAAAGCAGGTCTGGAGGTGTGATGCTTAGTCCTGATGAATTTGAAACACCTCTAGCTATTTGTACTTCAGCAGAGCTGAACAACAGTTTGGAAGTCAAGACTCAGCCTCACAGTCAGGTTGTTCCTTCTTCCAAGACCAAAATGAACTGTGGTACACAAAATTGCTTTAGCAAGGATGATGTACAGGTACTTCCTGTGGAAGTTCATGAAGACTTAAAGAATGAGATTAATCATGCTTTGTCAGAAACTGTGGAAAAGGTAGAATTTCAAAATTCCATTGGGGACATTTTAGACAAAATAAATGAGGTTAGGTCTGTGCCCAGCTCTCCTGGTCACCCATACTACCTCCAGAATTTTTTATTGGTGCTGCAAGCAGTATTGAAGAATGAAGATGATGTCAGACTCTTTGATGAGCAGGATATGAACATTATAAACAAGTTCTGCACATTATCAGGTATCTTGTTTTTTAAAATATATTTTACATTGCATCTCCTAGAACTGTTATGTGTTTTTATGTGAAGAATACTATACTAATGGGGAATTTAACTTGATAAATTCCTTAAGGGAAGAAGCTCCTTTTTCTCAGTGGCTTCTTGTAGATAAACTTTCCTAATTTAGCTTTAATTGAAGGTAATTATGAGTAGTGGAGACTGGTAAGAAATAAGGTGATAATGATTATGTATATTTCTGGGGTTTTTTTGGAACACTTATTTTACTGTTTTAATACTGTTTTTTACAACCATCAGTCAACTTGCTGCTGCATGTAAGCATGTTTCCAAGGAAGGAAACTTGTAATACAGAAATACCAGTGTTTGTTTCTATAAAGTTCCAAATGATATCGTGGATTGACACCACAGGACATTACGAAAGAGAGTATTAAGGTCATGACTTGCTATTAGCAATTATGTGGAATTTTTCCAACGCCCATAGGAAGCTTTCAGTAAGTGTTTTTCTGATAACTTGTATAATGTGGGGAACGATAGAATGAGGTTAGGTCACTATATATGACATCACAAGGTGACAAAAATGAAGTGTTTGGTTTAGCTTTTTAGGAAGAAATATAGCCCTTATAAGTAGTTCACAATCTCAGTTCCTTAAAAAAAAAAAAAATCAAGTCAGTGGATATCTGTTTCTCTAAGAAGTGCTTAAACTGCGGTGGAACAATCTCAGAAATGTCTTTTTTGACTTAAGATCTTCTTCCAAAGTTTAGCAGCTGGAAAGGACTGTACGAGCATTCTTTATTTGCCCTACTGGAAAAGTCAGCTCATCTGACTCAAACCACCTTAAGAAATGGTTGCTAAAAAGGTGAAGAAACTCCAGAGGAGGAAGAAGGGCTCTAAACTTACACAGGTATTTCTGCAGTGGTTACCTAGTTACAGTTAGGTCTTACATATTATAATCATTACAATTATGCAGTAACTCCAAACACTTCAAAAAATTAATAATACTAACATAAATTATGAGAATATTGTAAGATGAGATCATAACATAGGACTGTATTTGCCAAGGAGCAGCAGGAGCGGACTACCCTGCATGGGAAGATGAGCCAGGAGCCAAAGGGGACAACAGGGCAGGCAGGGGCCACATCCTCTCCTCACCTGCAAGGGGCACAAGCCCTTATTGCCTAAAGAAGAACAGAGCGAATCCAGCACCAGTGCTGCCGTCAGCCATGCTCCAGTTGTGGTAGGGCTTCAGGCAAGTCTGTAAGCAACAAGACAGGTGCAAGGTGAAGCCAAGTTAGTAGGGTATCTGGCTAGGTGCTGACATGCCACAGCAGAGCTTAAGAATGCAGGCCGCCAGTGCAAGCTTAAATACAGCTCCTGAGCCAATGAAGGAAGCCCTGACAAAGGCTCACACAGCTCCTCCCAGCTGCCTGAGCCTGGCTTACACAGCTGTACTGTATCAGAGCTGGACTTGTGTACAAGCAACCAAACCTGTGGGAGCTGGGATGGGGTTATAGAGCCTATTGGTGCACACAAGGCCATAAAAATATTACAGTAGTTAACTTTCTCCATGTGAATGTGTATACAGTGACATCTTGGAGCTTGGTAATGCCTTGTTTGTGGTATGATAGTTAAAATGGGAATATATAAAGAATGGATGGTAAGTAATCAAAGTCTTGTTACTGGCTCTCTGAGGCAAGCTGTAGATGCATATCATTTACATTCAAAAAAGATTTAGGCATAACATTACGGTTAGGTCACTAGTGGATGCAGGCTTTTGATATTTTGACAAATACTAAAACAGGTGTTCAGGATACAGCTTCCTTATTTCCACAATCCCTTCTCTGGATGAGTACATGTTCCATTAAATAAAGGAAGTGCTTATTCCCCTTCCAGTAGCGTGATTTCAGTATTCTCCTCTCTCGGTTCAGAATACAGAAAGAATTACTGCAAAGTGCTGCTGATAAATCTGTGTCTGCACTGACTCCTAGAGTCACAAATAAAACAATCTCTCTTTGCAGGGTAGAAAAAAATGTGATGATGAAGCTATGAGAAGTGATTGGATAGCAATAAGTCAATAGACAATGAATTCTAAACAAGTGACAGATGGTTGTGTTTACCTTCAAGAAATCTTAGAATACTTTAAAAGTTCAGGTAGATGGGTTTTCTGTTCCACGTTAGAAGTTTCTACTTAAGCAAGTGTTGTCTTTCAGATATAACACAAGAAAACCCACAGACATGCTTAATTACTCTGAAGTTCCTTGAACAAAGGTGTTCTCCAGTATTTCATTATTTTCTACTAAAACGTCTATGATTCTTCAGTGAGTTATCTCTAATGCTTGTTATGAAAGGAATGATATATTTTAAAGGATTAAATTTGAAGCAATGCTTTATTCTTTCCTGCCCAGCTTTCTCAAAAGTGGATGGCCTTTATGTTGTATGTAGAGCACTTCCACTCTTTTAAGTACTGGAAACAGTAAATGAAAGTAGGGAAAAGCAGAGGTATATTCATAACAAGTAATCTGCAGTGCAATGTCAGATTTTATGCTCAAGATGAAATCTGTCTGAACTGAGCTGTAGTATTAATTATTTTTTTTTTTTTAATTCTCCATGTTTTTATTTCACTGCATGTTGCAATTGAAAGAATTGAAATGCAAGCACATAGTTCTGGTGACACTGCTTAATATACTTTGTGAAATTCTCCTTCCAACTTTTATGCAACAGAAAAATTCTGAGAAATGTTGATTTATAGTCACCAGTGAAACTGAGGTACAGAAAACTGAACAAGAGAAAATAACTTCTTTTTTTTTTCTGTTGGATTTCAATGGATCGTAGAGGGTGAACTTTTCTAAGAACTTCTGCATCTTTTTGCTGATAATATTTCAACCTAGAACAAATTTTTATTTCAGTGATACACCTGAAACTTTCTTAAGATCTACCAAAGAAAAAAGTCCCCCAAATCTTCAAAAGTAATGTACTACAGAACAGGATGTTTAAGAAGCAGTAAATTACTTGCCCGATACCTTTTTAGTCTTCTATTTGTCATTCAAATCTAGTAGAGAGAAAGTGGGCCTCACATGCCTTCACTGGATTGCAACCCTAGTTTGTCAGTCTCCATAGTCTGGAGAAAGGATGTTTATGTGTTAGTCAAGCTTTTCCTGTTTCCAGAGTTGTAAAAACTGGAGACAGACTTCAAAGAAGTCATAACTCCACAGAGAAAATGACAAGCGTATGCATCTGAATGAAGTTCTCTCAGTGAATTGATCCTGGAAACGTTTTATTGAAAAAAAAGACTGAATAAGTCTTTTTAAGGACAGGAGAATAGTTAAATGAACATGCGAAAGTTAATTGCTGTTTCTTAAATATATTTAGGACTAGTAGTCTTTCAGTGTCTCTTTTTATTAATGATCAGTTTCACTTCAGCAGCAGCAGACAGGGATAAAACAATTGAAGTTAATGAGGGATGAATTGAGTATTTGAAAGTGTGCTGAATGTAGTAACAATAGCTAGACTATTTTCAGCTTAGATTTAATAAGCTATTTTGTTGAATTTCAGCACTGTTAGTATTTTCAAAGTATTTTTTAAAGATACTTTGAGAGAGCATTTCCCTGATAAACAGCAAATTGATAGGAATTTCTTTACCATGTATTCAGTAGATATATTGTCTTTGGAAATATAAGAATCTGAAGACTACTACACAGAAAGGTATTCTGTGGTTATTAAATCATTCTGTCAGACTACAGCTTCTTTTGTTCCCCAGCATCAAATAGTTGGTTATTGAATGACTGTTGAAGAAAGAAAAAGACCTATTTAACATAACAATATGTAGAGTTTGAAAAATGAAGTTGTCTTTTCTGAGAAAACTAATTATTTCTTAAAGACAGGCATTTCCAAAATGCATTTCAGCAACATTCATTATCTACAAAATACATTGTAATGATTTTCTACCTACAAAACTGGAAGATTCTAATGAGCAAAAATTACTTGGAAAGGTAAGTTCTGGTATTTTACCAAGTCTGCTTGTAGAACGTGGGCAGATTTAAAGTGTGTTTTACAGGATATCTGTGTCAAAGTAACTTTTCTAGGTAAGGTGCATAGTGCTATATTTTAGAGTTTAATTTTCTTTTTATCCTTTCCTGCTTTAAATAAAAATTGCAGTTGGTGGGCAGAAGTTATATGTGAGACTTTTTCAACGCAAGCTGAACTGGTTAAAGGTGAACAAAATAGAGTATGGAGAGATAAGTATGGATTTGTCACCAATAATTGAAGAACTGTCTGAAGCCAGATTTCTGCAAACAGGTATGGCCAGCATTAATATATGTTTAAAATATTACAACTAAAATCTGCAGTTGTGTCAGGTTAGAGTTGAATGCCCTGCATGCCTGTCTGTGGCTTGAGAAGAGAATTAGAGGAGCAGAATAAAGGTTTCAGGTAATTGTGCTGTGTGACCTTATATTAATAATAAAAGCAGTTAGTGCAAATTAGATAATAGGGGCAGCTAAATGAATGTCAGGGCTATACGTGCGATGATAGGCCTTACACCAGCCTCATCTCAGACCATGACCTGTGCAGGCTCTGCGCATTGGTCCAGGAGCGCTGCTTTATATCCATCCGTACTGCTCTGAGCTGTCTTGCAGGCACCCTGTCCCTGGCCTTTTCCATCCTTGGCTGGCTGGACCTCCAGCCAATGCTGCAGGTGTTTGCTTCTAGTCTTGTTTGTGGCCACGTACTGTGGATGGATCTCAGATATAAATTGTAGTCTTGTCTCTAGTGTTATGTCTGGCTTGTCTCTTAGGCCAGCCCTAGGCCTGATTGATCATCATGCTTTTTCTGGGGCTGCCAGTGTAATCTCCTAGCAGGACTTGCGTTCTGCTTGTTCTGTTCACTGATGATGGGACTGCACCAGGGTTGGTGAGGACACTGCTAGTGCTGTAGTCACTCTTGACTCCTGGCTCATTCCCCACTGTTGAGCAGCTCTGCTCTTGCTGCTCTTTTTTTTTTGGCAGCACTTTTTTTTTTTTTTTGCATTACACAAAATTTTAATCATTAGGAAGACAAGTTTTTCTGAATAGCACTTTTTGTAACTTGGCAGAATTGTGTTATATTTGCTTTTGTTTGAAGTTTCAAAGTGCATTTTTTCTGATTATTCCATTCCTTCAAACTGGACCTTTGAAGAGAAGAAATGTCAAGCTGAACCAGCTAGCATTGATAATACGTGCTTGAAGAATCTAAGTCATTGAACTAGTACTAGGTTGTATGAATGTGCTATGCTTTGAGCTGGTGCTTGAGCGTATATGTATAGCACATAACGAATATATGTGGATCATTTTACTTTTAGAATCTGAACTGGAAGACCTGTGTGAAGGGTTGGATTTGCTTTCGGCCCCTGAGCTAAAAACATTGGCAAAGATCTTTCACTTGCCAAACCCAAATGGTCAGAAACAGCAACTTGTGGATGATTTTCTGAGGTTGGCAAAACAACGTTCAGT
Source organism: Patagioenas fasciata (assembly GCF_037038585.1). NCBI lineage: Eukaryota > Metazoa > Chordata > Aves > Columbiformes > Columbidae > Patagioenas > Patagioenas fasciata. The sequence goes on along the minus strand of NC_092531.1, from coordinate 10,681,379 downwards.
CTTCAGCAGGAGTCAGGCTGGTATTGGGACAGTGATTTTAAAAAGGTAACACTGTTTATAGTTAAATTTTTCAGGTGAATCTAAGTTGTGCTTCAAGGGACTCAACATAGATGCTTTTTGAAGAGAGGAACGCATTTAGTAAATTTATGAATAAAAAAAGGGCAGCATTAAATTTTGATTCCCAGTGGGTCAAACAGAAGGGTAATTAGACTTTTTTTTTTTTTTCCAAACTGCGTCATGCTTTTCAGCTGTGGGCATGATTATCTCCAAAGTTACTCCGTTATACAGAGAAAAAATTCTGAATTATTTAAAGCAAAAGCAGTGCAGAAAAAACATCTATGGACATGTAGGGAAAGTCATTGCCTATTAAAGCAACTACCTGGTGCTTGTTTGCTGGGTGAGCTCTTCTAGTAGAATTAGAGGAGAGCAATAATCTCTTTTTTTTTTGTGATTGACTTTGCACTTTAGCATAGAGCCTCCTTTTTGGCAATATTTTTAAAGGGAGAAGATTGTTTGCTTGACAGAGTGTTCTTTCCTGTGAGTTTTTTCACTGTGGCAGTCGCAGCTGATTTTGTGATAAGTAAGGATGTTTTAATTTAGAGAGCTGCAGTTGTTTCTTCCTTCTGATCCAGATATAGAAAAGTTCAGTATGAAAATACTTTGTATCACTTGAGATTTTATTTATTCTCTTTGATACTAGATACTTGAACTGCATGATGATGCTTAATTGGTATAAATATCTATAACAAATAAAATTGTTTTCAGAATATTGGGTTAAACTATACAAAGAAAGGCTAGAAAAAAATGTGTTCAGGAAATGGAAAGGAACCTGGGCAAATAAATTACATTCAAAAAATGTTCTTGGCACTGGCTTTCTCCGTACTCCAAGAAAAGAAGCTGCTCAGCCACATTGACTTTGAGAATGTGATGCTCTTTGCTTTAGCTGACAGCTGAAATACTTGTTATCCTATGAGACCAGAGAAAATTGTGGTTTAGATCTGTACTGTCCTGTGGACAAGTAACAGAAATCTTGTCTTGTATGAAGAGGCTGGATGAAGATGTGCTAATGGCGATACCATAAACAAAGGATCTCAAAGTGTGGTCTGTAAACATGGCCCTAACAGCAAACTGCATCTTGTTGCTTGTTGGTACCACCTGGCATAGCAACAAGGAGTAGCTGCACCCAAAGGAGAGTTAGTTGCAATTCTCTTCTGCTTGAAGTTCGACCCTAGAACTTTTTATTAGTTAATGCATTTCTTTAGCTTTTCACTAGAGGTCACATGCACTGTATGATTTCTCAAGCTGCTTCTTTCAAGGAAAATCAAGTTTACACATTAATTGGCTCAAAACCAAAATTATTCTCATACTTCTTCAGTATATTTGAATTTTTGTAAGTGATGGTAAAAAATCAGTTGTTATATTCATTTTATTTGTCCTTCCAGGGTGAAGGACCTGGCTGGAAAAACTGTCAGGGTCCGTAAAGGCCCTCGGGCTGTCTTTTCTCGAATTCTGCTGCTGTTTTCGCTGTCAGAGCCAGTGGAGGAAGAAGCTGGTAGTGCTGGCCAAGGCCAGCTTTTCACAGTCCTTATGGTAAACATGGGGCGTATGGTATTCCCCAGTTACACCATAAATAGGAAAACACGGGTCTTCCAGGACAGAGAAGATCTTATCAGGTATGGGGAGCTTTGGCAGTTTGGAAATCTCTTAATTTCTAGAAAAGCTTTACCGCAGTATTTGTGTAGGCAAGTAGGAATTCATCATGTAGAACTCCAGATGTAAATAGGTAGAAGTGCACAAAATAGATTCTGTAGTTTATAAGTGATTTTAAACATAATGTACCCTGCTGCGTAAACTCTGCTGATCCTACAAGACTAAGAATAAAGTTGGCTGCATGGTTCAATGTCTTGGGAGACTAGGAGGGAGTTTTTAAAAGGTATTGTATAATTTCTTTTAACTATAAATACTTTTTGACCCTAATACAGTTACTATGTTGGGTTTTTTTCCCGTTAGGTATGCAACTGCTGCTCATCTGTCAAATGATATAGCCACTGCAATGGTAAATGGGAACTGGGAAGAAGCAAATCATCTGTATATGTGTGCTAAAGAAACCTGGAACGAGCTGAAAAATCACCCCTCTTTGAGGTAGTAAATGGGAAACTAGCCTAGTGTTAATGTGAAACTATCAAGTGTGTTATTTTACTTTTGAATCTTTTCCTTTTGAGGGAGGCTTATAGGCTAGTGATATTACTTAAACATGATAAATTCAGAAGCTTTCATGTTCTTCAAAGCTTTGAACTTCCTGGTTGTTTGTTTAGCTTTTAAGCGATTACATGAAAAGGCCTTTTTTATAAAACCTAGGGAATGAGTTGGTAGGCACGGTAAAGCAGTAAAACATTTCTCTTCTATGACCAGTGTGGGAGAACAAGAGTTCTATTTTTCCACTGTCATAGTTTGTTTTTATGGCTTTCAGACAAATAGCAATAAGCAGAATTTAAAATTCACTGTGAACAAAAGAATGTTGCAAAAGTTATGGTAAAGCGTACTGAGTTATTCATCTCTTCAAACTTCCAAGTGGGTGTCATTCAGGAAATGTTACTAAAGATCTGAAAACTGAAGTAACGTGTATTTTTTTTAAGCACTGTTCATCATTTTTCCTTTAAATTGTTTTGTTTTCTGGCTTAATGATACACCAAAAGTTAAAGCCTTGTCTTTGGCATTATATTCATTGTTGTGGCAACTGATTTAAAACAGTGTTCGTTAGAGAGTCATTTGGAGGTCTATTCCATTTCACACTGAAGACAGCGGAAAAACCTATTTTAATTTCAAGAAGACATTAAAAAGACTGTCTTGAAACATAGAGGTGCCTACCTAAAGGGTGTTAGTCTTTTATGGCATGAAATGCCTGTTCTAGCCTTTTCCTTTTGTTCAGCTGTGTTTCTAAAGTTAACTGTCTGAATTATGAGAAGAAGTTGGCAGTAATAAAACGTGATATAATAAGTTATTGTTTTGCATCTGACGTAAAACTAATTAACTACTAATTCCACTGCTGAAACCAAAATGTGCTGTGCAAGTGCAGCCTGCAGCTGCTGCCTCAGCTAAACTCTTTTCCTGCATCTGGGTTCTTGACTATGCAGCTGGAATAGCCATTTCAGTTCAGTTTTGATCTAGAAGGCATTTAAATGTTGTGAATGCTTTAGGTGTAAGTATTCTTAGTGAAAGAATTTTAAGAATTTTGAAATGCCATCATTGAATTGATCTGAGCTGCTCTTATCTTTCAGCTATCACAGAGTTTTACCTGAGTACCTGCGACGTTTCACAGTTGGCTGGGTGTATACAAGAATACTTTCTCATGGTGTTGAAATTTTGCAGAGACTTCACATGTATGAGGTAAAGTGGTGAATAGGAATATGTGTTTAATGTAGCATTGTACATCAATTTAAATTTCTTATGTGGCTGGAAAATTGTTATAATGTTTTCTAGGACTTGCTACAGTTCTCTTAGCAGGTTACTTTTAAGGAAAAACAGCCTTTTTTTTCTTGCTGCATTAAGAAAGTTTTAAATGGTTTTGATTTCTGCTTATGCTTTAGAGATTTACTATATGTAATATAGCATAAGACTGTTGCCAAGACATTATTTAAAGATAGCTGTGTTTCACTAGATTTGGTTATTGCTTTTAAATAAGAAAATCTTGGGAAAAAAAGTCTGCTACAAAATCCCTCCCTCCTCACCTTAGGAGCTAACGTCTCTAAAGTCCTCTGATTTATACGTTAAAGCAAACCAGGTTATTCTGAAAAAGACTTTGCCTCTGCAAAAAAGGCAACAAGTAACATTCAGGTCTTTTTCATATACAATAAGGAATACAGAAAGGCCAAAAATATTGTATTTTTGGCAGCTAACCTTTGAGTTTACATAAAAATATTTCAGTTTTAGAGTTTTCAAGATATACCCATGCACCTGAGTGCATTGGGTGCTGGAGTAATAACGGGTTTTGAATTGTGCAAAGTTTTAGAGTACCCAGTATTTAGAGCGGAAGTAGCAAGCTAATTATATAATGAAACTTCAGCTTGTTTTTTTAACTCAATTAATAATGATACAATCCTGTCACAACAGGAAGCTGTGCAGGAGCTGCGGACTCTTCTGTCTCAGGATGTGTATTGTACTGACAGCAGAGGGCGATGGTGGGATCGCCTGGCTCTGAATTTACATCAGCACTTGAAAAACACTAAGAAGGTATCTTCACAACTGCATGCTTTAAAACTGCAAACGCTGCGATCATTGTCTGAAAACATTAAAAAAAAATTCGTATGAGGAGAACAATGGGGTAGGGTCTCTTGAAAATGCAGCTATTGGTAGGAATCCCAAGGACACGCAAACAGTTTTTCCTAAGAAATGGAATATTGAGTATACTGTCATCCTTGGTTGGCCTGCTATTTTTCTGTTGCATAGTAGAACACTCTTAGACATGAAGGATTGTGTGGAGTTATCAGGCAGCAGCTTCCTCGCTGTTCTGCCTTATAAATTTGCCTAATGCGTGAAATACAGAGAAATTTCTTGCAGTAAACACTTCTGCTTCCACACCTGAGTCATGATGAGGCCGTATCTGGAACGAAAAATCCAAACATGATCAGGAGGAGTTTTTTTTAATGTTTTCAAACAAAAATTAAGGAAATTAAGTCCTTGGCTAACTGTGACCAGTGGGGCAAAGGTTGTTTTCTGTATCTGGACCAGTTTTGGTGTGGGGTTTTTACTGCAGGGGGTCAAGCAGTAGACAACCTCATTCCTAATTTGTTACTTCTACACAGCTCTAATAGGGTTATCTGTCCTTAATAGCAAATTTAAACTGTTTCTATGGACCTACAGGAGAAACTGTAATGGACCACCCTTGGACTGGTAAACAAGAACATTCATGGTTTTAGATAGCATGTATTACGGACTATGCTTATCCTGGTCTGTTTAATACTGTTAGGAAGGCAGAGGATGGGAGAAGAGGTTTTGAGGTAATCTTAGCTTTTGGTGAATCTTTTCCCTCTTCCCTTCCAGCAGGACACACACACCAATAGGGGGTGTTTGTACAAGCAAAACAAATCATTTGTGCAGTGCGTAAACTTGCTGGTCTCAAGTCTGAATGATGCAGTTCAGGCTTTTAGAAACACTGTGTACATGCAAAGCAGTTTTTCAGTTTGCTGAGTGATTAGCTGGCATGTAGCTGAATGAGAGAAAAATAACCATATGGGAATGCAAGGATTGTGTGCAGGGATTATTGTAAATCTCTGTAGAACTTTCTGGCACCTCTGGATAGATTTCTGCAGCAGAATACAAAGGAACCAGAGAAAACTGCAAGCTGCAGTACAGTTTGTGCCTTTGAATTCTTTTGTGAGCCAGCACCAGCTTTTCACAGATTTTCTTTTGAAGAGCCACAAGGCATAGAAGCCACTGTCTAACTCATTTTAGGGCTCAAATTCAGTTCCATGAATTTTCTATGCGAGAAACAGCAGGTGGTAGTTGTATCAGCTGCTGGTTTTGAGGATTTATAGGTACAGGAGATAATGTCCTTTTTCTCTGTCTGTTAACATATAAAGAAGAAATATTGTCAATGATTGAAAATGAAACTCAGTAGGACTGTTTAGGTCCCAGTGAAGTGTGGGCAGACTGAAAATCAACTTTTAGCTAAGAGACAAAGTAGACCAATCTAATTAAACACATCTAAGACCAATTTGACAATGAAAATAGAGATAAAAAGAAGTTTTAAGTTCAGGAACAGTGGCAGCTTTAGAGTTATTTAAAATAAGCAGAGAATGACTTTTTTTTTTTCCTTGGTGTTGCTTCCTTATTTCACTAAGGCTATTGTGAATTGGGATTAAAATGCTTTTATTTTGTGTTGCATTTTAATTCTCAAAGTCTCTTAAAAGGGAATAATATCATAGCCTGACAAGCATCTGCAGTTGTTTCTTCTACCCCCACTATCAAGCTTTTTCCAGATTTGGAATGAGAAGTTGTACAAAGGCAGGTTTAGTCTCAGTTCCTTATTTATAAATTGGAACAAATTGCCTTCCTCAAATCACAGAAACTGTGTCAGATTTGAATAAATTTTTGGAGTCCATATGTAAGTCTGGATGTTCTTCAGTGCAGTAGTGCATTGGTCTGAAATCTGTATGTACACTCTTACACAAGTTATCCTTTTTTTTTATTATGTGCTGCTAAGAAATCGGTTTAAAAGTATTAAATTTATTTACCTTAGAACCAACTCTTATTTTCTGGTCACTTATGTAGAATTTACACTTCCTTAATCTTATACTGATCAGCAGAAGTGGAGAGTCATTTCTTTTTAATGTACTAGTGCAAATTTGAACCCAGAAACCTGCTAGTGCAAAATATTACTCACTAGTTAGAGCTTCAATACATCAGTAAGAAAGATGGCCTTGTCTTACATGCTGTTTTCTACATTCCCATTTTTGTGCTCCTTAAATCAATTGGTCTTTTGGGCTCAGTAAGTACAGACAGATGTGCATAGGTCTTTCTAAATTACTGCTTGTTACCTTGCTCTTTGCTAGGCCATTGACTGCATTAGGAACGGGCTGGCAGACCCGTTCGTACGTACTGGGCACCGTCTCGCTCTGTACCAGCGGGCCCTACGAATCAGAGACTCGCCAAGCTGCAAGCAGTTCAGATGCCTGCTTGATGACCTGCCAGTCATAACTGTGGAGGATGTGACACACGTACGTAAAGTTGATGGTGGATTCTGAGAAATAACATCTCATGAGGTCTTTTTTCTTCCGACAAGAAAAAAAATCTGGGAGACTTGTTATGTGCTATGCACAAGCCTCTGACTTACTTGTGCTGCAGGAAAATAAATACAAATGTGTTTTAAAACAAAAGCATCTTGTAAACAAGTATTTCTAATTATTAAATAGCTTCTTAGCTGAAGTCAGTCAGCTGTACATGGATTTAATTTGCACTGCTTTGCTGAATATGTTATAAATCCAATCAGCTATAAACTCCACTAATTTTCCAGCAGCATTCTCAGAACCTTTCTGTCTGAAGAGTCTGATCAAATCAGTGCATTGCCTCTGGTGTCTTTAGGCCAAGCATTCTGTGTGTGTAAGAAAAATAGTAACCTTAGCATGTTGTCAGTGTTGGATTAATGTCTAAAAAACATAAGGGTGTTTGTTTTTTTTTTAAGTAACCTTTGGGAGTTCTACACTCTGTGCACTATGCAATAGGATGCACTTGCATCATATTGGAATGTGGGGGTTTTTTAACTCATTCTTTTCCCTACTGTTGCAAAGTTAATTGTATCTGGGCAAAGTGACAGCAGAGCCTCACTTGTTCTCTCGACCTTGTCACTGCGTATCTCCCTACATCCCTTCTTTTTCTCAGTCCAGAATCAGTCTCCTCAGTCATCTGTAATTTTTCTTCCTGGTCCTGCATATAGGAAAACTACATTACCATCTGCTCAGCATTTTTGCTAGACATTTTTTCTGAAAAATTTTCCAGTTTATAGAAGCTAAACAGAATGATTTCAAGGGAATGGCAGGTTACATTTTATTCGGTTGATTTTTTGAAACTGGAAAGGAGGAGTGTGTGTTTTAGGAGAAATTAAAATACCTTTGCTAAGCTTTTAAAATGCGATGCGATTCTTTTAACATGTTCAGGTTACAATCAAAGGAAAGATGTGTCCTCAGATGGGAATGGGAAAATCTGTATTTCTAATGGAGGATGTTGGGGACGAAGAAGGAGGCGAAGACTTCAGTGTATCCACAGTCATGTGCTCAGTGGAGGAGCTGGCACTAACTCATTATAAGCAGAATGGTTTTGATCAAGGTAACAGTGACTTCTTTATTTTTTGTGGTACAGTAAAATAACTGTGGAATTAAATAATCCATTTACTAAGCGGTTTAGTTAATAGACCAGTTTTAGCTGATTCATTTTTCCAGTTTTTAATCTGATTTTATTTCCTTCCCAAATGGCTCTAATATGTGATTTTGTTACCAAAATGCTCTGATATGTATTTTCCATATGACCTGCTTCTTGCCCTTTAATTATTTGCTGCCTCGATACACCTAAAGTAGTTTTGAAATGTGTTACAAAAAAAAGCAATGTCTCTTCTTTATCTCCATAGAAAATCACTTAATTTGCCTTTCCTATCAATGAACAGCTGGGCTTTAATTTGTGAGTGGTAAGATGCTAGCCGTGTCTTTTAAGGGAGTGTCATTAAGGAAAGGTAAACGTCCATTGATTTTTTAGTATGAGATAAAGATGAAAACAGTATATAGCATAGCGAGACACTGCGCAACGTCTTCTGAAAAGGCTTATTTTTGAGCCAGGAGAGCAACCGCCACTGATAGTGCACGGTAGGTGAATTCCCTTCCCTGAATTGTCATGGTCAGTAATAACACAGGGAGGGCAGTTTTTCCAAAATAGCGGTTGCTCGGAGAGTGGTTGAGCATTGGTCTGCTGGTGAGTGACAGCTTTTGCATCACTTTTCTTTAGGTTAGTGGTTTTTTGTTGTGGGTTTTTTTCTTCCCCCTCCCCATCACATTAAATTGTCTTCATCCCAACCCAAAGGCTGTGGTTTTGTTTGTTTGTTTTTCTTCCTTCCTTTTGCACTTTGTCTCCCCCAGCCCGCTGGGGCAGGAGGGGTCAGCAAGAGACTGGGTCTGGGGGCGCTGATCTACCACTGTTTCTTTTTATATATAAAAATATGCATGTGTGCACATATATGTGTGTGTGTATATATCTATAGATATATATACCTATACATATACGTATGTGTACATACATGTAAATATACATAAATATAATGCATGCATGTGTATGTACGTGTGTGTATACATGTTACACCCTTTGTGGGCTGGAATAAAAGCAATTTAATAAGTGACGGGGATTTAAAAACAAAAAAAGATGCAAAGCCAATCACTCAGCACCAGCAGACCAATGCTCAGCCAGTGTTATAAAAAATGTAGTATATTACTAGAAAAATGTTTATATATGTATTAAAAAATGGTTTGTATTACGCGTAGCCATACATGTATACATACATGTATATACATATGTGCGTGTATACGTATATGTATGTGTATATGTAGTCTGTGTAATGTAATTGAAGTTATATATTTACACACACATTTTTGTTATTAATATATTGAAATTTTAGTATACTGGCTGCGAATAGGTCTGCTGGTGGTGAGCTGTTGCCTTTTGCACCACATATATATGTATACATGTATATGTCCACATGTATACATATACATGTATAGCTCCATATACATATATGTATGTATACTTGTGTGTATTTATGTGTATATGTATAATCTAAAACATTTTAATATATAAACACTTTGTTATTAATGTGTGATTTTTCAGTGTGATTTTTTTTTAATTGTGTATTAAAATTGTTAAAGTTAGAATAGTAAATCTTATTTGTGATAGGGCATAGTACTTTAATCCTACACTGCAAATGAAGGCCACTATCCTGGAAACAGAAAGCGTTAGCAAATTGTGGAAGTAATCAACTGCATTTATGACTTGATGCTGTAATGTTAGTATGTACTGGCTTCAGCTGTTTATAAACCTGAACAGAGCACATTTCTGGTTTGGATCATGATGATTTAGTCCCTCTTCATATGAGACTGCTGTATAAATTAATGTTTCCATTTTTATTAAATTTCGTCCTTTAGGTATTCATGGTGAAGGCTCAACATTTATTACACTGTATGGTATTCTAATGTGGGATATAATTTTCATGGATGACATACCTGACGTTTTCAGAAATTCCTATCAGGTAGTTTTGAAAGGCTTTCTTTAGTTAACTTCTTTACCCATTGCTGCAGACTCTGTGTTAAAACCTTACTTGGGATTACATTAAAGTTTTATTCAGAGGGACTTTCCAGACAGATCTTGGTGCTTGCTTGGTTTTATTATTTGTTATATTTGGCTTGTTACTAAGGGGCTCCTTGGTAAGTAATTGCCATGTAAGTCAGGATTGACTATCAGATAGGGTGGGATTCAGCTGGCTAAATGCTGAATAAATCTGAACTCACAGGTCAAAGTTTCCTTTATAGTCAGTGGAAGAATACTGCTATACCATAGCAGTGTATGCAGCACTGGCTCTTAAAATATATGCAAATATTTTCCCATTTAATAAAGGTTTATGTGGTGGACATGCTCAAGTTAAATTGACTCAATATTTGAGTGTATTTGACTTGAGATAAATAAAATACAAAGCAGGGCATTCTCATTCTTGGAATTGCTGCTTTGCTAGCAGCTCCTCAGAGCTGTATTTACCTTTTTATACAGACATTCCCCCTGGATTTATACACTGACAGCTTCTATGAGAACAGGAGGGATGTCATTGAGGCCAGACTCCAGCAGCTTCACACGGCTTCCTCAGAGACACTGGCAAAGTTGATTGCTGACACCTGGACCACTCAGGAGGGAAAAGCAGCAGCACTGGTTAGCTGGGGGCGTTTTATTTCCCTCCAGCAAGTCCAGGTAAGTAACTGTTGTCCAGAGTGAGCAGGCAGTTGGATGAGGCTTGCTCTTCAACTGCACGTGGCCAAGTGCACTGAGCCAAGACTGCTGGCGATTGTGGGAGGGAGGAATGGCTTGCAGACCCCACACCGTTCTGCCTCGTCCCAAGTACTGTTACGCTTTTCTGATATGGTCACTTCTCCTGCAAAAGTAGTTAGGAGCACAGTAGGCAACATCTACCTAAATTCCTCATTACATGTTACTGAACAAAAAGCTGAGATGGGCCATAGAATATTCTTGTGAGATCTGGGAAATGGCTGTACAGGAAATTTTAAAAAGAAAAAAACAACACAACAACAAAAGGTGCTAACTGCTAAAACTTCTCTTCCAGAGCCTTGCCGCTTGCCTTGGAGGAGTGTTTCTGAGCGGTGTTTTTAGACGACTTTCCAAAGATCTACGCCATTGCAAAGGGGGACTTCCTGACCTGGTTGTGTGGCGTACTGACACTCATCACTTCAAGGTATGTTGGGAGATCATGGAAATAATAGTCAGTGCTGAGCTGATCCCTGCCCTTAGGTATAAAACCTTCCAGCTGTCAGCCCACACAAATTGTATTTTCCTGTTGTGCTGGAGTTAAACCTGCTCCTCACTGGCCCAGCAGCTATGGCAAGTAGCGGGTGATGGTTTATCTGCTATTCCGTCACATTTTGCTGTAGCTTTAACGGGCATAATGAGAAACAGCAAGAGGTGGCAAGGTGGTGGTGGTGGAGTTGCTCTTTAGATGAGAGCGCAACTACAATGTATTGAGTATTGTCCAGGCACGGATGAGGAGTGAGTCGAGAGTCTATGGGTGAAGATGAAGGGGCAGGCTGGCAAGGGTGATACTGTTGTGGGTGTCTATTATAGGCCACCAGATCAGGGTGAGGACATCGATGAGGCCTCTACAGACAGCTGAGAGCAGCCTCACAGTCACAGGCCCTGGTTGTGATGTGGGATTTTAACTTCCCTGATGTTTGCTGGAAGGACTACTTGGCCAGCCAGCCGCAGTCTAGGAGGTTCCTCCAGTGCCTTGACGATAACTTTCTGATGCAAAGGGTGGAGGAGCCGACTAGGAAAGGTGCACTGCTGGACCTCATCCTCGCTAACAAGGAGGGTCTGGTTGAAGCAGTGAAGGTTGAGGGCTGCCTTGGTTGCAGCAATCATGAGATGGTGGAGTTCAGTATCTTGTGTGGCAGGAACAGAATAGCAAGCAGAATTGCAACCCTGGACTTCAGCAGGGCAAACTTACTTTGGCCTTTTCAGGCAATTGCTAGGGGAAATCCCATGGGCAAGGCTCCTTGAAAGTGAAGGGGCCCAAGGTAGTTGGTTAGTGTTCAGGGACTGTTTCTACCGGGCACGAGATCAGAGCATCCCGACACATAGAAAGTCAGGGAAAAGGGAGCCAGGAGACCTGCGTGGTTAAACAGGGAACTGCTGGGTATGCTCAAGTGGAAGAGGAGAGTTTACAGATCACGGAAGGAGGGGCTGACCACTTGGGGAGAATATCAGGCTGTTGTCAGAGGGTGTAGGGAGGCAACTAGGAAAGCTAAGGCCTCCCTAGAATTAAACCTGGCGAGAGGGGGTCAAGGACAACAGAAAAAGCTTTTTCAAATACGTGGCGGATAAAACTGACACCAGAGGCAATGTAGGCCCACTGATGAACGAGGTGAGTGCCCCAGTGACACAAGATACAGAGAAGGCAGAGTTACTACTCGGCCGGAGGCTGTCCCGAGGAGTTTGCCTCTGTTGATGAGGACTGGGTTAGGGAGCAATTAGGCAATCCGGATATCCATAAATCCATGGGTACAGATGGAGTGCAGCATCTCCCTTATGAGGAAAGGCTGAGGGAGCTGGGGCTCTTTAGTTTGGAGGAGGCTGAGGGGTGACCTTATTAATGTTTACAAATATATAAAGGGTGAAAGTCAGGAGGACAGAGCCAGGCTCTTCTCAGTGACAACCCATGGTAGGACAAGGGGTAATGGGTTCAAACTGGAACACAAGAGGTTCCACTTAAATATGAGAAGAAACGTCTCAGTGCGGGTAACAGAGCACTGGCCCAGGCTGCCCAGGGAGGTTGTGGAGTTGCCTACTCTGCAGACATTCAAAACCCGCCTGGACACCTTCCTGTGTAACCTCATTTGGGTGTTCCTGCTCCAGCAGGGGGGTGAGATAGACTAGATGCTCTTTCGAGGTCCCTTCCAATCCCTAACATTCTGTGTATTGTTGTAGAACAGGTCTGTGGAGCTAGCAGTCTTAGTTCCTCCACAGGCACTTGACTGATCATCCACCTTTCTTTGTAGCTGGTGGAAGTGAAAGGTCCCAACGATCGCCTGTCCCACAAGCAGATGATCTGGCTGAGTGAACTGAAGAAGCTGGGCGCAACTGTGGAAGTCTGTCACGTGCAAGCTGTGGGAGCCAAGAGTAAACGCCTCAGTTGACAACGCGGGTCTTGATCGCATGGGTAACCTGGGTAGTTTTTAAAGGAACTAGCATGATACACTACTGTCTGCTGCTTATTAAAAGTCATTTCTTCTAAAATTCTGGTTTCTTCGAACAACAAGGAGCTGGACACACCAGAAATCTCAAAGTAAGAGTAGCATTTACTTAATGTAGAGTCACACAATCAAACAGCACCTTTTAATTGCGATAACCATGAAACAGCTGTTGTGCTGACCAGGCACATTTGCAAGGCCCCCTGCGCACCAACCTGCAAAGCTTTTTGTACAAAGTGTTTGGTTTCTGGCTTACACCTCTCTCCAGGGAGCAGCAGTTCAGCTATCCATCTACTTAGTTCAATGGCCATACAAACGGAAGACACTGTAATAGAATGTTGAGAGAAAATAAGATCATTTGCACTTTTTTTTTTTTATTAATTATCTTTCTACAGCCCAGTGTCCCTGCTTTTCTTGGAAAAAACAAACACACCCCAGCACTATTTTTTTTGTTAGAGAAAGCAAAAGAAAACCACCTGAGGTTCGCCATGGAAAGGTATGAACTTTTATTTAGTCTAATTTACTTCACATTCACAACTCAGCATCAGGATTTTGTAATCTTCCTGGCACTGCTACTTTACTCAGTAAATCATTATCAGGCACAAAGGGTTTCATTTCAGTTAAAATAGTGAACTCTAAACCATCACAGCAACAGCATTAGAAACCTACTGCCTAGAGCAATTTGAGGTACAGATTTCTGTCTCTTATGTTAGAGGTAAATTTAAGATTTCGTCTTTTGCTTAAATATATGTTAGATTTTTTTTTGTTTTAATGTCTCTCCATCCAAGAGTAAGCCAAAACCTTTGCCCCAGTTGCTACAATTTCATGAGAAATACAAGGCAGTTAACACTGAAGTGGTATTGCAGGCAGGTGCACATCAAACTTGCGTGCAGGCCTGGGTATACACATACACCAACACACACTTCTCAATGCGTTTCTGGAATGGAAAAAAATTCCTTGATACATGGCAGTAAATGGTAAATAGAGCTGTACGGCCATGATCACTAAGTCTACAGTAAGCTCCACCTCGCAGCAATTAATGACGCTGCAGGTCACTTCAACCGTATCAACCAATGTTCCGTATCCCACCGTGTGGTTTACAGTGTACTACAAAAGTCATGATATAACAGCCAGTAACAGCCAAAATAGTGCACGTTTTCTAGAAACAGACAAAAAAGAAGCTTCTTAGTAGTTTTTCTACTCTTGCAACACCAAAATGGCATTAACAGTATCTTGTTTTAAATGGTGAACAGAAGTTAAAATTTGAACATGTGTACATATATATACACACACACACACACATATATACAGCTGAATGTCAGTATTCTGTACACAGATGTTAAAGATATGTACTCACACCCAAAATTGCTTTTGAAAGTTACTAAAGATGTTCAGAGCAGTCCCTACTGAGTATTGATAAGGCAACTGTGTAGACTGGAGAATACTTTAAAATTAACATTTAGTACCTGTCTTTCAAAAGTAAATTAAAAAAACTAAGATGTTTAACTGAAGAGGAAGAAACAACATCTGCAGGCACACATGCACAGACAGACAGACAGCAGCTGTCCAGGTTCCGCAGCAGGCAGGGCCGTGTGAGCACAGGGCAGCAGAACCTGGTCCCTTGGCCCGGGACAGCGGGGGCAGCTCTTCCCTCCTCCCTGCAGGAGCTGCCCCAGCTCACCCCCTGCTTGCCTAAATCCCTGCTTCAACTGTCTAAAATTCCTTCTTACATCTGTTTGGCAAAATAGATATTTAGACAGGTTTTGTTTATTATAAAGGCATATTATTTTTAACCCATTCCCATACTATATATATAAAATACGAAGACCATCTGCAGCATCTGTACACATCTTAGAAGTGAAATGTAAAAGTGTCTGAAATCTCCTTATAAAGACAATCCTGCTTAAATATAGTACCCTTTTTTTTCCCCCCAAAGGGTACTACTTTTTTTTTTTATTCCACCAGCTGCCTGTGTGGAGTAATTTATTTACACATTTTTGGTACCTTTAAACCAAAAAAGTTATACTTTTAAGTGAAAAAAACAAGACAACACCATAGTTTTAAAATTGGTACCAAAGAAACTAAGCACACAGGTTGAGGTCTTTTAAGTCAAGTATCAGGCAGTAAAGCAGTAAGCTAATGAAAAACAAAAAAAATCACAAAAGCAAACTAATACAAACACTTGAATAATGAACAAATTGGATGACTGCTCCAGCAAGCTTGTAAATAAACACAACTGGTTTGTGGACCATTTAACATGTTCTGACCATCTTGCAGCATAATTAGGCAATTGAGGTGAATACACGTTTTTTCCTCACAAACAGTTGACCAGAACCAATCTGGCATAATGTCACAACACACATGTACGTGTCCCCACGCAGACGCACATGTGCACATGCACGCACACACACCACTCGGCCTCTTTGCATAAAAATAGGTTTTTGGGGGTCTGGTTAGTTAGAAAAAGAAGTCTGCACCCCCCATTAGCTCACCTTTGCAATGGAACTGCCCCCTTACCCACCAAACCAAACACAGGGAAGAAAGCAGCATACCCAGCACCCCCCAACAGCTCTGCCCGGCAGGTAGTTCTTAGTCTGGGAAAACAGGGTCCTGTATGCACTGGACATGTAGTACAAACCTTGCACCTATAAGGCCACTCCAGATGCAAATTCTCTACAAGAAATACTTAGCAATCTTAAACATCCAAAACGCACATTGTGAGTTGGGCTGTGCTGAATACCAGTTTGGTTTTACAAACAATTCAAGAGCTCCAAATCCTGTCCCTCCCTGCCTTTTTTTTAAACTGTATTATACTGTGTTTTATCATCATACAACTTTTTCTCCTCCCCTCACTAAGTGAGATGAGCTTCTAGTCTATCCTGTAAGGCCTTTGGTGCCTTAACTTTGAGTCAGCACCTGAAGGGAGGTCAGCTGCATCAGAGTAACCTTGCTAATGTTTCCTCCCAATTAAAGGCACTTCTAAAGCTACTACAATACAATATTGACAGTAAATGTTTTAAGGTTAAGAGTGCATTGTCCTGAAATTGGTTCAAGCTCATGTCAAAGAGCACAAATCTAATTGTTAACAAATACATTTTGGGGAGAGAAAGAAAAAGGAATGCCCCCGCCAGATACACACAGGGTGATGAAGTCACAGATCGTTAGTATGTATGTATGTATGTATATATGTATTCTTCCTGAAGAGGCAATCTGATAAGAGAGTTTGTTCTGAGATTTCAGCTGTTGGTCTGTGTCCACTACACCTAACTACTGTCATTTGCCAGGCGGTTTTGACACAAGAGACTTCAGTCACTGTCCAAGAAAAAGATATTTCAAGCAGAACCCTCATTAATGACCAGACCAAGCCTTTCAATTAGCTAATGTAATGCTCCATCGCATATAATGAGCCAAACCACAAAAATACAGAAGGAATTAGGGACCAGAAGGCCTAGTAGATGAGAACTACTGAATACAAAATTGTGCGATTTGAAGCATGACTCGCTCTGCTTTTAAATATTTGTGCAAAACTTACGTAATGTTTGTATAGAAAAATTATTACAGCTTTCAATGCCGCATTTAGCTAGCAGTGTTAACTTAGAAAAGACAAAATGATACACTGTATTCTCCCCAACCTTTAAACCATCACATCATCTCAGTCTTCATTTGCAAGCGTCTCAGTGGATAGCCAGATTTTGGCACCACTTAAAAATTTGCTTAAAGGCGTTCCCAGAATGCTCCGTCTGCACAGGTTCCCTACAGGAGAAAATGGGAATGAGGAGGAGAGAAAGTCGGGGGCCTCAGAGGTATCATTTAAATGACGTGCTCTGAAGTACATCCTGCTTTGATCCAGTTCCGAGCAGTTGCCTTGCACAGAAGAGTTGCTTTTGTGCTGCCGAAGGTTCCGGTTTAACGTGTCTACTTCATCTGCCAGCAAAGAAACTTTGTGGAAAGCAGTGATGAAGCCACCATGATTAATCTGGGCCTCAGGAACCCAGCGGAAGTAGCACAGTTTCCACAGTTTTATTTGTGTTCCAGAGGTGCGGGGTAGAATCACGCCGTGCAAATCAACAGGCTTTGCAAACCAGTCTCTGAAGTACTGTTCCATACTGTTACTCTGACTCTCTGTTTGTTGTAAAAAGTCTGGTTTCAGTTTTAGTATCAGAGAGTTTCTTCTTGGAAGGAACTCCTGCTCACTGATGATTCCATTTTTTAATGCTGGGGGGATGCCTCGCAATGTGGAGCTGTAGTTTTTCTGCAGAAAAAAAATACTGTTAATTTTCAAGGTTCATGTTCATTCAAATAGCAGATTTCCCTGACCTGCTAGCATGCATCACCCAGAGAACGTGATGTGACCTTTCAACAGTTCTGAGCTGAGTCATTACTGTAGGGCTCACAGGGCAAAAAGTGTGGCCACTTGAGGCCTTTAAAAAGAAATACAAGTTTCCTAGACTTTCTAAAACAATGAATGATTGAATTAGTCAGTATTCACTGAAAAAACCTGACAACCCTGGGGGAAAAAGGAGGCATATAATCACTTTTCCAGGGGTTGAAATAATGCAAATGTTAGCAGTGAGCTCACCTGTATCAGGAAATGTCCTGGAGCACAAGGCTCAACAATTTACATCTGTACCTCTACAGAAAATAATTTCTTTATGGTGGGAAGCTAAAAAGAAGTAATGCTCCTGTTGCTGAGGGTATAAAATGCTATGTAACAGTACATTTTTATGCATCAATGCCTTATGGTTAAGCACAGGTTGCCATCACTATAGTTACCTTTGACCGTTTAAAACTTTTCACGGCTCCATTGTGTACGCACGGCGCGCTCTTTCCAATATACAGAGGGTTGTGAAAGAGCAGGCGATCCCTGCTTGTAAACTGAAGAGACCAGTCCCAAACACAAGGAAATTTGAGGCCTTTCTCATCACCCAGCTGAATATTTTTGCTTATGGCAAATTCCTGCAACGTTCAGACATATTAAAAATCAAACAAAACAAGCTTATTCACACATCTTAATTATAAACTAGTGCATAACTACTGGGCAAAGACGAGCAGCAATATCATTAAGAGGTGGTTGCAGATCGAAGCACCAGAGCAGCAAGACAGTCTCCTGCTGGAGAAACAGCTGGACCCTGGATTTCATTTGTGCAATGCACAGGCAGAACCAATGCTTACTTAGCAAAAATTACTTTTCAAATATGTTTTTTGTTCGTTTACTCCTAAATCCTGCAAGCTGTTACTTTTGAGAATACACTAATGGTTCCTCAATGCTCTACTTCTAAGGTAGCTACCTACCACTTTAAAGGGAAAATATTTAACAAAATAACTAAGTTCTACTTTTACCAGCCATCGAATGTTTTCTACACACAGTTCTGATAAGCTCCATTTCTCAAAAACAAATTTAGCTGCTCAGTTTTCTAAATGTCTTCATTGGGCATTAGTATTTGAACTTCACACAGTCTTTTCCAACAATGTAAACAATTATGTCAGGAGATTTCAAAGTTTGCCTGAAGTGTGAAATTCTGTTTCTTGCCTGTCAATTCTACTTTATCAGTTCCAGATATAAATCTGTTTCCTAGAGGAGGACAAATAATAATCTACAATAACAATGCTTTTCTAGAAAATATAAAAAAGGAATTCAATAGACTTTCTTCTCATATAGTTAGTTACTGTCTATGCAAACATCACCTGATCACATTCATCTGAGGAGCTGAATATTTTGTCCCAAACAGAGTGTGACATTTGGAAAACCACAAAGGAATACCATTGAGCCAAGATGCTGTTATTTCCCGATGGGCATGCTGAAGCCTCTTATTTGCAAAGCAGGTGTAACATTTGATACTCACAGTGCTTTCCTTTACACGCTGGTGAGGACAATTGAAAAGGAAGGTGCCAAACAAAGAGATACGTGCGCTGTCGTACAGTATGGTCAAGTACACTTCAGAAAACTCAAAGGCTGCTGGGTATTGTTCTAGCAGCTGCCAAACACAGTCAAGGAACATCAAGAACAAAGGAGACTGGGAAAAGAAACAGAGAATTATCAAAGTTAACATAAGCTTGTCCCAACTCATACCAATTTCTTTGCAGTTAGTGCTCCATTGGAGTTTTTAGCTATACCTCTGGTACATTCCCAGTAGGGTAAACTTGGACTAAATCTGCAGTATTTTATGTTTTATGATTTTATGCAACTGTAATACCCTCTATTCCTGTTCAGCTACTTTCACCAACAACCATGGCAACTGCCTTTCTCAGCATGACCTTTGCACAGCCTTCTCTTCCATGGAAGAAGCCAGTCAGTTCTTTCCTGGGCTCTCTTCATACTCACATAGCTGCAAAAACGCTTTCTGCCATCTTGCATGTCCCTCATCATTCCAAATTAGTGCTTGCCTCCCTTAGTACCTGGCCTTATTTTCACCATGTATATGCTTCCCTCATGCTTGAAATGACTGGAGAGCTTATGATTATCTTCTCAGTAAACTTTCTAGCTCTTTCCACAGTGGCCCATGAATGGCAAAAGTATAAACTATCATTTATATAAAGCTTTAGAGATATTTTCCCAGTTCCTCTCTTCTATATCCTTTCCTAGGGTCAAAACATCTGCTTTCTCATTATTTCTCCCCTTGGTATTTCAGTTTCTTTATCCCCTCATGCATTCTCTCTGCTTAGTGCACAGTGTCCTCAGTGTGTTGGCTCCACTCTCTGGGGATATTGCTTGTCTGTAAACCTTGGGCACTGTCCCCAAAAAAGGCTACCAACCTAGGGTCTGCTGTTTGTCCAACTGCACTTACAAGTCTCTCCTTCACAATGAGGAGGCCAAATGAGATTAGCTGGAAATAGTGAAAATCAAGCACTATGTTGCCCTCTATAAATCTATTTGGCAGCTGTGTATCAGTTCACATAAAGCTGCCATGGTTTTCTACCAGCTCAGTACTTCGAGAAGTATCGCACGCTGCATTCAAAATAAGGAGGATGAAAACGGATTCCCTTGGTAAAACAAACATAACAGTCAACCCTGTCCAAACCCACTCCTAACCCCCTTTTATTTCAATTTAAAATGTGGGCTGTGCTAGCATTTGTTACAGTGGCACCTTTCCATGTATAACACTGAAGCCAAACATAAAAACCCAGCAACACTTGATGGCACCTGGTGTTTCACTGATTCTCAGATGGCTACAGCGGATAAAGAAAATACAACTATCCCGGACAAAGACTCATTTTCTTCAACATTAGTTTATGAGATTTGAAAGCATTAAAAATATTTTCACTTACAAGATTTCCATGTGAATAAATGTTCAGGTTCATATTAACCAGATAGCATTATCACAAACAAAAACTATTAATTTTTACCTCTTTGTCAGATCTCTTTAAGTGGTTACACCTATCTAAAAACTGATATCCTGCCATGACCCATTCTTTCTGTATTAAGCTTTGAAATCCAACAATTGTTCGGAAATAGGGATCCAGCATGATTTGAATGAGAGAAGCAGTAAGACAGCTCAGGTCCCGTCCCTCTTCCTCTGTGAATAACATACAGAATGTATGAGATACATATGGTATATATGCACATACACAGAATTAGATCTCGAAGAGCAAAAAGTGGTGACTAGGTCTAGTGTTTTTCTTCAAATTTATTTTAAAACATGCGTTTTGCTGCTGTACTTGTTCTCCTAGTTAAAAAACAAACAAACAAACAAACAAAACAACAAAAACATACCCCTTTTTTTTTTAAAACTGAGACTCCTACTATAGAAAAGGTTCCTGCAGTATGCAGCACAACCATACATTCATCAAGAACAAAATACCCACCAAACGCTTGGTAGTTAAACCAAGACGTGCTGAAAAGGAGGGTGTTCATGTTGCTGGAGATTTTCCACATATTTTCCCCCCTCAAACAGTTTTTGTAAGGCCATTGTATATGGCATGTGTGATCAGGTCTTGTAAAAATTACAGAAATTGCAACATTTCTGATCCTGATACAAGCAAGTTTGCCCTTACACAACACCAGCCACTGCTAGTGAAATACTTCTGCATGTAGGACCTCTGAATAAAACTAGGTATTAGCCTAATTAAAATTAGGCATTAGCCTAATTAACACAGGACAAAACTTCATCCTGAAGCTTTGATTCTATCACATCATTACAAGGATAAAACGCACAAAGACACACGTGACATATTTCTTTGATGCTACAGACTGTACTACACTTCAGTTACATAACAAAACAATTTTCCTTTCTAGTTTCTCAAATGCCTAAAATATTTAGAAGCAATGAGGTTTATGTATAAAGATTACAGTTGATTTTATCTAAATGTGTTTATCTGCACTATCATACTAATGCTAAGAATTACAGTGTGCTATGTGGTTGCATTACCTTGTAGAATTACAGAAACGTGCTTACACTCCATCATATATACGAGTTCAGCAGAATGCTTAAGAAATGACCTAGACAGGAAAAGAAAGGGTACAACAGTTAATGTAACAGGCTCACGGTCCAGAAGAAAAAATATTTGGGCTATCTATAATTACCCAACTCATATACTGAAACAGAATCCTTCAACTGATTCACTGCTTATTTACACTGGGGAAAGTTTTTCACATCACATTAACCATCATTTTATTAATGGTACAAACCTAATATACTCTAACCAGTGAGTATTTTCCAGTGAGGACAGCCACTTCTCTTCAGTTTCTTCAAAAGGCTCTGCAAGAAGGAAAGTGATTATATTGCAGAACAACTTCAAATAACTATTCCTGTTAGCCAGATGTATTAAAATTTATTGTATTTCAAGAAAATAACCACCATGAAAGATGGACAGTCCAGCGTACCGTTAACACACAGCTGTTTGAGCTTGATATGTGCAGCCTGGATTTCCTGGATGTTGGGGAGACACTTGTCCAGATCGGATTTGTAAACGTCACTTCTCAAGGGATGACTTCGAGTTATTGCATTGCAAATCCTGAGTAAGAAAAAGAGTCAGCTATTTTACCCTTGGAGAAGAGAGAAAGTCTTTCAAGAAACATGCCACAGTCTTTAACTGCAAACAACTGAAACATGCACCTGATTTAAAAAAAATCTAGTTTACATTCAGGAGATATATTGCTCCTGCCACCAAGGTGACTCAAGCATTTTTGGTATCTGCTAATTACGAAACAAAAAAATAGAAACACTGGATCACTAAAACAACATGTCTGGGGAATGCAGATCTGAGGCTGACTTACAGTTAAATAGCTCTATTCATTTTTAAATTTTCCACAATTTTTAGTAAGACTTATCTATGCTAAATAAACAGAACGTATATAACATTTATAAAGCCAAGACATCTGACAGGGCTTCAAATAAAACTCAGGCCTCCAGCCTAGAACAGAAAATGCAAGTGTTCGTACTACTACGAAAAGTCACCCTACAAATTAAATCAAAGAACAAAAAATACCAAGCTAGTAAACTACCTATGCAAGGCTCTAATTGCCTTTGTCTTCCATCAAGGGCAGTGAATGAAAAATATTTCACAGAAATACCATGTGCATGTAGCGCTAAATCTCTAGAACTGTGCTTCCCAACGCCACCAATAAAGTGTCTGATTTTTACATTGTCTTGCTGCAACAGGTAAGAAAATCTCCACCAACATAAGTTGTATTACAGCAGCACCAATAGAAAATACTAAGTCTGATCCTTTTATCAATAAATTTGGTCATTTGAATGACGAGCCGTCTAAAAAATAAACATCCCTTAAAATCTGAAATTCAATATTTGAAACTGAAGTGGACCTTGAATAGAAATTGTGCCACAACTGGATTCAGAGAACAGTTTCTCAAAAGCTACTGTCCTACAACATCATGAAGCAAGAATTGCTACTCTGTTACACAGTCCCCACTTGTGTTACCTTATGCAACTGATTAAAGAATAACATAACTAATCATTTACCTTTGATCAATTCGTCTTTGTTGCAACACATCTTTAATGTTGGCCATTCTTACAAGGGCACTCCCATTAGGGTGATTCCAGGACCATAACTAATATGGGAAAAAAAAACACAAAACAAAATAATGCAGCTTAGTGTAATTCCATAGACTTTTTTTTTTTTTAATGCTATACACAAAACTATGTTAATTGGCACACATGTCTTAAAGATTAATATTGTACGATAATAACAGTAACAGAATAAAGACTACACTTACTGGCATTCGTCTCCCAATAAAAGAGTAGGAGTATAGCTTGAGGTCTTGATCTGCTAAGGAAGATGGAACCACAAAATATTCTGGAAGGCTTGGGGAAAAAAATATGATACAAAAGGTTATTTTTCCCTAAGTATTTTACCAGATTTTCTCTTGTTGCAGTGCTGTCTTACCAACTCTGATAAACTGTAACGCACCCACCCCTAATACCACAGCACTAACTGGTTGTCCTGTCTGCGTGACATTACATATCATTGGTACAGCTCAGATGTATTTGTTCAGAAACATGTGTGTTTTAGAGGGAAATACAAAAGCATGAAAGCAACAGATGCCAAAAGATGCCTTTTCCTTTAATGCCAATGCTTGCAGGATCTTTCAGTTGAGAGCCCTTTCACAAAGCGGTACATTTATGAGGTGAAGTGCTCCATTAGATAGGATGGAGGCTTTATAGACAGGAAAAGACAGTGTAATCATCTTGTTTTCTTCTGCTTGTGTTATAAGAGAAACTTACCAAGTAGATATCATATAACCTTCATTGACTGAACAGACTCTCCACTCCGATGCACCTGTCCTTTTGATTTCTCTGTCCCAATCAGAGTATGTTTCAAACAAAGGTGTCTGCTGACTGCTGGCACTGCCGACGCCGCCACCACCACCTCCTGGGTCTATTCCATTCACCTTCTTTGCTAGGAAAAGAAAATTCATCAATGCACATTTAACAAAGAAAAAAACAATCAAACGCTTCACCTTCCTAATCACAAGTATTACAACAGATTAGTGATTTAATGACAGCTTGGCGATACATGTAGATGTAAATGCATTTTTTCCTGCAATTTCATCAGAGAGGCTACATAAAATCGGTATGTTGTGCTGCTTGACAGAAAGCAAGCCGTAAGAACACTCGCGAGGGAATGCTATCTTCAGTCACAGGATTTCTCTCTTCAACATGCTGAAGTTGGCGATGTTTTAAAAACATGAAACCTTCATAGGCTACCCTTTAATGAGGTACCTTATGAAGACAGCAAAATAAAACTTGTATCACTTAAACAGCTTTTCCTTTAAAATTACTGCTGTAATAACAGCAAATAAATTGAAGGCCAGGTTAAAAACAAAAAAATATATATATATTTATTAATACACCCACACTATAAGATAGCCTACCATTTTGTGGCTAGGGACCAAGAAATGGATATAGCGTGTTACTAATACAGAAGGATCTCCTCTGCTGGACATTCTTTAGGAGCCAAGGAGGCAGTCAGCTGTGTCAAAGGAGACTACATTTTGTTTCTTGACACTTGGAAGTAAATTTTTCGATGAAAGTGAAATAAACTGCGACTCAAGCCTAGGACCTCCCCCATGCAAGCTGCCAGCATTAGCAAGGGGCTGTGAAGGTGTGTGTGCCTGCCCTGACAAAGCAGAGCACAGCGTCAGGTCTCTGCTGCAGCCTCAGCCACTGGGCAGCCGCTACTTTGTGTCTTTCAACTTCACCCTTGCATTAGTACTCAACTGCTTATGTTTTTCCAAAGGAAACTGGACTCAGAATGAAGTGGTCGTTCAAAGACAGTATACAGAGAAATACGATTTTTTTTAAAAAAAATAAAGGTTATCATTTTACTGTTCAATGGCAGGATATATCATTATTAAATATAGCCTAGGAAAAAAACGCTATATATATATAACAGAGAAATGCAGGCTCTTTATGTTCCTCAAAAAGTACAAAGATAGTATTTCAGCTTCTACTTTACTGGGACCAGCAGGGATACAGAATGATAAACCACAGTGCTGGAACTGTAAGAGCAAAGGCAGAGATCTATGCTACAAACACCAGGGTTCACAGCAACAACAAAACCACCCCAACACAAACCAAAGTATTTCAAACTCTCTTCTAGAGCAACTGCAGCACAGCAGAACAACTACCCATTGTCATTCTGGTCTGCTGCTCCAGGGGAACATTCTTTACCCACCTTATGGAATTCTTCCACTAGGTATTTTTCCACACAGCAAACAGTATTTTACGGACAGAGTAAAGGCGATTTTGTAACAACCTAACATTTTGCGCACACTCCAGTTTAACTTTTCATTGTAATTTCATCTGCAAATTGGCTTCCTCCCTCTTACTTTATAATGCTGAAGTACATGGACCTTAATAACCACCCAAGTTTTATGAGGTAAGAAATCGTGTAATTATGTGTGCAACATAATCACGTGCACACTTAGTTCTTGTGCATGCACAGGGCGTTCACGTAGGCACCTGCACGAAAAATACACATTTTTGTGCAAAGCTGAAGGCCTGAGCTCATAATTCCACAACATTCAAATTTTGTAACAGGCAGATCAGTGGTTTCTAATGCCAGCTGCTGAGTAAATATTTCAGTACCACAGAACTACATCAATGGCACTTTCTCTATTTGGAGGCTTGTTACGCTAGAACTGATGGTTTTCAGCTGTGTGTTGGCTGGGGAACACTAAGCAGTGACCGCACAGCATTACACTACAAATCAAGTTCCAAAGGCATCTTTTTCAGGCTTACCTAACTGACAGGGTTCAGTTGGAGATTGGCCTTGAGCAGAGAGGGTGTGCTCCAACTCAGCAGGGGTGGTGGAGGTTTTGAGTGGTAAGAACTGCCTAGTAAGCCTCTAGGAAAGAAGGTTTGGAGTCCCAAGTTGCACAAATCCTCCTGCAATACCACCAGAAGACAAACTTATTCCCAAAAGAAGGGCAGGTGAACAAGCCTGCCTGAATGGGAGATTAGCTAGGTACCTACAGTACCAACATAGACATAAAATAGGAGGATCGAAGCACGAATTGAGAAATATGAGTATTCATGCTGACATAAGAGCTGACAGAAGTAGTTCTGTTTTTTTTTCAGGCAGGAAAGACATTTCTTTTGATTTTGGTCGTTAATGTCTCTCACAATGTATGACTTATAACCAAAAGTAAGACCTTGGGTGCAGGGCAAGCCAATTTTACTACCCCTGGAGAAAGCCTCAAATGCTTTTTGCCATTGTTTCTAGATAAAAATCTTACTAAAATTACGTATTATGGAACAGGTGAAAAAAACAAAATACTTGTATACTTACCTGGATGATGATATATTTCTCCAACATACTCAAATGCAAAGAGAAGCTGAAGATCTGTTGGCTGAGAATAATGAGCTATTGCAAGGCACACCTAGGAAAGAAACATTTATTACTGTTATTTGTAGATATAAAATGTATTGCCCTTAAAAATGACAGTGTGAAATACACAGAGCAAAAGTTAAAAATAAGTCTTCGCATGTTTTATTTCCATATTTCATTAGAGAGGACTGAATTATATGGTTAAACATGCTCCTATTTGCCAACAGACCATTACTGTAATCGTAACAGGTGAGCCCATGACCACCTATCAAGAATGATCAACTGATAAGGGCGGACTGAGCTCTTGCAAGAAAGGTCTGACAGCAAGAGGCATCTCTAGACTGGATTCCCTGTATCAACAGAGACAAGCAAGGACTGGAGCTATGGACCCGTGCCTGCCCACCTGCACACAGCAGGAAGGAGAACAGAAAAATAAGAGCGTAACATTCTTGGTGCTGGGCACAGTACAGCAAAATTCCATTTCTAATTGCCCTTTTATTTATTTTTTTTTAATAAAGAGCACTTACTAATGTAGCACAAGAACATAAGCATAGCCATACTGACTCAGTTCAAAAGGTCCAGCCTCGGCCTCCGTTCCCAACAGTGGCCAGCAATCCACACTCAGGCAAGAAGGTAAAAGCAGAGCAAACATATACTGAAGTTTTACCATGGCATTTTTCAACAGTTCACATTTCAGGCACTAAAATCTGTTATCAGCCAATATTCAACACCATTTGACAGATATTTCTTCTACAAATTTGTCAGTTGGGCCAAGAGGTTTTTGAAGTGCAACTTCTTTTTACAAAAGCCCTGTTGGTTCTTCCCTAAAGTATCCTATTTAATCAAAAATTTGTACCTAATTACTTTCTAATTATCTTATCCACTAATTGACCCCATATCGGTATCAGGCTTACTAGTCTGCACTAGGCAAAACACAACCTTCGAAAACTTCTGCTCTTGGAAGGGAAAACTAGAGGTTGCTCTTTGAAGATGCCCAGGACCTACGCCAATTCTGCATCTCATTAACTGATATTCCAAAATTATGAAGGGCATTGATTAATATAAATAAAAAGCAAATACTTCAGTAATAAAGCACAGCTTTTCCCCCAAGTTACTTGGAAATAAGTAATTCAGAGTAGGAGATGCTTTCTTCATATTAGTCACTTGATATTCTGTCAGCTGAGCAGCAGGTCAAAGATTCTCCATCAATCTCCTATTTCAATAAAAACTGAATTTTAAGGTAGGTCCTTTTGGCAAAGTATGGGGGGATTACAGCTAATTAAACACACCAATAATCACCTCCTTCCCAGTCCCCAGCTCATCTTGAGAAATGAAACATCAGCCAAACTTTCCAATGGTAGCAAGAGGTCAGCTTCATTCAGTTTTGGCCTAGTCCTTATAGGTTCTGTCCCAGATGACTGAATTTCATTCACGAGAGGAAGCCACCCATATCCTCTTGACACCTGCAGGTTTACAGCAAGTCCAACACTGCCTCTGACAATCTGATGCATGAATCAGGTTTAACCAGGCTGAGTCATGAGCCCTGCCCTGGGAAGGGAAAGGCAGCAGAGATTTCAAATGAGAAATGCAGCCTTGGAACAGCAGAGATTAACTTGGGGCACAAGGAAGAGTCTTGCCTAAGTCTCTGCATTCTTTGTGACAGTCTTGGCATCAGCATCACATAAGCAACTGGTTTTCTACCTGTCTAAATTGTTCATTTTGGTAGAACTCAAAGATTATTAAAATTAAGAGTCCAGCAGATGGTTCAGGATTAGATACTAGACTTCAAATACAGTCAAGCTTCACTAGCCTTTGTCTCTCTAAATGTGGATACTCACTAACAAATACAAAAGATGTGACGAAAAAACTAATATCTAGAAGAATCAAATTCAGGAAGAAAAACAACTATCAAGTGGAGACTGGTACTGTTATTCTCCAAAGTTCAGGTCTTCATCTGGAGTGTTTAGCTTTGCCTCCTTTCCTCAGTATTTGCTACTCCATTTTACTAAAACGTACTTGCCTTATCTCTTAAGAAAACATTCAATAAAAAGGAGGTTATAAAGCACGAAACTGTTCTATATGTTCAGATACAGAAATTCCATGTGAAAAAGTTGTCAATTAGGCACATAGTATAAGTTCATATTATTACCACCTAAAATTTTCCCATTTTTTCCCCTTCCTTCAACTCTCCATGACTATATTTGGCAACATGTTGACACAATTTATCCACTGTTTAGCTGGTTTGGATATTATTTTGAAAAACATTCTGTGCATCCAAGAAGTTGTTTTCTATTAGTGATGGAAAGTTTTCGTATTATCACAGACCTAGAAGAAAGATCTGCATGTCACACAACTGAAGGAACACTGCTACCGGCAGCATCGCGCCACAGGAACAAACCTTGAGAGCTCTCACATGCCACGTTCCTCATGGAGAAAGTTACTGTACCTGTACTAGCTTGGATGCAGCGCATATGGCATTATGAAACCTTCACCATGTTTTTACTTAGTTCAGCTTTTGGTGTGGACATTCCTCACTGCTCACAAAACCAGTAATGACTGTAGACTAACTTAAGCTGATTTTTTTTTTTTCCCCACAAACACTCCTCAACAAAAAAATTCCTATCAAGTCTTAGAAGAACAGTTGCTTTACCTACTCTCCCCCCACTTTCAGTTCTACAATAAAACTGCAGAAGAAAATAGATGGCAAGACAGTCAGGGGCGGGTAGCACAGGAAAGGAATCCATCCCCTCTCCCTCCCAACAGTAAAAGCATAACTGGGAAATAGTCTAGCATGATTCTTCAAATGAAAAGTTGTAAGCTCATTTCCAGGATTTAGTAAAACTTTTAATAAGTCCTATGAAGTAACTGGAAGCCATGTACATTTTAGTAAATCTTGTGATTTAAGTGTACAAATCACAGCTGAAGAAGCCGGCTGTTCCGTAACACTTGGCCTCTTCTCCCAGACTTGTTTTGCCTGTCATTCACAATGAAACAAAACGGAAATCTGTGTAGATACACATTTTTACTTCAATTTTTCTGTGTAACTTCTCACTACTATAATCAATATTAACAGAGCTACTCCTCATCCTCATTTATGGGAGTGAGGGATGAAAGCCTTCTACTGTGCTCATCTACTCTCAACGCTTGAGGATGAACTGCAGGACATTAAAAAATTCCATTATGCTGCCAAGTAACACAACAGAAATACAGTAAAACCTATTTTTAAAAGCAGCAGCTGAAACCTCTGTCATTTACTTGCCAAATTTGAGAAGGAGAGTATGTGTGTGCTGTGTTAAGAGGAGTAAAATTTCAGGAGATGGTAAGCATTCAGATCCGGTTCCCAGAAAATAGGAGACCAGAGCTGTACTTTTGAACCCAGCAGCTGAAAAATGCTCACAGGTGTTCCACAGCACAAACATAACTCACAATACCAGCTACTGCACGGGTGGAACAGTCCACCTGCGGATTACAATGCAGGTTTTAGGACCTTTATTTCTGTTATTAAAACAATATTTATCCTGCTTTTGTCTTCTTTTTTACATTTCAGACAAATTCCACTCATATAGACATTAAACAAGTATTAAAGACGTACTCAGTTTATTGCTCACTAAATCCATAGAGCAGCTTTATTGTCTGTGAGTTTCAAAAGACAAGCACATTCCACAGATCTCAGCAGATTATCACCATAAGAAGAAAGCTCTTAAATTGGAGGACAAACATGTTTTATAGGAAATGTTCTCATATCAAACTGAAAAATGTTTGGTATTTTTGCCAATTTACAATTGTGTAAAGCTGAAGCTAGGCTCAGTCCAGTAACAAGAGAATAGACTGTTTGTTGGAAAGTTCATTTATTAAAAGAGTAAACACAATAGCTGTAATTATTTCATAGTACAAAGGACATTTCCCTATGTCAGTGTCCCCTGCTCAACCCCTATCTGAGAAAAATAAACAGTACTTTCAGGGTAAGCCCTCCTCTTCTTCAACACAAATCTTACCAAAGATGAGAGCTTCAAAAAACTGCTAATGCTTTTGCAAAATCTCATTTTGAATAGTCACGTTTAAGATGTGCTCAGTGTACCCCTGCATTTCACCTCCTTCCCAATTCCAGGCTCCCGGTCCGATGCACTCCCTGCAAGGACACTTGTACCCTCGCTCCGGCAATTCCTGCTCTGAGCACACACCTGTGACACAAGTCACACAACCAGGGCCAGAGCCAGTCCCACAGACACACAGTTTGTTCATCTTCCTGGGCAGAAGACTTCTTGGGAAAACAAGCCTTCAGGTAACAAGACTTTTAGCCCTAACCATTGTGTGCATTCTCCTAGCTGCTAAGCTATGAATCTTCTGATAGAAAAAAACACCATTCTCAATCTGTAGTAAGTCCAATACCAGCTATACATAATAGTTAATCTGGTTTGAGTACAAGTAACTCACACAAGAGAAAACAGTACAAGGGTTTCAGAAGCTGAAGTAACTTTTTACATATCAGAATCCTTGTTTGTACATGAACATTCTAAGTACAGCTTTTTTAGGCCTTAAGAGAAATATTAAAATACACTGTTATTTTTTAAAAGTACTTTTGCATAATTTTACTTATGGAAAAAAGTTTTCTTCATCCCCTCCAAAGACCACAAAGATAATATCTTCTCATGCATTCCCAGTGTCTTTGAGATATTACCAATTTTGTGATCTGTATAAACAATTAGAACAAGGTAATACAAAAGCTTGGGGGCGGGGCGGGGGGGGAAGACATTAGAAAGGGTCAGGATTGATTGTCCAAAACTCCCAGAGTTCCATACTACTCTTCATAGCAACTAGGAAAAAACTGTTCCTCTCCATCCCAAGTGTTACGACATGTGAGAAAGTTTTGATTGCACAGGAAACAAGATTTGAGATAAATAAATCTCCTTCTCTTTTGATTACGCACATGCTTCTGAAACTGTGCTCATACTCATTTAAAAAAAGCTTCCTGAAAGAAAAGAACTGAGGGAGTTCCAGAAGAGAAAGGGACCGAGAAAATGGAGATCTATTTAGGAAACAGATTATAGGGTGTGTGCCACTCTGGGGCACTGCCAAGGTTCATATGCACACTATCATCTAACAGTCCTAAGATCTAAAGCCTCACCTTGTCATACATTTTAATTGCTTAGTCTAATGTCAAGTATTGTAGTGGTTAGAATTAGCACACATTCTCAGTTTGACTGTTGTGATGTTTGGAACAAAATAATTCCTTTTCCTTTAAGGAATGTGAAATGCCGCCTCTTGCACACTGCCTGAATTCAGACTTCCCCAACTCGCTTCCCCATCCGCCGCTTCCTCCCACACCCATCTGGCTTTCCTTCCCTTGGACACTCTACAGCTTCATTTTAGAGACAAAACAGAATTAAACTGCTGAACAGTCACGAGTGTGAGCTTCCATTCCCTCTATTATTCCTTAACTCTTGTCTCCCAAATATCCATTAATAAAAGTGAGGAAGGAAATATTTACTGAACTGATTAATGTTGAGACAGTATTTTATTAGCATGTATCGGCTGCAACTAACGTTGAAAGTATTTTTCCAACACAACTGATTTTTGAGCTTCTTCATAATAATCTACCCCAAAGTAAACTAATTCACTTCAAAATTCAGTGCGTTCTTCCAATTTTTTCTTTTCCAATTTTCTGTGCAAAGGTAGAGAAAAACACCTCTGAAAGTTGTACCAATATTACCCACACACCATGTCTATATGTGTAATCAACTCAGTCAGACTGTCCACATCTGAAGCCCCAGTGCTTTCAAGCTGAGATCCTTCTTTTCACACTTAGTACCAAAAAGAGACTCAGAATACCCTCAGTTCTAGTAAAGCAGCTTAATTAGAAAGGGTTATTCTCCCTTATGCCCTGTTCAGCAAACACAGAAGCTTCCTTAGGAACAGATTATGTTCTCTTTGCCAAAATATATTTATGTAACTGAATGGTTTTGAGTATTTCCATTACATTCAAGGAACTATGCATGAAACAAATTACTCAACTGTATGAAGTTCTCCTTGTAACTATTCCGTATGTTTAAAGCTCATTTCAAAATAGTAATTATCAAGTGTATTGTTTTTATTTCGCTAACTATTGCTCTAAACAGAACATTTGCGAGCAGCTGGCAACAAGTTAGAGACATTTATACTCTCATAGTTTGAAGTGTGTATTTTAGTAGGTAGGTATTTCATTTTGACCTACCAGTGCTTTATCCATAGGATGATACTCCTCTGTATTACCAGGATGACATTCACTTAGAAATCTCCCTGCTCTGATTTGTATAGCTGACTGTATTTATGCAACACTTGCTAAAGGACGCTATTTATGATTTACAATGCACTAACATGCAGGTCTCTTGCTTTACAGAACAGAGACTGTAATCCTACCTATAACATCACTTTCCCTTCTACTTATTTTAAAAACAAGTGAAAAAAGTCTTATTAAAAAACAGTTCAGTCATAAGTACTTCAGACATGATTTAAATTACAGCCTGCAAAATTCACTGATTCCAGAGATCCTGAGTTCTGCAGTTTCTCAACACTAAGCACCCTAGAAAACCTTCATAAAATACATAAGCACAATTTGTCAGTTCATTTTTCACTCAGGAGGTCTTTGTATCTAGCTCCAAAATAAGCATAAGTAAATTTGTGAGGAAAAAATATAGCTGACAATTGTTTTTACTTTTTTCTCATAGAGATGACTGGAGATTAGGCGCCTAGGTCCAAAGGAAGGCAGAGAAGCTCGAGAGGGTCCTGTGCTGGGCTACCAATATGAGTATGGTCCTGAAGTACATCTTCTGAAGAAACCGGGCTCATTCAGCTGTGCAACAATGAGACTGCACGAAACCACTACCAGGAAGGTAGTTACAGACTCTGTATGGGCAGCAGCCAGAATCTCATCTTGGGACATTCAAGTTGGACACCAGGAAAAACATACACCACTGGAACGAGTTACCCACAGGGAGAAGGTTCTTCACCCTTGGTGGTTTTCAAGATACAACTGGACAAATCCACAGCTAACCTGATCTAATCCTGACAACT
Organism: Patagioenas fasciata; assembly: GCF_037038585.1. Classification (NCBI taxonomy): domain Eukaryota; kingdom Metazoa; phylum Chordata; class Aves; order Columbiformes; family Columbidae; genus Patagioenas; species Patagioenas fasciata. Next base: position 10,648,041 of record NC_092531.1, on the reverse strand, counting down.
CAGAAGAGAAATCTAGCACCTCTGACTCCATGGTCAGGTCTGTACTACAACATTTTCTCAGCCAGAAGACAACACTGGCACACTCAGCTGAAGTGAAGGGCTGGAACTCTCTCTCATCAGTGTTCAGTTATACTTTAAGTCTTAGTCGTCCCTACAAAAGTTATGCACACACAATTATTTCCAAGTAGACAGCTACCAATGTTGTCATGCACAAGTTGCTGGATATAAATATATATTATAAAGGGGCCCTTTAGAATTATAAGGAGGACTGACCACCTTCCTTTGTTTTTAAACATCAGGACAACCTTGCTAACACATACTATTTGAAGGGCAGGGAAAACACAGACAAACCAACCAAATAGATAAAATCTTTCAAGAGTGTGGTGCTAGCAGGCCACTTAAGTGCCAGAAAGAACAAAACAACTCCATGCAATATGTCATGTAAGACCATTCTAGGTGTGTTGACCAGCATCCCAAAATAATTTAAGCAAAATCCTGATAGAAGAAACCTCATCTAAGGACCTCAATTTTAAACATTTGTATTTTAATGCTAACAGAATAATGTTATTATGGAAGCATTAGATTAAGTTAACAGAATCTTATCTCCCTTCAGTAAAAGTGTGCTTCTGTGATACACCCATACAAAGTCGCACTAAGCTACTTGTTCCATCCACACTCCAACAGTAGCTGCCCAGCTGACAGTATGATTTGTGCAAGTTTTCCTCCACTCCTCTGGGGAGGCACTCTGATATGGAAACATGGCAACTGCGACACTTTTGGGGAGCACCAGTATCACCTTCATAACCACACAGACCCAGATCCTTCTGGATCTCTAGAACTAGCTGTTCTTATCAAAAACCATCACGTTAGACCATGTAATTATACATGTATGAAGCAAGCATTTAATAAAAACGTTTAGCTTTTTGCTCTTGCATAAGTAAATGCAGCCCCAAAAGTGCCAATGAAGTTTATGCTCTTCCCCCCCCTCCTCCAGGCTAATCACTCTTCTTAGCTGTGACAGCCAATTAGAAACACTTGCTATAAAGATATTGCAGTGGACAGGCTGCTCCAGGGAGATTGCAGGGAAGCTGAGGAAGGAGAATTCCCTGCTAAAAGATTGCCAAACATGAAAGGCTACAAACAGCAAAAGCAGCAGGCAGGAAGGAACCTAAAAAAGTAGCAAGGAAAGAACAGTCTGCTGTACCACTGGCTTCTGCCCATGGGTCTCAGTGAGGGGGGAAAAGGTAAAGAAGTGATAAACTGCTTCATCAGTTCCTCAGTTGATAACTGCAAACAGACATGTCTGGGCAGATGGTTCTTAGGACTTATAGGGTTAAGCTCAAACTTTATCCTACTGAGAAGGGGAATTCTTAAGCTCGGTGAGCAAATTGGGTCATTTGTTACGAAACGATAGCTGTGCTGTGCCTGGCCACAAAGTGGTGCCATGGAGGTTCAGAGGAGCTGCACCTCCAAAAACCCATCACACCCACCAGGAGAAGGAAGCCGATGAGCCCATGTGATGTAGAATAATTATCTCTGATTAGCAGAAACTTATCTGGACCTTACCAGGTTCAATAACATTGTATGATTTTGTTGAGACTTACAACAAGTGTTGAAACTGGGAAGGGATGAAATTTGTAGGAATGTACAGACAGAAGTAATTCCCCTTGTCCAGAGGCATGCAAGACTTTTCTAAGAAAATGTTGAGAAAGAGCACATAGTATTATGGAGCTTAGACAAACGGGTTGTTTCAAGAGCTCGTTGGAGGACTTGCTGTGTGAAGCAAGTGTGTCTATAAGATAATACATTCTACCTATGGGTAAAATAAGACTTTCAGAAAGTGTATAAAAGTTCCAAACATTTTCCATACAAACATAAACATCTAGCGTACAGCTGCAATGCAGTATCCCAACTTCAGTCTTTTAAAAGATTTGCTTAATAAATTAGTAATTTATTAAACAAATAAACGTGTTATTACTACAAGTACAACAGACATGACAAGAGACACAGGTTTATCTTATATGAAAAGAAATACATAATGTTAAATTTTTTACCAAATTTAGATTTACCCAATCTAGATATTCTGCTGTAACAGAACATGATTAATTTGCAGTTTTCTCCATCTACTTCTCTATCAAAACATAAACCAAAATGTTCTTATCAGCACAGCTTTTGCTACTTGTAATGACTACAAAGCAAGATTTCATAAGAAGATAAAATACCTTTTTTGCACTTTCAGGACCCGCTTCATCAAAACGAAATCTGACAATACGGAAGTCTTTGCAATAAATTATTAATTCAGTTGGATTAAATTTAAGTTTTTGGTTGGGACCAAGGACCTTCTGCTTCCTCTTGGTGTCATTCACTGTAAATAAAAGACAAAGTTATTGGACTGTGTTTTGTAAGTTTAACTCAAGACTGGCTCAAACAGATACCAGAAGTTTCCATTTAACAGTATATTCCAGCTGTTCAACTGATGTAGTATCCTCTGGGTATCCTCTGGGTTAAACTTAAGTACTTCCAGGGAACTCAAAACAAGTGTTTTAGGACACCTCCAGCTATTCAATTTCAAAGTAACAACCACAGAGCAACCCCTTCTGCAGCATGGGTGAAAACCTCCTCTAATTCTTAGTAGTAAAAGCTTATGCTTCAATAAACTTAGGGTAAACCTGCATAACAGAAGAACAAAGAACAACCTCCTCAAGTGTGTGGCAGGCAATACTGCCCTCTCCCTCTAATGAGCTTGAAACCTCAATGGAAAAGCTCAAGGGAAACTACTGTTCTTCTAACAAAACTGCAAATGTTCATGCTATTTGACAGCTCGCAGGAACATGCACAAGAGTCATCTGGAATCTGTCAGCCCTCAAGTTTCAAAATAAAAGCTATCTGTAGTCTTCTCTCATTGACGAAGACCACATTTCACGTGAGAGAGGACATAATTAATAGAACAATTATTCAAGGTTAGCTGGCTTTTCCCTTCTATTTAGCAAATTTTATTATATGAGCATTTGTATGAGATGTTAAATAAGACAACTGCTACACCCTGTTTATAAGCATAGCTCCATACAAAACTGACATTAACAGATTTGCAATACTTCTATTGTTGTCACTTCTACCTGGCACTTTTTGAAAAGGGGCAATAAATGTGGGCCAGTGCAACACCTTGTAACAGGTCAATAGTGCCTCTTCATTTAAAAAACAAACAATCGACATAAAACAAAACACATTTCTTCATAATGTTCTTCTTCAGACATACATTAATCTTTTCACAGTGATTATAACCAGCTTCCAGAGTGGAAATGGATTATTGGATAACTTCGGGCACTGAAAGCTTGCAAGTAATGATTTAAATTATTTACAGTCAGAAAAGCAAACAGCCCATGCCGTAATCAGGATTTGAAAAATTATCAGTTATATGAAATTCTTCAATTACAAGTTGAAAAACATTCTTTTTAACAAACAGGTTATCCTACAGTATCCACCAAATCAAAACCTGGTTCTTCAAAATAATCTGAAAAAACAACTTATAAAATGTTTAAGTTGTCTATTATAGTCTTTTGTAGATTTTTGAGGACCACAAGTAACTAACTTGCTAAGAAGTAGACAGGATTGATAACTCGAGCACTTATGTTGTCAGGTATCCCAGCTATGTGTAAATTGTGTAAGTGATGTGCTTCTTGCAACCTAGTGTATTTAAAGAGAAGATCTAAAAAAGTCGCTGACAAAATTTTGTACTGCTATAACAGGTGTCTATCCTGCGATACCTGTTGATTCAATATCATAGTTAAATTTAAAACCCATATAAAGACCCAACTAGACACGTCACACCTGGCGCTTCGAGTTTTATTCAGATTTTAAGGCTTTTATCCTAATTTTAAATAAATCAAATTCTTCAAATCGGGGAATATGAATTACATAAAACCCTAAGCATCAACAATTCCACACAACCTAACAACCAGTTAACAGCTTCGAACTGGATAAGCTTAAAGCCTGTCACCATACTTAGTTATTTTTGACATACCTGTGACAATCTGCTCAATGCATGTCAGCGGGACATCATGTTCACCAAGGAGGAGGTTTTTATAATGGAATTTCTGCAACACATGAACTCATAGCTATTAATCGCAGTTCTGCAGTTCACAACCAGATACACAGCACACCTTTGAAGACTATGATAAAAATCAGGCATGCCTAGACTTTCCTGACAGGTACCAGCCTTGCCTGTTCACAGGCAACTGGAGGCTGTGGAAACAGCTCTCTTGTGCTGGTGAGTGCACACCAAAGAGTTTAGAAACCCCAGTGGAATAAACAATAACCCCACCACTTGCCCTGAATTTACTAGCCTCAAAAATTGCTAGTAGAAATTCAATACAATCCGAAGTCTAAAATAAATATGTGACAAAACACCCTCCAACTACTACTGTAACTATAGAAAGAAAAAAATATTACTTCAACTTTCAGAAATAAGTTTGGACAACTACTTCATTTCAAAAAATAATTTTTTGAAGGAACGTTGGTTAAACTTACCATTATAGAATAAGCATCTACCTACTTTCAGAGCTTCACAAACACCTAGTTAATGAAGTGTTTCCTTTTACAAGCCCAAAACAAAAGTGAAAATGACATACAACTTGCAACTTGGATTTCCAAACAGTACTGTATAATCTGCTGTTCAAAAACTGGTTGAGGTTTTGAACATCACATGTTCTGCTTTGACAAAAGCCTGGTTCCTGTCTCCCCTTTTCTTGTTGCTTCATCTACCATGAAAACTCACTTCATGGTTACTCTGTCCTCTGTCTGCAATGCCAATGAAACCTGGACACATTAAAGGCTTTGCTGATCTGATGCTTGTCTAGTCAAAGAAACATTTGCAATCACCCTCTTCAAGGAGGAACAAGTTTTTACATAATTCCTGCCTTACCTTTTGTAGAGCCACTTCCCAATGAAGCCTCCATAAAAAGAGGTACCTAGAGCTGGCTGTACTTCCATAGCAAACTTGCTCTGTTCTGACATTCTCAATAAAAGGATGGAATAGCAACACATTCAGAACAGGGCAGTGAAACCTCATCATGTAGACTGCCTTGTTTGAGAAGGCACCAGATTTATATCAGATATGAGGCAGCCTCGCTGTATTCAAACTAAATCTGTTTTACCCATCACATCTGTTGTCATGATGTAGCAATGTGAGTAATAACAAACCTGTAGTGGCATTGGGTCATCCGTAATAAAGGAAATCTTGAAGTTAGTGCAAACCAATTTGCCCCACAGGTCATATTGACTTGTATCTGTTGCGATGCATTTTCTTACAAAGTTTACTTCATTTACCACAATTTCACCTAAAACAGAAAAAGGGGAGGGGAAAAGAAAAGCCTATTAAATCTTGTAGCTCCAACAATTCTAAGTCTGTAGTACCACAAAGCCCTCAACTCTTTACCTGTTTCAAGTTATGCACATCTTCTGGGTAAACCTGGGATTTAACTAATACCATTCCAGATAAAAAAACAAAACTACTGTTCCAAAGCAGTGAATATTGTGTAGCAGTTAAAAGCAAAAAATAACCACACACCCCTTTCCCTATAACCGGAGATCAAAATCTTTTGTTTAAAGGACAGTATTGTCCAAACCAATGAATTTTAAATATTGAAGAATTGCAAATTTTGTGCAAATGTACTTCAGCTAGTATTTATTTTTAAAACTGAAAATAGCTGGCTATTGTTAAGCACTTCAGAGAGTTTTATGAACTTCATTAATTCAGAATAATCAGTCTACATCTAGTTTGGCATTTATAAACGGATTCTCAGGTGATTTCACAAAACAAAAACCAGAACACAAACACAGTAAACACTCTTCACCATTTCAAAGTTTCTACCGTGACCCTCTAATGAAGGAGACCAACTATTTCCTTTTGCAAAGCAGAAGATTCGGGTGAAGAAAAAAAAGATTATGCTAATTCATCTGGGATAAGCTATGAAGTAAAAAAGCACACAGGCAAATGAGACTGAGGACCATTTAAAAAAAAAAGAAAAAGAAAAGCTACACAAAATGTTACTTTTTAGTTCCACAACAGAGGTTACGGAAAGCTAAACAGTAATTTTATTCCTACCTCAGGAAATGAATTTGGTCGTTTATTTTACGCCTGCATAGGGGTTTCGGCTTCTGTCATCAGATCAACCACTTCCTTCTGCTGTCTACCATAAATAGTATGGGAGTGGAAGTGTGTTCCAGAAAACCCTAATTTTATACTAGCTGCAGGTTGGTTTTTGTTTCTTTGTGGGTTTTGTCCTTTTTTGTTGTTGTTTGTTTAGTTTTTAAAAAGACTATGGACTAAGGATTGCTAAAGTCTAAGTTGCTTGTAATAGGCTGGGCGTCTTTAGTCCCAGATGCCCAAAATGTCATCTCAGAGTCTCCTATGGTTTGCAACAAAACAGTCAGTTCTGTGGGTGACTCCCATCTGCTTCCTGATCCAGAGAATGCACTTCCTCAGCTAGTTATCGCTGCACTCAAGTCACCACACATTCAAGGGACTGTCTCCAGCATCCCAACCGCCTGAGCACAGTGGCAGCTTTAGGCAGCGCTGAGCCCCCGTCTCTGCCCGTGCTCCTCACCCCCAGCTGCTCCGCTGAGCTGTCTCCTCGTGCTCCTAGCTCCGAGAGCTCAGCCCTCAGCCTGGAAGTCCAAAAGAGCAGCAGCAGAGTCCCAGCTTTCAGTTCAGCTGTGAGAAACAGCTACAAAAACCTACTGGACTAACTTCGTAGCCTTGAGACAGCAGAGTTATGTTGAGTATCCTGGGATCAGGTGAAGATACAAGGGGACAAGTTTCACTGACCTGTGGTTATCATATACTTGCATTATCTATGCCAGAAGTGGCAAGGGTTGTGAAAATGCTCTATAGATAGATGTGCTGGATCTTTAAAGTTTTTTCTCAAACATTACTAAAGTGTGGTTAAATAAGATTTTGGATTATGGGGGGAAATCTGATTCTGACAGCTTCAGTACAAACAGTTAAAGTTCAGCCAAGTCCACAGCAATTGAAAACTATGTCTTGTAATAGGGTACATGACATACCTAGTTTTGTTAAATATTGTAAGGAAAAAAGTTTCAATACTTTTAGCAGAGTCTGGCTTGAGATTTCTTAATATCCAGTATTTTTTCTAATAAGCTGTTTACTTGCTTAACTGTAAAAGCCCAAACTGTATATTAAAGCAATTGCTTCTCACGGTTGGTGTTAATCTTCAACTATTCAATGTCAAGTTCTCAGTCACATTCTGTCTGCAAAGCTTCCCCTCTGCACAAAGTCATTTCTGCTAAACCTATGTAGTTTTTATTCTTCCCTCTCTCAGTACCTTCAGAGTATCGCTGCATTTCTACAAGCTAAGGAGAGCCAAACACACCACGAAATGAAGTGCACCTTCCACAGGTAATTATTTTTTTCCCCTACCTGGTATCAAGTGCAATATTATTAGTATCACACAGAAGACACTCTTGCACAAATTACTACTACCACACTATTTCAGTATTTCCTGTCTTTAATGCTACAAAACAGTAGATAAATGAGATCCATTACTGCTCTCATGCAAACTTCTTCAATTTTTATCTACTACAGTTGAAAACATGCCAGCTACATAATTCTTTTTTACCAAAGCCAGTCCTTTCTGCTTCCCTTCTCCATCGCTCGTAATTGCATGGCTATGCTACAACATGTTAATACTAACCCTATTTTAGTGCAACGTCATTTATTCTCATTTCATCCAACACAAACATATTCTGGATTTTTTGGCCTAGCTTCTCCTTTGCACTCAAGTGTTCAGCCCTAACACAGGACTGTCAGTTTTGAACCCAAACATTATAATAAGATAAGACAGAGAGTACATGCATACCTATTTCTACCAAAGGGTTTAAGCATCTACAATGAAGTGTGAAAAACTTTGCAATACAAATTTAATAGATGCTGTTTTCAAAAGCCTCTAGAAACGGATTTTTTATTTTTTGAAATGCAGGTTTGGAATTTTATATTGACCCAGCTTTTACTTCTCATTTGGACATCTATAATGAGCAATATTAAAAGGTGCAAACCTTCCAAACTTAACTCAAATTTAGGAAAGCAGATAAACAACATCAGTAGTATGTGTTGGTTTTATACAATGAACCCTTCTTGTATTTGTAGTTGAGTAGGTGATTTTTCTATACCAGTGTCAACAACAGAGCTATTCAGAGATATTAGACTGCACATTTTTACGACGACGCTGCCGCTTTTTTCCAGTAAACAGTCACAAGCTGTTCCAGACACGGAACAGCAGTCAACACTTCCATGTGACTCCAACAGTCACAGAATGATCTCAGGAGACAAAAGCAGTTTGTTTAAACACTGACAGGAAACCAGAAGAAAAATTACAGGTTGCACCCTTATGTATAAAGCCCAATCCTGTTTAATAAAAATATTCCTACATTGGATACATGAATCACAAAAATAACACAAGAGACTGAAGGATCTATCTAGCTAATACACCTTTCACTTAACACAGCCTCAGAAATTGTTAAACTTCAGAAAAATTCAGCCAAATCTCCCAAAAGCACATGAGATTTGCCTATTTTGGATGTTAAGAGATTTCGGGTATGTATCTAATCCACCATAATGAATAACCCACTATGATCCAAATACAATTCAGAAAGCACATGGGAACTGGAAACAATGCAGGCATGACTGAAAATGCTGAGTCCCGTGGTGAGCAGAACAGGCGATTGTCTTGGTTTTGTTAAAAAACAAGTTTCTCTTTTAGTGAATTTTTGCCTGTCAGCTAAAGCCTTCATATTAGCTGCATTTTCCTGGAGAACCCGACACATGTTTTGGTAAACCTAGCAATGGAATGCAAACTTATTGATAAGCACGGATGGACATCTCGCGAGAGGGGCAACGAGAAACTGGTGATCGAGAGACTGACCAACGGTGTATAACATTCCATTCATGTGAATACTTCATATAAAAGTGGGAGATCACGAGGATCTCGTCCCTTTGCCCTTTTCCCTTTTTTCCTCATGGCTGACATTAGGAGAGGACCTTGCTGGTCGTCCCTGCGAACTGAGGCCTAGTGAGAGACTGAATCCAGCTCTGGTTGGCTACAGAGTCTAATCCAGGACTTTGGGTGCTGGCTCTGCAGTTGCTGAGACTTACAAGATTGGTTTTGTATATTTTGTATTATTTTCTCTATTCTTATTAGTAGCATTAGTAAAATATCTTTAACTTTTCCAACTCTCTTCTCTCTGTCCTTCTTTCCCTCCCGATCGCCTGTCCTGAGTGGGAAGGGGGGAGAGGGAGGGGCAAAAGGGGGAAGTGGGGGGGAGAGGAGGTTAACAGTACATCTGCCAGGGTTTGATTGTCACCCCGCAATCCTAACCCTCGACAGCGATGAACAGGTATCCTGGTTGCTGTGCAGCGGCCCCAGGCCCATCCCGCCAGTCCGCAGCTCAGCCTGGGCTGGGCTCCAGGGCAACTCACTGCTGCAACATTTCAAAATGCAATCCCTAATCAGGAATTGCCTAAAATAAAGGATGTTTTGCACTACTGAATGCAAAAATGCTGCACAATGAAATAAAGTAACTGAGCAGTTTACAGGGTGATACATTTATACTGTGCTATTTATACACCCCCCTCATACATGTACAGACAGATTCTGCACACACATGCATATACGCATATGTTAAAATGCTAACATACAATATTTCTAGCACATTAAGAACCTGATACTTGCTAGAGGAAACAAATGCCTGAAATCAGACTCTGTAAATGAATAATGCAAATCCTACAGGCTCCAAAAGTGCGCAGGTACCCTATGTACTGCTAAGGGAACATTTTCAGTGCTGTGTTAGAAGAATAGATTTCTTAGTATAAGCTTTCTTTAATGAGCATTGAAGTTCTAAATCAAAATCTGAATATCTTTAGTCTATGTTCAAGGTCTAACAGACACAATGACAGAGGGTATTAAATACTCTATGAAGTCATATAATTGCTGCCTAAATTCATCAAAACCTAGCACCTATATACACTTAGGAAACTAAAACCCTGTTTCTCAGTTATAATGCTGATAGTGATTATACCCAGTCAAGACAACAGAAGAGCTCACAATAGAAAAGCTGAAGTTAATTCAAGTAACCTCTTAACCATTAAAAATGCGCATTGATGAGTTCACTTGTATTTCGAAAGACCTAAGTCTAAAACTGCTCCAAAATGATCAGCAAATAATTAACTTATGTAAATTTCTGAGCAGGAATTCCAATAAAAACTTCATTAATAAGTAACTGAAATCTGTAACATCTTCACCCATGTAGTTGCCTTTTCCTAGCTGCTCTCTTGTAAAGAGAATACCAAAATTGTATGAGTTTATTAGTATGCACCAAGCATTTAGATGCCTCTAATCCACTTCTAAATGAATGTTCTGTTCAGTGTGCTCAGCTACTTCCAAACTCAAGAAAAAAAATATTTGTAAGCTCATAAAATAATGCTTTTCTCTCTTTTCAGATTTGCATGAGCTCTTACAATGTACTTAAGGATTTAAGGTATGTGAACAAAAAAAAAAGCTGCACACTACTGTAGATATTCCCCAAACTATTTTCTAATACCTTCACAATTAGTTAAAAAATAGACTACATTTAATTTTCTGTCCATCTGCAAAGAGTAAAAAAGTAAAACCAAAATGACACTGTTGTTCCAAAAGGACAGCTCAATACTCTGACTAATGGTGAATGAAAAGCAATTTGGATATATTCTGTTTGCATTAATTTTTAATAGAAGAACCTGGGATTTCTGTCAATAAATAACTCTAAGCACTGCACTGGTGTGTTTTAAATGCACAGTACCAAAAGACCCTGCTTTGCCAATCTGATTAGAAAGATTGCTATTATCATATATGAAAAGTGTACAATTTCTCTAGTGTGTTAATAAACAGAAAAAGAGAAAAAGCATGACAACAGCTTAGCTTAATTTTGGAAAGGCTCAGTAATGAAAAAAGTAACAAAAAAAAGTGAAAACTTCTTGGTAAGTCTTCAAAGAACAAGTATTCTCTTCCCATGCACAGCAACTAAATTAAAATCAGTACTTGTTCAATAACAGCTGATCTTTGTCAACCTCACAAAAGAAACCGACCACACAAGGGATCCGAAAAGATAACTGCATTTCTGAACTAGGATGGGATGCTCCACAAAAGCTCCCCCCATGCCCCAGAAACGCAGTGAAGGACACAAGAACATAGAACAGGCAACCAACAGGAGTTCACATGGCAAGAAGGGAATAATATCCATCATGAGCAACTTGTATTATCCCTAAAATGGAAACAGTTCCATGTTCAATATCCATTCCCACCTCAACCCTTGTGCCAGCACTGTCATTTGTGAAAGACTTCGTTAGTCACATCAGAGAACTGATCCAGTTGAAATTAATTCTAACCATGTATTTTTTCTTCCTTTTTTGTCAGTCTTGATTTCATCAGAATTAACTCTGATCTGGCTTGTTCTTTGGTGGCACAAAAAATGTCAGCACCAAGTAGCTAAGAGGAACAGTCCTGAGGAGAAAAATGGATTAATAAACTGCTCCTCTTGGCATCACTATGTATTTTGAGGCTAAATTAAAACAACCCTACCATCAACCCATTTCCCCCCACCCCCAAATGTTTTAGCAATGATTTGGTCAGAATTCTGTAACAGGAACAATAGACATGCCAGTGAAAAGAGAGTGTTGTGTGTTTTGCATATTTTTAGTCAGACTACGTAAACTACAGATTCCCAAAGCCTGACTTTACCTAAACAATATAATCAGGAGCAATTTTAGAGGACTGTGTTTCTCAGCCTGTTATTTTATGTCACCAATACAAGTTACAGATGCTGTACTGAACTTGTAATATATTACTAGGACTAGCATAAATTACTCAGATTTGGCTTAATAAATCAATACAGAAAAACATGTTCCTTAGAAACTGGTTTGCTGAGGACTTACTTCATCAGAAGCAAATATAATTGCCAGGGGACAAAAACCCCAGTAGTTTGGTCAGCTGGCAATTTGGAATCTACACTAACATTTTATCCCCTTTCTGGACTTCAATGACTTGTGGCGTTCAATATATGTGGGACAGAGTGGGCAGAAACCAATTCCGTTGGAACCATTCTGCAAAATGCACATGCAGAAACATTAAAATATTTAATTTTAAAGTATGTTCGGCGATCTACCTTTAAAGAATTATTTCGATATTGCCTTACAGCTAATCTGTTGCAAACAGGAAAGTATTTTTCTACATATTTACAAATACTTAAAATATACTAGTCAGAAACTTTAAGAAGTGCCCTCTATATACTCATAACAAAGAAGGCAGAACAAACTGACTCCATCCAGTAAAATCCACTTCTAGGACTGTATTTAGAATTTAGATTCTACATTCAGACTCCCTTGGTAGTACTTATATCGTAGCAAGCCTTAAAAAAAGCAAAACCGAAAACAAACAAGCAGTTAACTGAATCCAAACCATGTCTGAAAATTTACTTTGAGTAAAACAAACAAACAAAACTATAATAGAGTATTTACTACATACTTACTGTAAGTGATGCCTCATTTATTCCAAATCTGTCAAATGCTTGTTTCATTTTTAAACTTCTTGCAGTATGAAAGATGAGCCTGCAGAAAGCTGCTGGTTTGGATTTCAAATCTAGAATTTGAAATTCTCGTAACTTATTTAAATAAAACTTTTGGTAATCATCTTGGTGTAGACCAAACCCAAATCGGTTTTAGAAAAGCTTTAGGGGACTGTATTACTTTCCAAATTGCCATCTGACTTTCTAATCTGGCCATTCTGAAATGTTTAAAATAATTGCATAAGCTTGTATGACACCTATTCCTGAAAATGAGTTGAAATTACAAAGCTATTTCACTTACTTTTTTTTAAAGTTAGAGTGCGGTATTAGACACACAAACCTCTACAGTAACATTTCAATTTCAAATAAAAAACTTGATGCAGAGAGAAACCCTAACCCTGCAATATGATGTCTTAATCAGCTGTGCAATGAGTAAGAGAGCCTGGCTAGCACACAACACTGGAAATGAGAATCAACAACTGAATGTGCTTTGGAAACAATCAAAACCAGGCTTCACTGAAGCTCTGTTCAGTTATTATCAGCATTGACAGGCTATCACTACTCACCATCAACAGAAGAACACCCTTAACAGATCAAGCAATACCTACTTGAATACAAACAACTCATTCCAGAAAGACAGATGGAAAAGGCACTAACAGCATTACTACTTGTACCAAGCAATTAAACAATCCCAGTTTACCTTTTAAGGTGTTAAACCCAAATGATTCCTAACACACAAGAAAGGCAAACCTGGCAAATCTCACTAGCGTGGTCCCTTATTTCTCACCCTCCCAGCCCCAATCCCAGTGCACTCACACCGCATCACCATGGCCTCTGCTCTGCAGCTCTGAGACACCACAAACCAAATCAAAATGCCAAGAAAGATGTGCAGGGATTCAAAGCAGTCAGGAGTGAACGTACCTGGGGTACTAACACACAAGGGTGTCTCACCAGAAAGTGTACTTTCCTTTTCCTACCACGAGATGTGTTACAGCTGCTCTGGAACACGTGACTTAATGTACTAAGGATTTGCAGAAAGCAGAGGGGAAAGAAAAAAAAAGAGCTGGGAGCCAACTTCTGAGAGAATCAGAAATCAGACACTTCTCAAAGATTAAAACTTTCCATGATACAGTTTTAAAAACCTCCCACAATTAAATTTTATCAGTCAGTTGCCTGTCAAAAGACACATGTAGACAAAAAAGCAAACTAAATACAAAAAGCAGGTGATAAAGCCAAATAGACTGGCATTATTAAATAAAAGCCAAATATAACCAGTGGCAAAAGTCTTGAACACAAGATTTCATTCCGCCTCAACAAGAACACTGCACAACTGGAAAATGTTCAGAGGTAATCAAAAGGATGATTAAAGCTATGGAAAGCTTCCTTCTTATGACCAACTAAGACAACTAAGCTAGAGAGAAGCAAAACAGGGCAATCTTAAAGATAAAAAATTCTACTCTACTTCTGCTTATTTCTATAATTGTACTGTATAAGGTTTAAACAACAACTCCAAAACCTTTGCTAGATGTTTTGTAAAAACTTAGAGGTAGCAACTACTAACTTAATCTACTACCATATTAGTATACTGAGCAACACTTCAAAATAAATACTACAAGTGGGTACTAGGATTTAGGAAGAACCATCCTTTTCTCACACTTATCAGATGTTCCATTAGTTACATAATCTCCTGCAGAACATCCTGCGTGAGCAACAGTGAGGAAGGACCTTTTCACCTGAACTTGCCTAAAGCTCAGTGCAGCACCGCGTACAGCACTGACACGGGGCTGGTTCATCATCCACCTGCGTGTCACCCCTCTCTGCACACTGCTTTGCCACTGCAGCCATGGGCACTTACACTGCTTTACACTCTAGTTATGTTCTACCATTTTTTCAAATGCTGAAGTCCATGTCTCAAAAATGTTACAGACGTTGTGGAAAACAGGCTACAACTGATTACCAGAATAAGACACACCAAGTTTAACAACTTTAACTTCATTCTTCCCTAAAGTATACAAGCTCATTTCCTACTAGCCAGGCGAGGCACTTTAACAGACTGACCCATAGCCTACCTGCTATTTCTCTGTTTTTCCTCTCTGACATGCTAATAAAACAAGCTATGCAAACAAACAAAGGAAACAAAAGTGAAACTATTATGTAGGCCAACTCTTCAACTAAGTGCAAAACCTCTTGATCAGAGAGCTACAGCGGGAGAACAGAGCTGCAGAAAGAAAAATAAAACATTTTTATAACTCTATCTTAAACCTATGTCATGTGTTTTGTAATGAAATTATAACAAATTCTATAAAATTATATGCTTTTCCCTACTGCAGTATCAGTGTTATTACTTACAACCAAGGTTTTCACTTGCTTTAAATGATGTTTGTTGCTTTTCCTAATACACCTCCTTGTTTTGTAACCTGACTCATGCTATTTCCATCTCTGGAACTCCCTCTCCTAACCTCCACTGCACAGAAATACAAGTTAAACAGTAGGGCATTTAGCTACTTTTGCATGTCAATTTTTAGTAACCTACTCCCTCAAAGTGACTGTGTTTTACAACCAAAGGCTTAATACAACTATTGGTAGTTTTTGAAGATTACTACAGCCAGTAACTGCTCGTGCTAACATAACTTAATTCCAAAAGAACTCCTTAAAAACCCCACCAATTGAAAAAGCATAACAAACAGCCACTCAGGTTTAACTGTTCCTGAGAGCAAATGCAACTCCACGCAACTATTAAGGAGAGGATATTAGGAATACCATACCTAAACTGTACTTGTAAGGGAGTACAAGTCAGCCTTAATATAATTAAATGAGTTGGAATTTGGCCAGAAACTTGGGTTATGACAAATCCAAAAGCCAGCCTATCCAAGAGTACAATGCGTACTTGTTTATACACTTTTCTACTGCACCATTGGATGGCAGAAAAAAAATATAAAAAGGGGGGGAAAAGTGTTTAGGCTGGTGCTTAACTTTAAACAGGAAGAGTTTCATTTCAGTCATTTAAAATAAGTCACTTCTAAACTCCACCCCACCCTAATACACTGACACTCACAAAAATGCAAAGATTTTGTCAGAGCTACTATGTGGCTGTACAGAGCAGTGAATTCTACTACAAAATAATTCAAAATAACACCTTGGAATGATAAGGAGGTAGAAGTTTTAATTCTGTGGTGAGTCATACTCTTTCAATCTGTTTCTATATAACCTGGGGCAACTTACTGCAAATGTTCCACAAGCCATCAAATGTTGATTTCAAAGATAGTGCAGACAAGGGAAATGATGCCAACACGGGATAAATATAAGCCAGTCGAGAAAAACAACCACCAGTCAGCACCATTTTAAGTGTACTTCACAGTTTCACAAATCGAGAACGAACTACACTGCAAAAAGTTCCCGCACAGAAGTAGTTTTCTCTCACTGTTCATGCACATGTCCCACAGTAAAGGCAAGACACGTTACATTCAGAGAAAAGCAATCTCGTACTGCCTTGCAGTTTCTGTGGAATGTCTCGGAGAAGAACATGCAGTCACTTCCTTGTGAGTCAAAGACCTTGGAAGAATATCAACTGCAACATAACCAATAAGATGCCAAGTGGTAAGCAGTTTTGCAAGCACAAAAATATAACTGTATTTCAAATACTGAGCAATCTTAGCAATTTTTAGCAAATTTAGGGTACTTATGCCTCAAGCAAAAATCTGTATTATTTTGTTGCATGAAGAGTGTCAGTCAGTTGTTCTTTGCTCTTTCAGTTGAACCTCTTCCACAGTATTTCAGCCTCTTAAGGTACTTCACTAGATCACATTGCATATTAATTAGTACTGCTTAATTAACAACAGTCCCATATGAAGCAGTGACAAAAATAATTTTTTAAGAGTAACTTGTTTATTCTATTGATCACTTTGAAAACTAACTCATTTTAGCAACTTAGACATGACAGCAATAGCTTCCTATCTTAGTATGTGCGTGGATATTAGTATCTGTTGACTTATAATCTGATTACTAAGAAAAAAATGCAGTATACCACTGTTTTAAACTCAAAATTACCCTCTGAAACAACAAGTCACATTTATTACTGTGATATACAATTTTCAATGAAAGTAATCTTGAAAACAGTAGATTGTTTCTTTGGTATCTGAAGAAGGCTTTTAGAAATCACCACTTATCAAAATGTCACCTACCAAAGATTAGTTCTTATTTAAAATCTGAAAGTCATAAATAATCTACAGTTTCATAAGCATGTAACTACAAGCAATAATAAAAAACATTACTTTTCTCATCCACACACTAAAAAGCATATTCTGCATAGGTTTAAAGACATAGACACTCAAATTACATAACAGCTGCATATTCAATAAGAGTAAATGAATAAAGACAGTATTACAAGTTTTCTGACACAGAAGCCAATCATACCTACCTACTGGAAATTCTACGAACGTTTGTCTTTATTTTAAAGGAAGACTACAACACCCACTACTGTAGTAGGTTCTGCACACAGTTCTCACTATCTGACAAAAATATACTTATTATTAGTCTTCCAAAAGGTCTCCTAAATGTTATTAAACTTCCAATTATTTGATTTCAAACACTCACAATAAAACCAAGACGTTATTCTACATGTACTAAAGCATTACAGAGGCAAAGTAGGCAATGTATTTATTTAGTGTTTCAGGTTAGAACAATTTTCTACAGATACAAATATCATTAGATTTTCCTACTTGGAAGTCATATTCCCTCAAGTAGCACGTTAAGATTAAAATATACCAAAATCAATAATCATAGTAAAATAGGGAAAACTATTTACATTGTATCAATTCTATTACAATAAACACATATCTATCAAATTCCTGATACAGGCCTACCTGGCAAAAGTACTGGTTCCAGTTTTTTAATCATTGGTTCTGATGCTATATGGTCTTCAGGCTGAAGAAATAAAGAAAAGAGAATCAGAACCTGACAGACACAATTCTGATCTATTCAGACAAAGGAGAAAGCTCTTTTTCTGACTTAGCCAATAATAAACAGCCAGGATCCAATCACAGAAACCATTTTCTGTAAAGGCATTAATATTTTTGTGTACATTTAGCTTTGTACTAGAAGAATAATATAATATGTAAAGTAAAATGTTTAACTAATTATGTAACCTTGGCTATAACAAGACACAGGATGAACAAAAAAACAGTTTGGCTTGACATTCCATAAAGGCTCAAGTCCTATTGCAAGCTATACACAGATACAGACACAAAGTTCACACAAAACTCTGTACCAACTTTTAACGTGTGACTTTCTGACATAGGAAAATTTTCCAAACCAACAAGGCCTAGAACACATACGTGCCTAGTTTGCATTTTAATTCCAAATCTTAAAAATAGAAATCCAGGACTGGAACCTTCAGTGAAATAACCTTAATGCCTATGGTTCTTATCCTGACAGTGATATGGCCATTTCCCAGAGTTAAGAATATCCAGAACTAAGTTCAACAACATTTCACTTTTACCAAATTGCGAAAATGCAAAAATGAGTCAACATGTCAAACGTGTTGCTAGGAGAGGTCCTGCCTTGTCTAAAATAAATAAATAAAGATCACTTTCTGTCAAGTGCACACCCAGACTGCACAAAAAATCCTGGTAGCTCTACTAAATACACTTGATACTATATGTGTGATACATAGCATTCTACAATATATACTTTATATATATATATATATGTATGTGTATATATATGTATATACATATATATACACCCTTGACTTTCTTATTTGTGCCATTAGCCAAGTTTTAAATGTGAAATGATGGTTACGGTGAGAGTTTAATTATTGGCGTAACAGACAAGCACCAGCTGTTTTCTCCTCAAATATTTCACAACACAAACGTGGATCCCGCCGAGCCCACCCAGCACAAAGAGGAAAGCGAGCCCAAACACCTGAAGCATTATTCTAACTTTCCAACATAATCTCACATTGGCCGGTTTTAATCAACACAAGACTTCATTTTGATAGGAGTTCTACTCCTGGACCGGAGCCTGGGCTTGTCAGTCTCGCTTTATGTGTGTGCGGGACTTCAAAGGCCAAGAGGCCAACAGGCTGCACTCAAACCCGCTGCACAGCTTTTGTTTCCAGGGGCCCCTCGGACGCCCCTCAGAGACGCCGAGGCGCTGGTTTCCCACCCGCGGGGCCGCTCACCTCGAGGGGAGTGGGGCCGAAGCTCCGGGCAGAGCCCCGGGCCCCACTCCGGGCCGGGCCGGCCGGCGCGCAGGGAGGACAGCCCCGGCGGCACCTCGGCCAGGGCCAAGGACGGGGCCGGGAGAGGAAGCGCCGAGCGGGTCGCTAATGGCAATAAAAGGCTGTTACCTGAGGCAGCGGCAGAAGGTAGGACTTGAAGGTGGGTTTGGGCTGCTTGAGAGAAAACATTGTTGCTGCCGGCGAGCGGGTCGGGCCGGGCCGGGCCGGGCCCAGGAGGCCCCGTCCCGCGGGGGCAGGGTGTCGGCGCCCGCCGGCCCAGGCCTGGCACCCCGCAGCTACTCGGGGCTGCGCGCTCCCAGTCACACGGCGGCAGCCCCGGCGGGCGGCGGCGGAGGCGGCCCCAGCGCACCCTCCTTCCCCAAGGGAGGAGTCAGCCGCCTGGGCAGGCCCGGCCTGGGGCTGCCCCAACCCCTCATGGAGCCCCCCGCGGCTCCCTCCGCCTTCCCGAGAGGGCGGCCGCCTGCCGGCCCAGCGGCTCTCTACCGCCTGCGGCGAGCGGGCGGCGGCGGCCCCGGCGGGCGG